>NC_137148.1:39278213-39847378 GCF_951394435.1 Stenella coeruleoalba
TATATCCTTTAAAATATCTTTCATTCTCTGAGAAAATATAATGGGTGTATATACTTTTAAAATATTTATGTTTTTATTTTTCTAGACTTAACTGCTTGAACCAATTGCTGTTTATTTTGTATGGTGTGAATTAGTTCTACTAACTGGACTAATGCATTTCTCTTCCAGAGGAAAAAATTTTTCCTTTGTATTCATGTTTGTCATTCAACATTACATCACTTTTTACATATGTTTAGGTTTTAATTCTCCCTATTCAAAAAAGCCCACCTTCCACATTTTCCATCTTCTAATTAGCTCTTTTCTTCATTTTACACTTGAAACACATGCTTTTCAAGTTTGTCCGCCATTTGGAATTGATAACCAGGTTGTTGACCAAAATTTCTTCAAGCTACTCACATTATGTTGGTCAATACATGGCATTTTGGTTTGCAGTAAGGGAATTCATGTGAGTATTTCAAAAAGCTTTTATCACATTGTACCTGACCTTTCACTTCTATAATAACCAGTCACAACTCCTTTAAGCAACTCAACCTGTTTCAATTGATTGCCAAAAAAAAAAAAAAAAAACTTTCCTTTTTTAGCTACTGTTTTCTTCCTTTTATCCCCTAACCTTGATATTCCCAGTTATTGTCATGCCAAATCATGTATTAAATTATAGTGAATTGTCCCCAAGTTTAGAATTCTCTATATTCATCCTCTCCTTTTCTTTAAACTTTTGCTGAAGACTCCAGAAAATTGACTGCAAAGACTAGAAATCCCAATGACCCTTTTGATCTCTGTTATGTTTAATGGCACGTATTATATGAAAGGGAAAGAAAATCAAAAGTAATTCACATATAGTACTACAAATGGAATTGCCATCCTACTAATAAGAAATAATAGAAAAGCAGAATAATAATATAGAAATTTTTAAATAACAAAATGCACACTATCTTGAGATACGAACTAAAGTTTTTTGTTGATTTTTTTCTCTTGAGACTCACAATCTAAATCTCTTCTCTTTCCTGCTTATGGTTTTCAATCTACCATACCATTAGTGTGTATATATGAATTTAATATGTTTTTCTTAACTGATCAACTAAACTGGCCTTCAGTCCCTATTACCTCAGTGCTGTATAATCTTAATTTCCCTACATATGTCAAAGTTTTAGAATATATAAATTAAAATTCCTAGTTACCAAAGTATATGAAAATTATAATTTGAAAACTGCCATGTAGACAAGAAACCTGGAAAAAATTTTCTGTAGGCTCATGCAACTTCCTCCATACTGGCTGTTCTGTGTTGCATGAAAATCTAGTCACCAGTGGCAGCAGCCAGGTCAGGCAACAGCACATTCCTGTTAAATTTTCCCAGACACATTAGCCCTGTGGGTACCACTGTCAGCAATTTGCAAACAGATTTGGGGCATCCCCACCTATACTTGAAAATTGAAGAATGATCTGTGACGCTATTATGTTTCTCATTGTATTGTATTATTACTGATATTTAAGAACTCTTCTTGATTTCTGAAACATCTAATCTACTAAACTCATTCCTCTGTTTTGTTTCTTTTTTTAAAAAATTTTTTGTAATTGATTTCTTGGGGTTTCTGGGTAGACAATCTGCCCACATTGCATTTTTTTTTCCTTCCAATGGTTATATTATTCTTCATTTACAAGAACAAAAGAGTTCACCTCCCATCCCCCGACTGTGCTGGCCCACCAGAGCTGGCATAAGCAAAATCAGATTTGGCTGTATTAAAATAGAACCCCAATTACTTTTTTTTAAATAACATTTATGATATGTCACTGCAATTCTCTTTCTTTTAACCTTTATGCTGTTTTGTTTTAGATTTACCTCCTATAGATAGGTTATGGGTGGATTTCTGGGTTTTGAATGAGGCCGAAATTCTTAACTTATAATTGAAGTGTTAATCCTTTAATATTTATTTTCACAACTGGTATGTCACATATTTATGCCTTCTATTTTACATAATTTCTATGTTTATCTTCAGAAATCATAATTTGGATCAAATATTTATTTCATTATGATTTATATGGATTTGATTAAAATATATCTTGATTATCATTCTTTTCATGATTACCTTTTCATCAAAACCTTAAGACAATAGTTTTCTACCTTTCAGGTCCTGAATGAAATACGAATTTTTGGATTCTGTTTACGTGAGTTCTCTTCTCTCCTCTCCTATTTCCTGATATGGTTTATTTCACTTAGAGATTCCAGACGCAGAGGAATATGTTATTTTTTTAAATTTTACATTATTTATCTTCCTCTGTTTTAGTAACTAAATTTGTCTGAAATTATATATAAAAATTAAGCTTTTTTGAAATTTTAATGGTTGCTTTCAATGACCATTACCAGTCCTTTTCTAATACAGCTTTCCCATTTTCAACTTATTTTGGTTTCTTTCTCAAACAGTTACACTGAATCTTTGAGACTTTATTCAGGAAAAATATTTAAGCACAATAATTTCTGAATCTTTATATAAATCAAAGTACCTTTTGATTGTTTTATTCTATGACCAACAACTTCACAGAATATTGAAAATTGAGTCCTACAATTTTCTCCTTTATTTAATCCATTACCTTCTGGTATTTAATGTTATAAAAGGTAAGTCTCAAGCAAGCTTAATTTTTGTTCTTTTCAGGACAACTTTTTGCTTCTTTATAGTTTCTTTATTCTGGAATTTCAGAAAATGTAACCGATATGCATGTATTTTAATTCTCTTTGCATAATTTGAAGACTTGGGTAGTAAATTCTCTTCTTGTGACTTTGATTATTACTTCAATTTAATTTTTTCTGATCTCGTTTAGGGACACCAATTTGTAAATGTTTAGACTATCTTCTATCTTTTTCTTCTGTAGTTATCATGTTTTATCATCATTAAATCTTTTTCTTACTCATTATTTACAATTCCTACTTTTTTACTTTAGTCTTCAATTTTCTGTACTTTTTACCTGATATTAATGTTTGATTTGATTTTCTTCAGTTTTATTTCTGTTATTAATGTTTCTAATATCATTTTAAATCCAATTATACAAGTTTTGAGAATTCGCAAAAGGAGTAGAAAACTCAGAAACAACAAAGATTCCCTTAGCTAAATATACCCAAATTTGTATATTTTATTTTCTTAATTTATTGTGATCTCTATTCATTTCGGTTTACTATTGGACTCTACTAATTTTTTTCTCATCATTTCCTGTTGCCTCACAGTTTTCCTATTTTCATTTTACTTCTCGCTTCTTGAAGCAACAAAGAAGCAGTCAGAAAATATAACAAATGCCCATCTCTCTGAAATAATTATTTGACTGGGTAAAAAAATTTAAGTTTATGTGTTTTATTTCTTCATAATGGTTTTAAAACTATCACTCTACTGTATTTGGGTATCCTAGTTGCTGATGAGAAATCTGCTATTGGTCTTTTTGACATTCATTGTAAGCAACACAATTTTTCTTTCTTGTGGCTTTTAGGATTTCTTTTATCTCTGATATCCTACAATTTTGTTATGATGTGTTCAGATGTGAATTGAACATAATTACCATACTTTCGGGCTTTTTCAATGTGATATTTTAGTATGGACAGCTCTTAGCTGTGAAACTTTTGAATATTTTCTATTTAAATTTATTCCCATTCTCTTTTTCTGAAATGTTAAACATGAAATGGAACTTCTTAATTAATCTTAGAATATCAATTTTTCTTTCATATTTTCTATCTCTTTGTAGTACATTATTGCAGGTATCCTAGGTTCTATCTTCTAATTTTTTTTTTTTCGGGGGGGTACGCGGGCCTCTCTCTGTTGTGGCCTCTCCCGCGGTGGAGCACAGGCTCCGGACGCGCAGGCTCAGCGGCCATGGCTCACGGGCCCAGCCGCTCCGCGGCATGTGGTATCTTCCCGGACTGGGGCACAAACCCGTGTCCCCTGCATCGGCAGGCGGACTCTCAACCACTGCGCCACCAGGGAAGCCGTGTCTTATAATTTAATAACTATTTCTTTAGTTGCTTCTGGGTGACTTTAAACTCATCTATTCTTTTAAAAAATATTTTGACCATATGTTTCATTACTAATATTTCTAATAGATTATTTTTCACAGAAACCTATACTTTTAAAATAATAATTTCTTACTTTTTGATGGATTGTGTTTCTCTTATTTCATGGGGACTACTTCCTCTATTATAGCTATAGAAAATTTAAAGAGTCTATGTTATATAGTCTTTTCCAAATTGTTTCATTATCATTATTTCCTTAGATAGGAATTTGTTAAGCCTGTTGGGTCCATCTTCTCTCTTTCATGTTACTGAATTTCCTCACATGGTTTTAATTCATTTTAGTCACTCATCTCTCCAGGGATTTTTCTCTAGTGTGCTTCTCCCTGTATTAGGTTTTTAAGTTGTTTAGAGCCCAGGTTTACCATGTAGCAGATCAGGCTGCTGATGTGGCAACATGGGACATCCTGGCATGGATTTTTATTCCCATTGGGTGACTCTGTCTCTTCTCCAGCCTGGTAGGTGACATTCTAGGTCTTATTCACAAGCAAACAGAGTGAGACCTCATGGGGGCACCTACAGTTTTGACCATCCAGCTCCCTCCATGTTCACCTGGGCTTTGGGACCAGACTGAGATGACTTGTTTCAAGGTCTGGCTTCCAGTAAGCAGTCCGTACTCACACCGTGGGTTCTTCTCTGTTTCTTTTCTTTTTTATTTTATTTTTAATTTAATTTATATTTTGGCTGCGTTGGGTCTTTGTTGCTGTGCATGGGCTTTCTCTAGTTGCAATGAGCAAGGGCTACTCTTTGCTGCAGTGCACAGGCTTCTCATTGCGGTGACTTTTCTTATTGCAGAGCATGGGCTCTAGGCCCATGGGCTTCAGTAGTTGTAGCACACGGGCTCAGTAGTTGTAGCACACAGGCTCTAGAGCAAAGGCTCAGTAGTTGTGGTGCACAGACTTAGTTGCTCCACAGCAGTGGGATCTTCCAGGACCAGGGATCCAACCCATGTCTCCTGCATTGGCAGGAGGATTCTTAAACACCACACCACCAGGGAAGTCCCCCTCTCTGTTTCTGATCCACAGTCATGTCTCTTTTTGGTATAGAAACCCCATTGTGTATTTATATTTTTTTATAAGCTATCAATTATTTCTATATGCTTGGAATAGGAACATAGAATGAAACTGCCATTTGACCTCAAATTGCTATCTCACTGAACTTTTAGTTGATAAAATATGTATTTATATATTTTATTCTCTTTTTTATTGTTATCTCTCAATCTAATCTTTTTTACCTTGAATATTTTCATAAGGAAGAATACAGTAAGTCCCCTACACATGAACGACTTCTGTTCTGAGAGCACATTTGTAAGTCCAATTTGTTTGTAAGTCCGATAAAGTTAGCCTAGGTACCCAACTAACACAATCGGCTCTATAGTACCGTACTGTAATAGGTTTACAATACTTTTCACACAAATAATACATAAAAAACAAACAAGAAAAGTAAACATTTTTAATCTTACGGTACAGTACCTTGAAAAGTACAGTAGTACAGTACAACAGCTGGTGCTTCTTAACAGTACCAGCTACATCACTGCTGCTTTTACGCTTGCTTCCAGACATCCTGGGTTTGAAATAAAGAGGCTGTACTACTGTACTCTATACAGTACAGTACAGTAAAGTACACAAAAGCACAACCGCTTGTAGAGGATGCACACACGTGGTAATGTACGCCAGACGTGTGAATTAACTTACGTGGTTGGACATGGGAATCCATATTCCCATCTTTGAAAGTTTGCAATTTGAACGTTCGTATGTAGGGGACTTACTGTATTTCTATATGAAAACATCTCAGCCCAAACCCTTTGAATATTTATTTCATTATTTTATGAACTTGTTTAATAAAGGAAAAACTTTAAAATTCCTATAGAAATCTTTTAAAACTGTAGACTTTCTTACATATTTAGCTATGTTATCTCTCATACATATTTTCTATGCTTTAAAAATTTGTTTATTGAGCATCAAACACCAATTTTATATATGCAATTTCAAATAAGGGATTAATATAAAAGTGTTGCAAATAGCTGTTTAGTATGGTGTCACTGGGTAAAATAGTTCAGCTGACTTAGAATGGCAATACAAATAAATCTACAATAGAACTAACAGGTATTACAATATGTTCTTACTTGTTGATAACACTGATATTACAATTAAGTCGTGCCAAAACTGCAAAACAATAATAATAGACTACCCATGACAAAAACATTTAGTTTAAAAATGCAATTTGTCACAGCTCTAAAAATGGAAAGTTATATTTCGTCATAATGATTTAATGTTAAATTACCAAAATAGCTGAAAAGTTTAAATTGGATAGTCATGACTATTCTATTCATGCATTACATGTGCATAGGAGTGCTATGAAAAATACATGTAAATATGCTTAATGCTCCAAAACCTGCAAAGGCAATTAGTGGCAATAAAATTTGTATTGGATTTGGATAAATTTTAGACAATTAGCCATCTTCTAAATGTGATTTTAGCCAAGTAATCCAATGGGACACATGACTTACCCACATTTATTACTCATTAGAGGAGAGTAATTCCTGTCATAGCTGAACATCAAGAGATGTACTGTCATAAATTCAGATCAGCTAATGGACTCTGTAACCCTTTTTGCTGAAGTACAAATCCCTAGCTAAGACATATGAAATACAAATTGATCACAGATATGTGCTCTCACATAGATTGGATGTGTGCACACATCCAATTTCCAGCCTGCATATTTTAATATTTTATCAAATTTATAGCTGTATATGCAAACTATGTGAATTATATAAACTAACATAGTATACATGTTTATTCTGTACACACACACACACACACACACACACACACACACACACACACACTCCCATACATGAAATTACAATATTTCTTCTCAATATACACCCAGTTTTTTGTGGCTAGAAGACTCAAAGTGCTTTATCTTATGGGAAAGTTTATGTGCAAATCATACACACATGCACTTTTTAAAGTGAGTTTCAATATCACACAGTGTACCAAAATGTCTCATGGATACTTATTACTTGCCCCCGAGTTTGAAAAATCACCACTCTGGCTCTTTTTCTTCCATTTATTATTGTTTCTTTTCTGATAATAAGCCACCTTGCCTTAAGGAGCAGAATACTTTCCCCTAAGACTGTTCCAATGCCCTTCTAGCCAAGTAAGACACAAACAAGCTCCAGGAAATCACACATATTCTTCTGCGGCACAGGTCATTTCTGTTTACACATGGGCCCCTTCCCCTCATCTGTCTCTGAGGCGCTGATACCTTGGAGACGGCAGCTTGTTGCCTTATTTCCTAGCAATGACATATCCTGTCAGCAGCAGAAATGGCGAACTGGGTTTGATTTTATGAGAACTGGCTGGTGGCTTTCCATCAAATTTAAACCTTACTATGCTCATGTGTGTGGAAGGAGCTTGACAGAACTTTTTTCATTTTGTTTTGTTTTACCACTTTATTTTTTTTTTAACATCTTTATTGGAGTATAATTGCTTTACAATGGTGTGTTAGTTTCACAAAATGAATCAGCTATACATATACATATATCCCCATATCTCCTCCCTCTTGCGTCTCCCTCCTACCCTCCTTATCCCATCCCTCTAGGTGGTCACAGAGCACGAAGCTGATCTCCCTGTGCTCTGTGCCTGCTTCCCACTAGCTATCTATTTTACATTTGGTAGTGTATATATGTCCATGCCACTCTCTCACTTCATCCCAGCTTACCCTTCCCCCTCCCCATGTCCTCAAGTCCATTCTCTATGTCTGTGTCTTTATTCCTGTCCTGCCCTTAGGTTCATCAGAACCTTTTTTTTTTTTTAGATTCCATATATATGTGTTAGCATACAGTATTTGTTTTTCTCTTTCTGACTTATTTCACTCTGTATGACACACTCTAGGTCCATCCACCTCACTACAAATAACTCAATTCTGTTTCTTTTTATGGCTGAGTAATATTCCATTGTATATATGTGCCACATCTTCTTTATCCATTCATCTGTCAATGGACACTTAGGTTGCTTCCATCTCCTGGCTATTGTAAATAGAGCTGCAATGAACATTGTGGTACATGACTCTTTTTGAATTATGGTTTTCTCAGGGTATATGCCCAGTAGTGGAATTGCTGGGTCATATGGTAGTTCTGTTTTTAGTTTTTTAAGGAAACTTTGACAGGACTTTTTAGTGTACATTGTCAACTCTGTTGTACTGTCTGCCATTTCCTTTGGAAATTATCAAAATACAAATAATTTAATTTCCTCTTTTGACTTTTTATCCTATTATAACTGCAAAGAAGTGTTTTCCAATTTAATTTGTTGATGTTTTATTCAAATTGATGTTTAGCCAGCAATGTTCCTTGAAATATTTGTGGGAGATTGAAACTAAGGAAAATTTTACGATCCTAGTAAAGTCAAGCCATATATATATATATTTAAGCCATTAAAGCTACTTCTTTTTTTAAGCCATTAAAAATTTTAAGCCATTAAAGCTACTTCTCTTACAAAAATAAATCTAATACCTATAACAAAATATTAATCAAACATGAAAGAACTCCTTCTACACACAAATTGAAGAAGGTTACAGATATATGATAAGGAGTAGGAATAACCTGTTTGAAAGCCAGTACAATAGAGTTGCCGTGCTTTCTTGGTACTCTGCTATAATCATAAGTCAATTCAGTTTTTCTCTGAAGAAGAATGATATAGTCTTACCATTTCCAAGAATGAGGAAATGGGCTCACACAAACTATTCTAAGCCTATGTAAAGTCCTAACATAAATCATCCAGGATATCCACACGGCCCAAAGAGGCCCTCTATCCATCCACCTATCCATCCATTCTTATCTGTGGCCTTGCCAAATTTTAGTACATATCCATGCCTCCAGGATGGTTTGTTTTTTTTTTTCAGAATCTCTAGCACCTGAAACAAGACTAGTAAATTGTAGGTCCTTGATAAATATACATCAAATAAATAAATGGATTGTAAGTTACATTTCTATAACTCCTGGCAGATTAAAAATTCTTTCAACCTCTATACCTATTTAATTAAATTTAATATCCTATATAATTTTCTTATTTAATTTTTTTCCTATTTAATTCTTCCCAAAGAAGGTAAACATTCACGAATATTTGAATAACAGTTTAGACAACAATAAGAGATCTCACAGAGAGGGAATAATTAAGTATAAAATTGATTATAAAATAGATGAGATATGCAAATATTACTGGAGAATAGTGATATAAATTCAGGAAAGCAAAGTCTGGGCAGATTTCATAAAAATAGTACATGAACTGGATTTGGAAAACTGGATACAATTTGAATAGGAGGTAGCATGTATGAAGGGGATGGAGGGCATGTAAAATTTTACACACAAAAAACTCAGGGATAAGGAAGAGCAAATAGGGGTTAGTTAAGAAAGTTGTTTACCTGAAATTGAGGAGGGTGAAGGGGAGTAAACTGAGAAAGACCTTTGTTAAAAACTAATCAAAAAGACAGCTTCTCAGCAGAGACCACTATCTGATAGATTACATGTCAGCCAGGCATATTTTTTTATTGGCAATGGACAGAAATCTTCAGTAGTAGACTTTTCCAAGATATGAGTAAGCATCTTAGTGGGACTTCCTGGGGAGCACAAGGACACTGGGTTTCAGGTGCAGAAACGGGAAGTGCTCACAGTATGGAAGACATCGATGAACAGGTTATCTGTTTTTTGCAACTTCTACTTGGGCTAGTCTTGAATATCAACTTCACAAATGAAAGCGACCTCAGAGATTATCTTATTCAGTAGTGTTCAATCCTGGCTGCACGTTAGAATCACCTGGGGAACATTAAACAACCAACCGGGCGACTCTCCCATCCTGCACCCCCCAAGCCACCCAAAGACACTGATTTAATATTGATCCCAGACATTGATATTTAAAAAATTTCCCCAGCTGATTTTGATGGGCAGCTGAGGTTGAGAACCACTGAGCCAGCCTTATGCCCTCTCTTTATAGATGAGGAAGTTGAGACCCAGAGACATTAAATGTGGCTCAGGGCCAATTCTTATTCATCGTTTCAGATGTAGTTCTTAGGGTTCATTCATTACATGAACAAAATGAATGCAAGCAAGCCCCATCCTTGGGGCTTTATTTTAATGCCTTTCCCATTGCTTTCTCCAATGTCTCTGCCCTCCACACGTAGACTGCAAATTTGCAGGGCAGAGAGAAACTCTTGATTCGTCTCTTCTTCCTTGAGGTACTAGAACTATTCTCACCTACACTCCTCATTTTCTAAGAGAATAAATCTGAAAGTCCATGCATGGCATCCAAAGTCCTGAACAATAAGGTCACAGATGATTTTTCTAAATTTATATTCTAGAATATATCTTCAGATTACTTCATATTCCTTCTCCCCAAAGCTTCAGCTCTTTGGTCAGTTGCCTCTCCCTCTGCCTAGAATTCCTTTCCCCTTGCCCTTTTTCTATCCAACTAAGGCCCATCCATCCTTTAGATTGCAGCACTTCCTCTGGGTAACCTTTCTGTGACCTCTCAAACAGAACAGATCAGTTCCTATTTCACGCTCCCTTAGCACTGGGGACATTGCTCTGCAGTCAGTGGGTGCCCCTCCTCCATACAGCCCCATGTAAGAAGCCTCCATGGTTTTATTTTCTTCTATATTCCCAGCACTTGATACAATGATAATGTACTCTGTACCTAATAAATGTTTGTTGATCAAAGTCAGGTAAAAACCTATTAATTTTTTTCTTACGTGTTCTCTGGGTTTAAAGAGTATGACTGTATGAAGAATCTAATTCAAATTTTAGAATTATCAGCAAACAAAACAAGAGAACTATACTTTGAAACCCAACCTTGGTATTGTTAATTTGCATTTAAGGCATTCAGGATAGTGGTAAAATTCTGAGTCTCCAGTTCCAATGAGTCTCTAAGCTGGATAACAGTGGTTCATAGTTTATAAAAGTGTGAAAGTAACATATTCTTCATTGTTAGATTCTAGGGTCCACCTAGGATTTAACTTCAAATTGAGGCCACTCTGATTTCCCTCATTTTTGTGATAAGAATATTGAAGATTCTAATTAATTTGTTGTGTGTGTGTGATTTTATTGGCTGAGTAAATTAATCCATGTATATGCTAGAACAAATAAATCAAATAAATAAAAAATTTTAACCAAAAAAAAAAGAGGTAGGAAAAAGTTTATTTTTTGGTACCCAGTGTCTCTTGAACATTTAGAAAAATTGCAACTGTAAAGCAAAGATCGACATGAGTTAAAGCTAATAACTTCATTAGAATAAGATATTCTGAAGTTGGAGACTAGAGGACCCTCAGTTTAACTGATGGGTAATTATTTAGTTGAGAAATGATTAATTGAAGAGAACTATGAATATGGCTCCAAATCTTTGCAAAAGAACTCAGCCTGCCCCACCCCCGCAAGAAAAACAACCATAACAATGATGTAGAAGTTCAGAGAGATGGACAGAATCTCCAAGCTACTTCTATAAACAGTGAAACTAAGCCTTAGGACCATGACCCGACTTGCCCAGGCTCTCAGCGAGTTCTCAACAGACTAAGGTTGGAGGTCCACCTGAGTGGTTTCTTTCTCCACCATCCCACGCTGACCCTCCTCATCAAGCTCTATTCCTGCAACCATTTGAGATCATTGTTATGGTTCCACTGATGGGGAGGCAGGGCACCTTTTAGGTCAAATATGAAAAATTACCTCAGAATATTTCATTAAATATGCACTTTAGTGCATGCCTTTGCATGTCTGAGGGGTGATAGCAAAATCTCATTTAATTCATAATATAATAATTTTTCTCCAGCAAGAGCAAACTGTCTCATTGCCATTTCATCTTTCATGTTTGTGAAACACTGACCTCTCTGGGGTTTTTTTGTTGTTGTTGTTTTGTTTGTTTTGTTTTGTTTTTGTTTTTGTTTCTGGTGGAGTCGCACATCTTGGGAGATCTTCTTATTTCAAACCCAGGCTGTTGGCAGTGAAAACTTGGAGTCCTAATTACTGGACCACCAGGGAATTCACCGGCCTCTCTCTTTGGATTGCCCATGTGCATGTGTGTCCAGCCCCAGCTTCAGGGATCTCAGTTCTCAGTTCCCTGACCAGGGATTGAACCTGGGCTAGGGCAGTGAAAGCACGGAATCCTAACCACTAGGCCACCAGGGAACTCCAGGAAACCACTATATTCTTATATGACCAGGGACTGGTACCTGACTCACTATGAGACTATCATAGTATAATATCCCTCCTTTTTACAATTTATTGATCTATTAGGTGTGCTTTTGATCCATGCTGACTTCTGTCCTCCTCCTTCCATTTTTTAGCTAAATGGGCTATATGCATTTTATGGGTGGTAAATTGCTAAAAACTAAATATATCACGCTGTTATTGTCTAGAATAAAGACTATGGGGGGAAGAGTGGGTAGATTTAGGTGCAAGATAAATCTTCAGTTCTCGGTTTGGAGCACTTAGTCCTGTGCATATGGTGGTTGAAGCTATGATGAAATAACACATTTGAAGGCTTAACATTTAATGGAATAGATACCAGGACATATTATCAATTTCTCTTCTACCCAAACTTTCATTGGTGAGCTCCACTGTGGTTTGTAACAGGATATTCCTGGCATCCTGGAAAATGATTCAAAGGATGTTTAGTTGAAGTCCCTTGGTTTTTGGAACTTTTGCATCTTGGAGATAAACTCCGTCTTTGCAGTCATGTCTGCAACAAGTTTAGCAAGCCATGATGCACAAATGTCAGTTCCCTGGGGCCATGTAGTCAACATATGTTGTAAATTAAAATTTAATTTTAGTCCATTAAATTACATTCATATGTCATGCTGATTGTCTATTTCTTCCTATCTTTTGTCTCTCAATCCACTGAATTGAAGGTCTTATGTCAAAAAATTGGAGTAGAATGCATCTGCTGGTGGGAGGGGGAGCACAATTATCAAGGGGTGGAAAATGAGAAGTGGGGCCGAGCAGAAGAACTGAGGCTCTGTGTGCCATTTATTGCCAGTGCTTTTTGGTTTCAAAATTCACAGCAGAAGGTGCGGATGCAGAACAACCCCCACTGTTAATCAACAGCCATTAACTTGAGAGTTTTGTAGCCTTTCTAGCAGCAATGACCTATATCATCTCTTAAATGCCTGAAGAGTGGTCTAGAATTCTGGGAGCTGTTAAGACTTGCTTTGTATAGTCAGTTTAGGGGTCTAAGGGCCAGAAGTCAGAACAGATTCCTCCTTTGACTATTACTCATAAATTATTCATTGATTCATAGGTAACATTCACTGTTTATTTGAATAAATATGAAGGAAAAAGCCTCTTCTCTGGCTCTTCTGATTTGCTCAAATGCATACAATATTGGAGATAGATGGAAGCATGGGTAAGTCCTTTCACGACAGTTATAATTTTGGATTAATTACCTAGCTTCATTCAGCCTTGTTTCTTCATTTGTATTGAACAGAATATTGGCAGTGTGTGCCAGCCGACTGTAAGGGAAGTGGTCCCACATCACTGGACTTTGGAGAGTGAGCAGACTTTCCTTTTCTAGCGGTCTTGCAGTCATGGCAGAGCAGGTAGTAGTTACCTGGGCAATATTCAAGGAGTTAGAGATGAGAGAGAGAGAGAGAGAGAGAGAGAGAGAGAGAGAGAGAGAGAGCTAGAGAGAGAGGGAGAAAGGAAGGGAAGAAAAGAGAGAACTGAGGAAACATCTTTTGTTTTTGGACCCAGGGGAAAAAGTTCTTCAGTGCTCACTGGTGAAGCTAGGAAAGTATTGAATTTCTAAGTGCCTCAGAAATTAAATGGTATTATTTAATTATGTGAAATATTTTTATCCAAAAATTTCAATTTTATACATGCCTGACTTTATTAGTGACAATGTCAATTTATACTTTAGAACTTTATACGTTTCAAAACCTTGTCATACAAAATTACCTTCTTTACCACAACTCGGTGAAAGCAGCAAGGGCAACCTGATTTTTCCCATTCTCCTGAGAGGAAATTTAAGACGTTGGGAAAAGGAAGGGGTTCCCTCTCATTCAGAAGATCAGGGTTAGAACCAGGATAAATATCCAGATCTTTTGCCTTCCTGTCCCTTGTAGCAGACTGAATCACTGTTTTCCTTTGCCACTGAAGCAATAAAATGTAATATAGTGTAACCACAATTATTTGTATATTATACAAATAAATTCCTCTTTGAATATGCCTCATGGCTTGATATCAAACAACTTAACAGAGCTTCCTGGATCATCTTAATTCTCACACTGTCTGGGAAGGGAGGGGTTAGAGAACAGCACTTGTATTATGTGGCTTTGGTATAGATCTGTTCTAAATAATTGTGGCAATGGTCGTGGTGGTTGTTATTGGGTTCCAGTGCACAAGGTTTATGGGCCATCGAAATCCAATCATTCAAGAACAACATTATTAATTAAATTTTAATTAACATCCTTTTACTTAAAAATTAAGTTTGATGACTACCCTCTGTTGAATGGATAATTTAAATGAAATACTTGAATTCTAACTCATGGTCAGGGCAATGATGTATCATGCTAAGATTTATTTTTCTCATTTATATATATTTAGGGCATGTTTTTAGAAATTTCTTTCACTTTTTCTTCTTTTCATTTTAGAACCGTGGCTATAAATCTACAATGCAATACAAGTATTTTGGATAAAAGAACATGGGAACTTTTTATTTTAGTTAATGTTACTTTAGCTTTGTTAGAGTTTATGAAAATTGTGTGTATATCAACAAAAAACTTAGTATTTATTTGATTTTCAAAGAGTTATCACTTAATTGACAGCAAAACAAATTGCTTAAACTGGTTTATAATAATGTTATAAAAAGCATCTCTTGAACTAGAGTATTCCAGTATAACATAGTAACATTTTTTTTGAGAAAACAAATCTATATTAAAATGTCCTGAGGCCACAAATATTTTAAAATAGATGATTTAGTTTCAGCATTAAAAAAATCATATTTAATTCTTTGGGATAAATATATTTGATTTAAAAAATAACCCGTGAAGATTTTCTTTCATTCATTTGGCCTTATTAACTTAGAATTTATAGAAATATGAAAATAACACTTCTGTTTCCTGAATAATAAGACACAAAGGGAAACAACAACCATATTTCTACTAATATCCTCTCCAGCACAGTGCCAGTAATTCCAGGTCTTCTGTAATACCTCTGGTGACTGGAATCATTAATCTCATGTTTTGAAAATTATTTAAGATTGAAGGTGCCACTCTTGTACATATTGGTTCAGTCTCTAGAGCCCTAAGAAAATATTTAGTGCATTTTCAAAAGAATTTTGCAGGTAGGAGCCCAAATGGATTTTCAACTAGGCCTCAACCTTTTTGAAACCTACTGATGTTGAATAGTCTTTTACTGGTTGCCATGCCAACTGATACCAGAGGAACACTCTGCAGTGTGTTCATCCCTTAGAAAGCTTCACCAGATGTCTTCAACAAATTGCTATGAAAAGACTTTGGTCTGTCAGCCTTGTTAGGAGATAAAAATCAGGCTAAGAGATGTCCCTGCCTCCACTCCTGATAAAACCAACCTATAAAATATGTAGACTTGTTCTAGTCTCACAATAAACCAATAAAATCTCTCATCCCCCACCCCAACCCACCTTACTTCCTGTAGCAGGATTTTTAAAATATTTATGTTCTTATTTCTACATGAAGCAGAGGCCATTATGTGTTGCAGCTGACATTGTCTGGCTGAGCAAAGTGAGAAGCATCTGGCTGGCAGCAAGGAAAGACAGCAAGTTGATAAATTATTGATTTACATAAATCAACACCCTTTAACTATTGGTCTTTTGAAGAAAAAAAGCTTTTATGTTATTTCAGGTTGAAAAGTGTTAAAACAATAAATACAGAATCAGCTGCATCATGATTTTATATTTTTAATCAAACATACACTGCCATCACATGTGTGTGTGTGTGTGTGTGTGTGTGTGTGTGTGTGTGTATAGCTAATCCAGTAAGTTTGAGACTAAAATAATCAAATTTTATTTTCTTGAAGATAAAATTCCTAGATTACAAACAGATTTTCTGTAATGGAAAAAATATATTTAAAGGCTGGTTTCTTTACAAAGAGAAAAAACACTGGGCAAATAGGGTCCACATGGAATACTATTTACATGTACCAATTGGCATCTGTATGTTAAAATTGAGGGTTTGCACGTGCAAATGAATCATTAACTGTCAAATTACCTGTTTGCATATGCAGTTATTCCACACAGTATGAAAATGTGTGGAATTTGCATATACAATTGAGGCTTAGGCATTTACAAAGCCTGATTTTTAAATAGGAATTCAAAATCTTACTGCTAATTAGCAAGAAAAGGAATTACAAAATTGAATCCAAAATGTATTTGAGGTTACATTGGTGTACTGCAGTTCAAATTCAAAGACCAGGCAAAACACCTAAACTTAGACCTAATCACCAACCATGTGCTCTTTGTAGTTCTAGGATTATACGGTCCTATGTCAGTCTGTGTGTGTCTATCTTTACATGTATGTGAGAGTTTATTTGATATGTTTGTATTTTTGATATGTATAGAAGGAACATTTTTGGAAATGTGAGATAAATCTCATATGGTCATTAACATCTTGTCAACTCTTTCCAGGAATTCAATTATTTTAGTGTTAAATCATCTGGATAATGTGATTAAAAATTCCACAGTTTCACATCTATGTTTTGGTTTGGCGGATCTCTAGAGTTAGATTGATTGAATTTCTTCCAAGATTTCAAAGTGGACCAGAAGCACAGACATCCATGACATGACTCCTCATGGAAGAACCACAAAAAGGGCTGGAAAAATATATACATAAATAAAATACAAAAGAATTGTTTAATATGGAGAAGGAAATTTGGTCAAAATTTTACTATATTAAGGAGACTGCTTTTCAGAGAGAAAAAGATCCATTATTATATGTCTCCAGATAACTAGTTAAAAAGAGATGAACAGAAAATATGACACCATATATGTCAAATATAAGAAACATTTTTTCAAATTAAATTAAATGCTGGTCTTGTTTACAGATTCTTTTTATGTATTATAAATAAGCTCTTTTTTTAAGTCTTAGATATTTTAAGAGAGATCCTACAAATGGTTTATCTGGGTGTTAAAGAAATTGTGGAATTGGGAAAGAAAGGAAGGCAGACAATATAGGTTGGGTCATCAAGTCAGCCACCACTTTGATCAGCTGGAGAAAATCTGAAAGCCAATGTAGAAAATATGTCTCAACGTTATCCAACTTTATAACTGGAGCTATACCCCATATCCACTAGTCATTGACATTTGGAAGCCAGGTCACCATGCACTAAAGCACAAAGGAAGAGAGAAGTTGAATGAACAGCTACAACTATTGATACTGAACCCAACTTGGGTCCGCTTGCCCACAGTGCAGCAAAGCCAATTTATTGACACCAGGTTGTGGTGAAGGAAAGTATTGAGTTTATTGCAGGGCCCAGCAAAGAGAATGGGTTGCTTGTGCTTAAAGGACCCAAGCTCCCTGATGGCTTTCAGGGAAGAATTTTAAAGGCAACATTTGTGGTGAGAGCTGCAGGATGCATGACTTTCTTCTGACTGGCTGGTGGTGAGGTAACAGGGTGATGTTTCAGGAATCTTCATCATCAACCTTCTGGTTTCAAACAGTCTGGAGTCTACAAGCTTGTGGTTAACGTGTAGTCACCATTCTCTACCACAGGGCGGGGGAGGTGTCTTAGTTCCTGCAGAGCAACTCAAAGATATGTGTCAGATTGCTATGTATATCCCTTGAAGAAGAACTAGGGCTCTGTTTTATTGCTGAACTATTGTCATTACTTTTCTTGCTTAACCATTTTTCCTTTGTTTCTACATTCCCTCACTTCTCTAATTAGTAACTCCTTGTGCCCGCTCTTTGGAACTCAGGGAAGGCTTGGGAAACTAAAGCCTTTTTTCACAAACAACAAATGGGGGACACAGAGGGGTTTTCATACCCAGGAAAGCCCTGCAGGGTCCTACTAGGTTTCAATCCCCTCTTTTCTTTGATATTCCTCAATCCTGAGAGGAAGGGGGGGGGCAAGAAAGAGAATAGTTTTGGATAAATAGGTTAATCATAAACTTGGCATGGGAACTTGATTTTAGGGGGACTCAGTTTCAATCCCCACTCCTGTTTTAACCTTCTCCGAATCTTTGAGGGAACAGGGTGATGACCACTCTGGCTACTTCCTGCTGAAACAGGGTGTCATCCTGCCTAAATATGGGGAATGGACATCAAGTTGGAAATATTCCTGAGTTCCAAATCTTGGATCTGAGTCTTGTAGGATTAAGGTACTAGCCCTTTGGTGCACCATTTTGGTGCAATAGACCCAATTAGAAATAGGAGGAGTAGTGACAACCTAAACTTTAATAAACCTTGGAAAATATCTTATTTCTTGAGGATCAGGAGAATAACGCTGAAAAACAATCCAAACCTGGCACTTCTGGGGAGACTAGTAGCCAGATAGTCAGTTGCCTAATTTTTTTTTTCGTGGTACGCGGGTCTCTCACTGCTGTGGCTTCTCCTGTTGTGGAGCACAGGCTCCGGACGCACAGGCTCAGTGGCCATGGCTCACGGGCCCAGCCGCTCCATGGCATGTGGGATCTTCCCGGACCGGGGCACAAACCCGTGTCCCCTGCATCGGCAGGCGGACTCTCAACCACTGCGCCACCAGGGAAGCCCAGTTGCCTAATTTTATCTAAGTAGTTTTTAACTTCTAATGTGGTATTAACATATACATAACATGAGCTACTAGCCACTACCCATATGACTCATTTTTCTGCTAAAATCTAATCTAAAGCAATTTTATTGCCCAATCGGTTTCTAGCTAAAGAATCTAGCACCTTCTTATGAGAGGCTATGACTTGCATTGTCTTCTTTGTTACTGTTCCCAAAGCAAGAAAAAAATTAAATAGTTACAAGAGGAGACCTTGAGATCATAAGATTGCAGCTGCCAGCAGACACTGCTTTGAGAATGGTTGGTGATGTCCCTGGGTTCAATATTGTTGAGAAAATTCAAGTTCTCAGAAAGACAAGTATGTGTCTAAAATCATGTCCACCATGACCACTCAGTTTTACCTTGGATGCCTGAACCATAGCCACACCATTTTGACTTTCAAATGCATTCCCTTCTTCAATGGCCAAAGCAGATATACAATGCATGTTCTGTAGGCCACAAAACAGGCTGTTCTGATCAGCATAAAGTTGAAGTTTAGTCATGTATAAGCCAGAATAACTTTAGTTGAATGTCTGTGACTAGAGACTGAGGACTTAGACCCTAACTCTCAAGGTATCATTTACTGTTTTTGTGAGCACTGGACTTTAGCTTGCTCCTTTGAGAAAAGACCTTCCTCAAAGGGTTACCAGGAGACCAAATGCCGTGATACACACATATGAAGGGACCCTGTAACACAAAGTGTCCTACTTGGCATTTATTTTTATGTAAATTTTTTACAGTAGGTACTAAGCTCCTGTGGATGGAAATCATGTTTTATTAAATGTTATACTTTTATAGGTTCATAGTGTGGAGCCTGGAAATTGGAACTTAATGAATTTGGTGAATATGTTGAAAATAAACAATGTTATTCTTAGGACTGTAAAGGGTGACAAGCCATAAAGATTATCCCTGTCAAGCAAATGATTATCCAGTTGGTAAAAAAAGAATTAGCATACGTAAAACAATTGGAGGGCTAAACTGTGTGGTAAGTTACTGGTTAACTGTTGAAGAGGTGAAGAGGAGGGAGAGACCAATAGTTGCTAGGTTAGTCAGGGGAGATGATGGAAGAAGTGGGACCTGGTGGGTCCTGCAGGCTGGGCAGGAAGAAGTCTGTCTGGAGAATGTGCAAAGAAGTGGCTCCAGAAAGGAAGTATGTTTAGGGAGAGTGAGGGGCTTGAGGTGCCCTGGAGGCAGGGAGTAGATTAAACTGACTAGAACTTCAAGTGCAAAGCAGTAGCGTAAAATGAGGTCAAGGACACAAGCTTGGTGTTCCTTTTGCCTGTTCTGTAATATCACTGGGTCCTTACTGTATTAGATAAACTTTCATTTCCATATCTATATTAACGGGAGGGTAAAGTAAATTCCCAACATTGTGTGAAGATTAAATTTTATGAAGCACATGAAGCATTTAGTGAGGTAACTGGCATCTCAGTATATGTTATATAATTATTCTTATTGGTATTATGATTATTCTATTGGTGAGTAGTATATATAGGCAGTATGTAGTTCAGGCATGAAGACTTTTCTAATTCACCATAACGTGATACATTTGAGTTTTGATTTTCCTCCTCCCTTCAAAATTTAGCCACTATACTACTAGGAAACATACTAATAAAAACAGCAACCTAAAAAGAATACTGAATTTTCAGAACAGCTACTATCACCATATGTATTTTTTCCAGGATTTAGAGAAGAAAAAGGATTTTGGTAAAGGGGTGCTGTATTTCCTAGAAAGTGAATGCTACTTTGCTTTTCAGGATTCTAACATGCCTTTCACTTGCAAATTATCTCTCTCCACTCAGGGAAGCTTTAGGAAGAAAGGTTAGGGCTGAGCAGGCAAGCAATTCCCAGCAATGAGCACGTTGCATCAGTTTTACTGTCACATAATAGCTAAATGAAGTTAGTTGGGGAAGAAATAGAATCGATCCTATATTTGACTATCAAACAAATAAACTGCCACTGGTCATGCAGAGTGCTGTTCTGCCTTCAGTTACCTTCAACACAATCTTATTACACAAGTTAGTACTTTCGGTCAGTTGTTTCCAATCATACATTATTGAAAATATTGATCTGATTTCTTATAATATGAGGTTTTTGATGTGAGGCTTAACCCAGTAACAGCTTACTGTATTCAGAAATCCTTTTCAAGCCATTTCAAAATACATTTGAAAAGATACTTTTCTCACTAGAAATAATCAATTGTGGGAAAGAAAGAATAACACGCATGTAAATAGTCATTCTACAGTTTTGATATACAGAATACCTTACTTGTATACTCTTATGGGGTTAGTAATATTCTTTCTACTTTTATTGGAAGGCTATGCAATTTTTGTAGGTAGACTTGGTTTTATTATTTTTGAAAATAAACTCATTTTTAGTAAACTTTTTCTTAGGCTAAAAGATTTTTTTGAAATAGCTATCAATGTAAGAACAGATTGTGGTATTTTCATTTAATTGAATACTGTATAACAATAGTAAATGAATGAGCTACAGCTATACAAAATGTGAATGATATTTACAAGACTAGAACAATGCTAGATTAAGGCAACAGTATAAAATGATATAATATAATTTTATTAATAGAAAGTTCCAAAACAAAGCAAAACTGAATTATACTGTTTAGGGGTGCACAGGTAGATGATAAAATTATTTTTAAAAACAAGGAAGTGATTACTATAAATGAAAGGATAATGATTGCCTACAAAGAGGTAAGAGAAAGCTGTGATCAGGAGGGACACATGATATGTATCTCTCATACCAATCACTTCTCTGCATACGTACTCTACTCCTTAAACCCTCTCTACCTCTGATTGATTGTCAGCAAATTTCATTCCCCATAATACTTTCTCAGTCTGCTCTGCACCTGTATGGGACTAGCAGAAACTATCTGAGGAAAAAGAGTTGCCATGCATTGTCTCCTTTTCTATTTATGATCACAAACCCAAGTGATCCTTCAGTGTTTCCCAGTAGTCCTTCCATATTTCCACATTCAATCCACACCACCTCCCAACTCTAAGATGAATATTTTACACCTTCCCCTTTCTCCTCCCACCTCTACATCGTCTCCTTTTTTTACTCATAGCTGAGGATCTCATTTCCCTGGGAAAACCAAATGTTCTTATTTTCTCACCCCAGAATCCAGTATTCCATATTGACACACATATATTCTGTCTTCCTTGCTGCAAAAAAAAGAACTGTTCTGTTCCTCTCTAAAGCCAAACCTTCCATATGTATCCAATTTGAGTCCTTCTTATCTTCTTAAGATCAATGTTTCTGCTCTTGTTTTCTCTCCTACCCTATCAACTTTTCTGTGCTGGATCACTCTCATTGTGGAAACATACTGTGAGTCTCCCATTTATTAAAAAGAAGAAAGAAACTCCCTTGGTCCAATATCTGCCTTCATCCAATAACTCTTCAATTCCGTTTCCCTCTGTTGCAATAACTATTGGAAGAGGTACTTTATTCTCACTGTCTCTGCTTTCCAACTGCCCTCTATTTTCTCCTCCCTTGAATCTAATCAAGCTACCATTTCCTATATTCCACTAAAAAAAAAAAAAACTTTCTAAACTAGTGAATAACCCCGATTCAGCCAAATCCATAGTTCTACTCTCAATTTTTATTTTATTCTACATCTAAGCAACATTGGCCTTGGTTGATCAAGTATTCAGAACTCCACTTTTCCTGGTTTTTACCTCCCTCATTGCAGCTCTATGTTTTCACACACTGGATTTTTCTCTTTCTTCTGGATCTCTATGTTCTGGAGTCCTCAGTGATTCAGTCCTCTGACTCTTTCTTTCTCTATGCTCACTCCAGTGATGCCAATATCCAACTTTGTAAATTTAAATACCATATACACACTGAAAACTCATAATGTATGTATCTAACCAAGACCTTATCCTAAATGCCAGACTCCAATTTCCAAATCCTGATTTGACATCTCTATTTTCATTTCTAATAGTCATCGCAAACATAACTAGGCCAAAACATAATTCTTAATTCATGCCTCCCTCCCCACCCTCTGATTCTTCCCATGTCCTTCCCATCTCAAATAATAGTATCACAATTGACTCAGTTTCTCAAGCCACAACAAGCAAATCATTCTTTATTCTTATTTTCTCCTCATACGTTCCACATGTATATTCTAGTATAACCCACCAGCAAATACTATTGGTTCTATCTTTAAAATTTATCTTGAATCCAAGAGCTTCTCTCCACCCTCATCAAAATCTATTTGGAATCCAAGCAATTCTCTCCGTTCTCGCTGCAAACCACTCTCTGGTCTAAACCACCACTGTCTCTTACTTGGAATTCTGAAGTAACCTCTTTACTGATCTCCTGATTATACTCCTGTCACATCTTTCTGAAATCTATCCTCCACAGAGATAGACCAATCTTTAAAAACGATACCGGAAACAACTTAATAGTAAAATTTTATGTGTTCCCATTGAAAAGAATTGAATGACAAAATTGTCTACCACCACTGCTCCTATGCAACAGTGCACTTGAGTCATTACGAATGCAATAAAACTAGAAAAGAGAACATATGTATAAAGATTGGAAAGGAAGAAGCCACTTGTACTTAATTTCAAATAATGTGATTTTCTACATAGAAAAATCACATGGATTATTGAAAAAAAGCAATTATTCATATAAATACCTATGGCAGAAATTGAGAGTTGTCCCCAGTGACTGTTCTCCATCTCTTACATAATAATAAAATTATTAGCTTGGGCACATGATCACCCAAGTAAAGATGACATTTACAAAGTGTGGTCATGCAGCTAAGCTCTAGCAAACAAGCTACAAAGATAAGTGGTATGTGCAGTTTCTTGGTTGTGTTCTTAATGAGAGGAAACATGCCCTCTTTATTCCTTTCCTCTTCCTGCTGGTTGGAAAGCAAATATGATGGCAGAAGCTGAAGCACTTATTTTGGCACAAGATGGAAGCCAAGAATGACAGAGAAATCATATAGAAAGATCTTGGACCTATGAACCCTTTGTAGAATAAAGCTACTCTACCAGCTCAGATATTAAGAAACTGTCAATTTGATATGACCCTGTCATTTCGTATGTGGTAGCTGACAGCTGTATACAATATACTAATATATCAACAAATAAATTATGCAGATGTTAGCTTATTTTGTAACTGCTTCAACAAATTGTTTTTCCTTTTAAATAAATAAAGCCTTAAAGGTAAAATTAATTTGTTCCATGTACTCCTCACCAATCTCATTCCCCTCCTTTTCTCAGGAAGTTACCATTATCATAAAATGTGTCAGTTTCAAGAACATGATTTATATCTTTATTAAATATTAATATATCCATTATCTATATAAATGTCATGTTGTATTTGTTTTTAAATGTTTCTTTAATGTTTCATATAATATATAACATTCTGCAACTGACTTTTTCACTCAACTTTGTTTTCAAAGTTCTAATCCTGTTATGTATTAGTATTAATCTATTTTATGCATAATAGTATTTTATAGTATGATACTATATGAACGTACCACAGTTTATTTACTGAGGTCATTCATTTTTGTGTCTTGTTTAATCATATATGAATGTCTATAACAGTGTTTGGCAAATACTAGTATTTAATGAAAAATTGTTTCGTAAGTGAAATAATTCATGTTCCTTCTTGTGGGCATTTGAGTTGCTCCAAAATCTTCTCACTACAAATAAGGCTGCAGTGAATCTATTTGAGCATGTCTGTGCATTCAAAATAGTTGTGAGAATTCTTTAGTAACTACACCTTGAAATACAGTTTCTAATTTGAAGGGTATGAAGAATCTCAAATTACTCTCAAGTTACTCTCCAAAGTTTATGAGAACTTTTCTTTCACCACATCTTCACCAACACTTGACATAGACAAACATATTTTTGCTTCTTTGTTTTCTACCGATCTATTTGGGATAATTCTGTGTCTTTTGGTTGTGTTTGTTGTTTTATATTCCTATTTTCTTTTCCCTACTTATTTGTGAAATTGGATGCTAATCCCTTACAGGTTATGTATATTTTTTCCTTTGTTTAAGCACTTTTTTCCCCAAAATTTAAAATTTTGATATAGTCACGTTTGCTAATCTTTGTGATTTGTGAATTTAATATTTAGTTAAGAAACTCCTCATGAACCTGTATTTTATTCTGATAATCATACAATTTTATTTATCATATATAGATTTTTAATCCATCTAAGATCAAACAATCCACTTTTTTACACTGATTGTTTAAATCCTTTCACCTTTATATACTGAAGCTGTGTATTCTTGGATATCAGCTCTTTATTCTGCTCCACTAGCCTATATTTTAATTTATTTGTAAATAGAACACTGTGTTATTATAGCTTTATAAAATACTTTGATTTCTAATATCACAAGTATATTTCCTTATTCACTTATTCATGATTGTCTTAGCTATTGTCATGCATATATTCTTCCATACACTTTTTTTATTTTTTGCGGTACGCGGGCCTCTCACTGTTGTGGCCTCTCCCGTTGTGGAGCACAGGCTCCGGACGCGCAGGCTCAGCGGCCATGGCTCATGGGCTCAGCTGCTCCGCGGCATGTGGGATCTTCCCAGTCCCGGGCACGAACCCGTGTCCCCCGCATCGGCAGGTGGACTCTCAACCACTGTGCCACCAGGGAAGCCCCCATACACTTTTAGAATAAATTTGGCTAGTTCCAGGAATAAACCAATGGAGGTTTTTGATTGAAATTATACTAAATTTATAGATTATTTTGAGGATAGTTGACATTTTTCTGAGCATGTTTTATGATCCCATTTTATATATTCATACCTATCACCCCATGTATTTATATACAAAAATATTAATGGTTACATTTTCAGTGGTGGGATATTAGATGTATTTTTACTTTTAAATTTGTACTATTCTATATTGCATAGTATGTAACATTAAAAAAAAAAGCCATCATTCTAAAAATTCAGAAAAGCATTATAATGTTCTGGATATATACACTTTAAATTGATCTTCAGGTGAATATACAAATGGTAAAACATATTTCTGAATAAATCATACTTTCCTTATACATGATCCGTTAAAGTGGACAAAGTTGATGCCCTGCCCAAAATCCACTGTAAAATCCATTGGTAAAATGCTATTTACCTGGGCTTCCCTGGTGGCGCAGTGGTTAAGAGTCCGCCTGCCGATGCAGGGGCCGCGGGTTCGTGACCTGCTCCGGGAAGATCCCACATGCCGCAGAGCGGCTGGGCCCGTGAGCCATGGCCGCTGAGCCTGCGCGTCTGGAGCCTGTGCTCCGCAACGGGAGAGGCCACAGCAGTGAGAGGGCCGCGTACCGCAAAAAAAAAAAAAAAAAAAAATGCTATTTACCAATCCTGTGTGTGTTTGCTTCTAACAGCCCACAGCTGGATGTCTCTGCATGGGGTTCCTTGATCTGCTTTGACTGCACATGCAGAGTTAGAAGTATATGTGAGTTACCTAAGACCCCCCTCTTCTGTGGCCAATGATCAATGGCCAGTGGTGCAGGGTATGAGAGCACAGAAAGCACAGTTCTCTCTCCTGAGTCAGGACAAACCCTGAGGTGCCCTTGACACTCCAGAGCACTGAGCGTGACTAGGCTGAGGCCAAGACTTTGCCTGATACACACTTATGTTGTATTCCCCCTTCCTGTCTTGTTTCCCCCAATCCCTTACAAGTGTCTCTTAGGAATACTTTATTAATAAGTGTTATGGGCTGAATTGTGTCCCTCAAAATTCATATGTTGAAGTCCTACTCCTAGTACCACAGAAGTGACTATATTTAGAGATAGGGTCTTTAAAGGGGTAAATAATGTGTTAAATGAGGTCATTAAGGTAGGCCCTAATCCAATGTGGTGTCCTTATAAAAAGAGGAGATTTGGACACAGACACAGAGGTAAGACCATGTGTAGACACAGGGAGAAAATGGCCATCCACAAGCCAAGGAGAGAGACCTTGGTAGAAACCAACACTGCCAATACAATTTTTTCCTATTTCTAACCTCCAGAAATGTGGAAAAATAAATTTCTGTTGTTTAATCCACCCAATCTGTGGTATTGTTATGGTAGCCCAGGCAAACTAATAAGTAATTGCAGTGAATCTTCATCTAATATTTTGCAAGTGACTTTTCTCTATGCTTTAAAAAAAATCAGTGTTACTTCAAATATGCAAAATAACCCAAAACTTGATTACAGGCCTGTATTTTGAATCTCATTCCATTCTCATGGTAAAGTATGTATAAGATGTAACTAAAGATTATTCTTAAAGTTTAGTGGATTTTACCTTTTTCCTCTAAAATGAGGAAATATTTACATATTCTTAGTGTTCTCATGCTTTTTTAAGTGTTCAGATGATTATAATATTTATAATGGAACTTCTGATTTGTAACTTTATCAGTCACATAGATTGTGACGTTTGCATCACAATTTCAAATGTCTTTATTCTAGAAGCACTAAGCATTTAACCCAAAATACAGGGGACGGGTTGAGAATGCTGCTATAAAATAGCTTAAATGTCTCTCATGAAAAGCAATATTAATCTGAGAAGCAAAGTGTATACAAAGTGTATGTGATTATTAAATATTTATACAAATATCCGTACACTCAAGTAGACTTCCCAATGTTTCTAGCTTTAAATCTAAGGGACAGAGATACCACTCAACCATTTTCTCAGTGTCACAGTTGACACCTGATCCTCATACTCCACCATTTTGCTTCATTCACGGGCAAAAGAATTGAGCAGTGAGTAAAGATAACTGTGGGACAAGGCGCGCTTCATTTCTATAGTGTAATCTGTCCCCCGCTGCTTTTGCTTATTACTGACCTCATCTCATTTTATTTCCCTTAGGAATGTGCATGCAGCTTGGATAGGGTAGTAGAATTATCACTAAAATCAGCCCTATTGCTGCTTGACCAATGAATAAGACCCTGATGATTCCTTGATCCCTGTTTGGATTTATACATTTTATCAATTGTTAATGTGGCCTCTGCCTGATGTTCCCCATCCCCCCCATTATACCTCCTTAGAAAGGGAAAAGCAGGTACTTCATGTTCTAGTATGTAATGGAAATGCTCTGTCATTCTTTCCCTCCTGTTTCTCATTTCTTTGTTCTCAAGTCTACCATAATTGAAACTATTTATTATTTAGAAACAATTATTTGGATATTATGGTATCTTGAATGAATGAATTGAATTTGTCAGCTTGATAAACTTTGACTTGCCTTGCTTCAGCTTCTACCTAAATTCCTTTTTTTTTAACATAATAGAGATCATCATTTCTGATAGTACCTTATAAAATTTCTAGCAATATGGAGGTTGACAAGGGGTCTATTTCTGTACTATGTGGCAGAAACTTGAAAGATTTGGGATTTGGAGATAGAGATCCTAGGTTTGAATCTCTTTTCCATTGATTGTTGGCTATGTGATTGTATTCAAATTATGTAGCATCTTTGTAGCTCAGTTTTCTCATTGGTAAGATGGGGAATATAATAATCATTTTAGAAAATTAAAAATATTTTCATAGAGTCATATGAGAAGTAAATGAGACAATAGCACAATGCGTAGCACACAGCAAGCAGTTGATAGTTTGCTATTATTTTTGTTATCATTCAGATTTTAAGAATTTTTTACTAATTTATTAAGCTTTTAGTGAAGCTTACTGCATGCAAGTCACTGTGCTTGATGCTGGAAACGTGTAGATGAATAAGACATACAACATTTCCTGGAAAGTAATTTGTCTAAAGGAAGAGTCAGACAAAGGACAAATAATTACAGTGCAGCATAATCAGTATGATAGAGGTTTATGCAAAGAACTTAGGGAGAGAACTCTCCATCCTCCTCCCACACACTCACCTGACACTCCCTACTCAGCTTCCCCATTTATTTCTTTTTGTAATATTATTATTACCATGTCATATCTTGATATTTTCCTCACATGTTTATTTATTGTCTGTATATTCCCACTAAAATATAAGTTCATGGAGGAAAGTGATTTCTGTCATCTAGTTTACTGCTGCCACATCATTGCTTAAAACACTGCCTGGCACAGAGTAAGTTCTCAATAAATCTTTGTTGAGAGGATGACTTATCAATCCTCCCCAATTTCATACCATTCTCATCAAATGGCCAAGGATTTTTTTCCTCCTTAGGCTCTTCTTCTGTCTTAGAGGATAGGGTTTAACACATAACCTCTCAACTTAAAACCCCGTTTGAGATTCAGATGAAGAAATATAGTACATTTATATTGGTTTTTCAGATGTCATAAATCTGAAGAGAAATAGGTCAATCACTGAATGAGAAACCACAAGCTAAGCCTCATAAGATGGAATTTAAAGGAAGTAAGTTTAAATTCTTACACTCACTGTCAAACTAGAAAAATATAGGACTGAGAGACTTTGCTTAATAGCAATTAATGGAAAACAAAAGGTAGGATATTTAGTTTATTGTGAAGACATAATGAACCAAGGGGTTTCCAAAATAAGCTAAGACAAAAGTGTGCTTTCAGTCTGCTTAGTCAAGAACCAAGAGGTAACATTCCACCCTAGTATGTACTAGTGGGGCAACATTGAGGAACTGTGCTGACTTTTGGTATCAAAAGCTGACAGTAGTTCTGAATGATCTGGAGACCAGGTCCTATGTATACTGGGCAAACTACGTGTTCTTGGCATGAAAAAGAAAAGATTAAGGGAAAAATGTGATTGCTGCTTTCAAATATTTGAAGGACTATTTTGCTTAAGAATTTTTATTTGTCCTAATAATGAAGTAGTGGTATGGCGTAATGGAGAGAACACAAGAATTGTAGTCTAATGGAGCTGACTCAATGCTAGCACAGACATGGACTGCCTCTGTCATTTTGGTCCCTGGACCCTCAGTTTCCCAATATCAAAAATAAAAATAGTTAAGCTTACATTGTATGGTGGTTGTGACGATTGAAAATACCACTGGCTAAGCATGTGCCACATACAAACTTTTCTATAAATGATAACTATTCCCAACAAAGGAAGTATTATTAATGGCATTACAGCAAAACTCAAAACAAAGTTGTTCAAACATGGAATTGACTCCCTTCTCAGTTCATTCTCACTGGAAGAGCTTCAATGACTACACGGCCACACATCATCAATTTTGTAAGGTCCCTTTCAACTCCATGATTTCAATACCTACTGTAGTCTCTATCACTGCAATGGAGGCTATTTTAGGGCGATGTAATATAAAACATACTCAATAAAGAGGAAGAACGTTTCCAGGTAAATACTATTATCGCACCTACAAATATTATTGAATATAGAAAAAAACTCAACTTTCATATATCAGTATATCGTCAGAAATAATACAAAGGTCTTGAGAGACAGGACAGATTTTGAAGCCCAGCTGTGTTCCTTAGCAGTCTTGAACTCTTAGGAAAGCTCTGAATCTCCCTTAGCCTCAATAAGTAGACTAAATTGGAGTGATATCATCTTACAAAGTCATTGAGAGGGATTTTCCTGCACTTGGTACATAATCTAGCACACTGCAGTCACTCAGTAAAGAATTATATCTCCCTTGCTACTCCAGAGAAATAACAACTCTGATTGCTTTTCTTTTTTAAAAAAAAAATGGAGATCAGAATGCAGTACTGATGCTGTAGCAAAATGAGATTGAGAATATGCCCGTAGTTGTTTGAAATTAAGAGTAAATGATAGATAAGTGGGCTACAAAAACAATGGGCCAAAGAATCATGTAGTAAGGGTCTGATGCAGGACCACCACTGATTCTGCCTCCTTGAGTAAGTCAGTAAACTCTTACCTCTCCATACAGAGCAAATAATGAAGATGCCCTTAACCAAATAGTAGGAAAACCACAAGATAAATAGGAATGGCACAGTGTACTGTTGCCTTTACTCAATAAATTTTACATTTTATTTCAAAATGGCCAAGTGTATTATTTGTATGGAATCAATAGAAAGACAATGACAATAAATAGGAAATACTTAATTGTCCATAAGACTTTATTTCTTTCAAGCAATAATGAATTATAATGATCAAGGTTCTTGTTTTTATAGACAAAAATAGACAAGCACATGAAAATTTTAAGTGAGTTAGTTCTCAAAGTATTATTATTCATTTAGTAATTATGTAATTCACTTTAGAGTTTTTCTTGCTGGATTGTAAATAATATGAGGGGAGAGAAATCTCTCTCTTGTTTACTTCTGTATCTCCAGTCCTAAACAATTACATGTTCCACCATTATATTTTGAATGAATAAATAAATTAATCAAACAGATCACCCAAAAGTTTGTCCCAACTAATTCCCACTCTCTCCTTTGTCTCCACCCTACTGGGCATTTAACATACCACCATAGACTTTTAATGTCAGTTTTATTTTACTTGATTCAGATTTTTGAACAAACGACTCGTCATGTAATTCTTGCACCCACAGCGTCTGGGAAATAGTAGCTATCAAGAAGTGTTCTCTGAGTAACAGAGCAGGGAACCCGATAATTGTAGAGAGAAGAATTGATGCTGACAAACAGGCTCCAAGCAATATTCCAGCTCTGATTGTGAGATATCTCAGCTGCTTCAGCACTGAATTATTATGGCCATCTTTCCCCCATTTCTATTTCTGTTACACATGCCTGGAAACATACTTAGGCCTAGGAGCAAGAGTTATCTTCAAAGTATTCAACAATGGCTAGAGAGTGAGCACTGACCAATCAAACTGGGGGCTACCCATATGCTAGCAAGAACAAGGTATTAAAGCCTCTTATGGGCTTCCCTGGTGGCGCAGTGGTTGAGAGTCCCCCTGCCAATGCAGGGGACACGGGTTCGTGCCCCGGTCTGGGAAGATCCCGCATGCCGCGGAGCGGCTGGGCCCTTGAGCCACGGCCGCTGAGCCTGCACGTCCGGAGCCTGTGCTACGCAAGGGGAGAGGCCACAACAGTGAGAGGCCCGCGTACCGCAAAAAAAAAAAAAAAGCCTCTTACACTGTTAAACATTATTTTGTAGATGCAGAGTAGTAAGTTGGGCTGGAGGCAGAGTTGGGGAGGGTGCCAAGGGGTAAACCCGGGTGGGGGAGGAGATACTAGGAGGCATGAAGTAGCGGCTATTTACCCACTGGAATTGAAGTAGTTCAAAATCTTAACAACCTGTATGGCTATGCTAGAACACACTGGCTGAATATCAGCTCTGCTTAGCAACATGCGTTAAAGGAATTGGCAGAATCTCAACAAGTTCTACAAACTGGAATCCCGCCAATTCTTTTCGACTACCACAACTCTTAACAATCTTTGCTAACATCTCTTTTCTTGAAGAATGCAAGCTGGAAAATGAATGGGGAATTTTAGTATCTGCAGAACTGTGAATGGTATAACTCACTATTTTACAGAAGGCTGATTTATAGGAGGGGAATGGGAAATTATGTGTGAGATCTAAAATTGCAATCTCTTGGGATCTTTTCTACTTTTTCAAAAGAGAGGCAGTTCAGGTCAGAATTTTATTATTTTTGGCTAAAGGCCAATTAATGTCTTACAATGTGATCTTAACATGTTACCAAAAAATCAAATCAGAACAAAGTTAGAGTGAGAGTCTGAGCACAAAAGTTGGCAATAACAGTTGAGAGTTAATTTCATAACAGGAGACAACAGTCTAATACTTCACTGTGTTGTTTTTATTTGTAGTGTCTTAACTTTTCACCGAGTGCTTCAAATATCAGACATGAAGAAAAACTCCAAACTCTCCCATAGTCACACCATAAAGAATTTCTTCTTTCCTAAATATTTCAAATCAGAACTACACCCAAGAAGCTTTTTACATGATCAGATTTTTTAAGATGAGTCCAGAGCTGTATAAAGGGGGTCTTAACTCAGGGATTCCAATGTTACCAACTTACTGGTTTCAAAGAGTCCTGGGTTCTTGCCTTTAATGACAGCACTTGCCATCAGGATATTTTGCAGCTGAAGAAAGTTTAACCAAGTAGAATTACCTATTTCAAATTATATTTAGACACTTAAAATCATGTGAATTTGGAGAATTCTACATTTTATAAAATATATTTGATAACATTTATTCATGGTGGATATTGGATTATATGCAAATCCCTCATAGTATGGGACTAAAATACAGAAAGCGTGTCTTAATTTAAATTGCATCTATTATATAGATGATAATCAAAATGGACTTCTAAACTAGGCAAGCTCTTCTCATGTTAAATAATTCCTTTCTAATCTGGTAAAAACACATAAGCAAATGAACCAAAACCTTCACAAAATGGGAATTAAAAATTTTGTTTGAATTTGAGCATTCCCAAAGAGTCAAGAACATATATAAACTGGTTTAAAAGACATTTTCAAACTTCCTTTGAAAAAGACATTTTCAAACGGCAAATCATTGGCTAATAGTTTGAATATAATATTCTCATCATTTATAACTTGAGTTTTTTTCACTCGGTTAATTTGTTACTAAACAAACAAATTTTGACCCAAAATTTCTTTTACAATAGGGAAATTAATCACTATTTACCTTTCTTGAAATAGTCATATGACATTTCAAATAGCATTTCAAGTATACATTCTTTATACCTATAAATCTTTTTAAAGCCTGGATCCAATAAAGAATGTAGAGGATGTTTGTTTCCTTGACTTATGCTTCAACGGGTTAAAAAACTCACTATTTCATTCTGCAATAATGAAAGGACAGTGAATTTGTAAATCATGGCAGAAATTGGGTAGCAGTATGAAAATGTAGCCTCTCTAGCAATGAATTGAATTCACCTCACTTCCACACAAAGCACCATGTTGATTTGAAATGTAGGTAGAAGGAAGATTTTCTTCCCGTAGTGTTTTAGTCCTGATCTCCTGAATTACTGAGACCATGAAATCACTGCCTGGAATTGCAATTTAAGGAGAGAAATTGATGCAAAGCTTAGTTCTCATTACCCATTTCATATTTAGGGAATGTTGTCTTATACCAACAATTATCTTAGTTTTCTTTCCGTATGCCTATTAATTTCTTTCCTTTATAACCACTACACCCATGAAGCCCACATTCTTAAGCTTAGTTTTGAATCTTAAGCTTAGTGTTAGTCTAAATTTATTTGTCATTAATAGATTTTCTGAGTCCTCCGCTTCACTTAAACTGAATACTTACACCAGCTCTTTCCATCAGAACAAGGCATATCACTCCTAGTTTTTGCTAAAAATACTCTTAGGAAAAAGACAGACCAGGATCTGAGGTGTTAAAAAAATCCTGCACTTTCTTCACTATCCCTCTTCCAGCCAGGCTTCCCAGCCTGCTTTATGTTTGTGGCATTTATAATGCCATGTTCTTGCATCACTTCCTTTCCGTGCTGGAATCAAAGCCACCTGAGAGGGGATCTATGACATATATTTTGCATCACAGCACCTTTCTAACAAAGTCTGAGACTAGAGAGGTTGCTTAATGAAGGCTGGGTTTTCTTTTTACATCTCTGCCTATCTTTCTGTATAATTAAAACAACAGTGATGAAGAGGAAGGGAGGATAATGGTAGAACTGCCTCTGGTTTGTAAATATTTTCAGGGTGGCCTCTGTAGTTTTACTTTTTTTTTTTTTTTTTTTTTTTTTTGCGGTACGCGAGCCTCTCACTGTTGTGACCTCTCCCGTTGCAGAGCACAGGCTCCGGACGTGCAGGCTCAGCGGCCATGGCTCATGGGCCCAGCCGCTCCGCGGCATGTGGGATCTTCCCAGACCGGGGCACGAACCCGTGTCCCTTGCATCGGCAGGCGGACTCTCACCCACTGCACCACCAGGGAAGCCCTGTAGTTTTACATTTTTAATGAAAAGTATAAGCAATACCAGAATGAAGAACATGTTAGCAACTGCTCCCTGTCTCTGGTAGTTACAGTGTTGTCACCATTATTTCTGGCTCTGTGCTTTCCAGGACTGTGGTAGGATTGCATTTGCTGGACATTCTGTGGTTGAGACAGATGAGAGCTCTGACCTGTGAGTTGTGAGTGAAGGTGTCACTTCCTGCCAGAACATTTACTTGTAGGTAAGAATATAACTTCTCTTTCTCTCTGGCTCAGCCACTAGCAGCATATGAGATGGTGGCTCCATTATCCAGCCTATGGTGATGAGCAGAACTCTCATAAGGTTTCAAACTTGAATGGGAGAGTAGTCGGAGTGAAAACCATGTTGCTATTTTTCTTTTTTAAACCCTGAGAATTGGGGGTTACTTTTTACCCCAGAAAAATTTAACCTACCTCATGCATAACTTTTCCTCCATTTTCAGACCTCATATAATGAGTTTGGTATGTCTCTTTCCACATTTTGCTTCACACTAATGAAAAAAAAAATGTAAATATGTATACATAATATAGGACATTTTTGCAACCAAAGTGGGATTATATGGTTCTCATTGATTTGCAGATTTAAAAAAAAATAGAATTATATTATATATATTATATTTTGTTCTACATAAAAGATTTTATGTAAAACAATTGATGCACTTTTATATTTAATAATATTGAGAAATGCTAATTTTATAATTAAGATAGAACTTTCTTATATAGAGGAATAAAATTTTTAGGGAAATTTATGTCTTTTATAAAAATTGTTCTTAATTAGATAGATAATTCTATTTACAATTAAGATGAATATATATAGAATTTCTTTTTTCTCACTCTATTATCTTCTATCTAATTTGAGTTCTTTGTACTTTGAAATATATGAAAAATATAAACAGGGAAATGTAGTTATTAAGAAAACCTTTATACAAGCTTTTAGAAATGCATCTAGTAAATAAAATTGTTTAAATTAAACATGATTTAACTTTTCATATTCTGAGGATATAATTGTACCATTTTAATCTATTCAAGTTTCATGTAAATACTAGATTATTTTATAAATATTTGCTTCTATTTTCACAAGTGTAATTAAATCCCTCATGTAAAATATTGTCAAATTATGGTCAGACCAAGCAAATATTGTTTTAGTTGTGGGAAATAAGTAATGTGTGGTGGCTTGAAAGGTGTCAGTTCCTAATAAATATAAAACAATTTCAAGAAGACAAGACCTGTATTTAAAATAACTTAAGAACAGGAGATTATATAATTAAGTGCTAATCACTATTACAAATGACATTTTAAAATAAAGTTATTTTTTTCTTTTTAGACAAAACTTCATCTTCCAAGAAGAAAATGCAAAGATGATGTAGCTTTTATGGAAAGAAAAAAAAAAACTTTCAAGAAGACTGATTTTCTAAGAATTGCTTATGACAAGGTTTCTTTAATGCAGTATCTTGGTGTATATTACATAATGGCATAGTAAAATCAATCTTTATTAATCATTGCTCCTTTGTGTCTTAGGTGACCCAAACATAACTGAAAATTTTAAGTTGCAAGTTTACCACTTCTTATTATCTACAAAAATAATTAAAATTATACAAAATGTATCAACTCATTCACCATTTATCATTAGTAGAGTGCTAACTCATATTGAGATACAGTTATACATATAATTTATTTTTATATTATTCAAACAGACATGGAAACCCAATTACTAGGATATTTTTGGCTGTTTACTGTATAACACAAGCATTTCTCATTTTACTGTATTTTGTTTTATTGCACTTTGCAGATATTGCATTTTTTACAAATCGAAGAATTGTGGCAACCCTGTCTTGAGCAAGTCTGTCAGCACTATTTCACCAAACAGCATTTGCTCACTTTGTGTCTCTGTGTCACATTTTGGTAATTCTTCCAACATTTCAAACTTTTTCATGATTACTATATTTGCTATGGTGATTGGGGATCAGTGATCTTCTATGTTACTGTTGTAATTGTTTTGGGGCGCCACAAACCACACCCTTATAAGACAGCAAACTTAAATGTTGTCTGTGTTTTGACTGCTCCACTGATCTACTGTTCCCCATCTCTCTCCCTCTGCTCAGTCCTCTCTATTCCCTGAGACACAACAGTGTTGAAAGTAGGCCAATTAATAACCCTACAATGGCCTCTAAGTGTTCAAGTGAAAGGGAGAGTCACATGTCTTTCGCGTTAAATGAAAAGCTAGAAATGATTAAGCTTAGTGAGGAAGGCATGTCAAAAGCCAAGATAGGCCAAAATCCAGGCCTCTTGCACCAAACAGCCAAGCTGTGAATGCAAAGGAGAAGTTCTTGAAGGAAATTAAAAGTGCTATTTTAGTGAACACACAAACGATAAGAAAGTCAAGCAATCTAATTGCTGATATGGAGAAAGTTATAGTGGTCTGGATAGAAGATCAAACCAGCCACAACATTCTCTTCAGCCAAAGCCTAATCCAGAGCAAGACCCTAATTCTCTTCAGTTCTATGAAGGCTGAGAAAGGTGAGGAAGCTGCAGAAGAAATGTTTAAAGCTAGTAGAGGTTGATTCATGAAGTTGAAGGAAAGAACCAACACCATAATGTAAAAGTTCAAGGTGAAGCAACAAGTGCTGATGTAGAAGCTGCAGCAAGCTATCCAGAAGATTTAGCTCAGATCATTAATGAAGGTGGTTACACTAAACAACAGTTTTTCAGTGAAGATGAAATAGCCTTATATTGGAAGAAGATGCCATCTAGGACTTCTATAGCTAGAGAGGAGAAGTCAATGCCTGGCTTCAAAGCTTCAAAGGACAGGCTGACTCTCTTGTTAGGGGTTAATGCAGCTGGTGACTTTAAGTCAAAGCTAGTACTCATTTACCATTCCAAAAATCCTAGGGCCCTTAAAAATTATACTCAATCTACTCTGTCTGTGCTCTGTAAATGGAGCAACAAAGCCTGGATGACAGTACATCTGTTTACAATATAGTTTACCAGATATTTTAAGCCCACTGTTGAGAACTCCTACTCAGAGAAAAAGACTTCTTTCAAAATATTACTACTCATTGACAATGCACCTGGTCGCCCAGGAACTCTGATGGAGATGTACAATGAAATTAATGTTGTTTTCATGCCTGCTAACACAGCATCTATTCTGCAACCCATGGATCAAGGAGTCATTTTGATTTTCAAGTTTCATTATTTAAGAAATATGTTTCATAAGGCTATAGCTGTTATAGAGACTCCTCTGATGAGTCTGGGCAAAACAAATTGAAAACCTTCTAAAAAGGATTCACTATTCCAAATGCCATTAAGGACATTCATAACTCATGGGGAGAGGTCAAAGTACAGTATCAACATTAATAGGAGTTTGGAAGAAGATGATTCCAACCCTCATGGATGACTTTGAGGGGTCATGACTTCGGTGGAGGAAGTCCTTGCAGACGTGGTGGAAATAGCAAGAAAACGAAACTTGTAAGTGGAGCCTGAAGGTGTGCCTGAATTGCTGCAATCTCATGATAATACTTGAATGGATCAGGAGTTTTTTCTTATTGGATGAGCAAAGGAAGTGGTTTCTTGAGGAGAAAACTATCCCTGGTGAAGCTGATGTAAAGATTGTTGAAATGACAACAAAGTCTTTAGAATATTACATAAACTGAGTTGATAAAACAGTAGCAGTGTTTGAGAGGATTGACTCCAATTTTAAAAGAAGTTCTACTGTTGGTAAATGCTATCAAACAGCATCTTATGCGACAGAGAAATTATTTGCAAAAGGAAGAGTCAATCAATGAAGCAAACTTCACTGTTGTCTTATTTTTTAAAAATCGCCACAGTCACCCAACCTTCAGCAAACACCGCCCTGATCAGTCAGCAGCCATCAACATTGATGCAAGACCCTCCACTCGCAAAAGGATTACAACTCATTGAAGGCTCAGGTGGTGGTTAGCATTTTTAGCACTAAAGTATTTTTAAATTAAGGTATGCACATTTTTTTAGACACAACACTATTGCACACTTAACACATTACAGTATAGTGCAAACATGACTTTTATATGCACTGGGAAACCAAAAAAAATTCATGTGACTCACTTTATTTCAATATTTTGCTTTATTGCAGTAGCCTGGAACAGAACCCACAATATCTCCAGGTATGCCTGTATTACATGTTTCTTATTCATGAGAAACAGAAAGATATAAGTCAGGTATAAAGGCTTTTATTTTCTTATATGCCAATCATTTAAAAAGTCACCTATAGGACAAAAAATGGTTTTATAAGAATATGGCCCTCAACTCCAACACAATATTTTTAGATTTGCAGGGAACAATGTACAATAAGAATAGACACTTGTTGGCTATTTTAGAAAGTGAATCAAGTTCATTGTTGAAGAGCACTGCCTAAATCCAGAAGACATATCAACTCAATGAGGAAAACCTATTTGGATTGTAATTTTTGATTAATGACAGTATAATTTCTGGGTTATAATTACATGCATTCATCCAAGCTAATAAGGAGTCTAAGCCCCCATTCCTGTACAGAGAGAGAAACAGAAAGAGAAAAAGAGAAGAGAGAAAGAGAAAGAAATTCACATAGGATGTTTTCACCTTTTATAAAATATTTCTTGCAGAAAACTACCACCAAAGAAACAGCTTTAATAGTGCACAAAATACTTGATCACTTTTTCCAAAAATGTTTTCCTTAGCAGTAATGTTCGATACTCTCGAATGAAATGAAAAAAAAAAAAACAAAAAAAACAACAAAAAAAAAACGGGGCTAAGGAATAATTCTTCCAACTGCCAGGAATTTGTCTAAAAAGAATCACCTGGATGTAGACACTCATGTCTCAGGAAGGAAAAGCTTTCCTTCAGGCATTAGTGGAAAGACAAGCCATAAGCAGGTAAGGCATTTAGAGTAGGAGAAAAATGATGTGCCGAGGGCATAAGAATCTCTACCTACAACATTCCTTATCTATTCTTCTTAGGAGCTGAGTGAACTTACTACAAGGGCCTCACCTTATTGAGAACAAGTGATGGAATCTTTCCCAAGACAGTTGAGTTACATTTGAATACTGGGACAAAAATTCAAGTAAGCTATCATTCTTAATGTAATATATATATAACGTGAATGTACATAAATGTAATAAATGTGAATATAATAATGTGTAATATGAGATCCAAATTGTCTTTTTTGTTTATTCAGTCATTTAATTCTTAATAAAAACAATAACAATAATGTGGCCTGTTTTTACACACCAACTGTGTGTCAGCAAGCACTGGTGGTTTTACATTATTGTAGTTAATCCTCCAACCACGTTAAACAATTTATTTTTCTCAATTTACACAGAGTGAACTTGAGGCCCAGACAGGCTAAATAAACTAAGACCATACAGCTAGTAAATGACAGAGCCAGTACTGAGAGTAAAGATGTTTTGTTTACAAATCTATATTTATTCCACTGTGTCACACTGAAATTAATCCATGTCAAGGTAAACATGCAGCAATAATAGAGAGGAATTATTTTTATTGTAATAGTTGGCACTTATTGTGTAAGTATATGTGCCAGAAACTTAGCAAAAATATTTTTCTAATGTATTATTTAATCCTTCCAACATTAGTATTATTTCTAACATTTTAAAATAATTTTTTTAAGAACCTGAGGTACAGAGAGGTAAGGACACTTGCCCTAATCTCACCTGGCTAGAAAGTGGTGGAGCTGTGATTAGATTCAAGGCAGACAGAAGCTAGAGCCCACAGACTGTAAGTGAAGTTAAGATTCTGGGTGTGGGGCTTCCCTGGTGGCGCAGTGGTTGAGAGTCCGCCTGACGATGAAGGAGACACGGGTTCGTTCCCCTGGTCTGGGAAGATCCCCCATGCCGCGGAGCGGCTAGGCCCGTGAGCCATGGCCGCTGAGCCTGCGCGTCCGGAGCCTGTGCTCCACAACGGGAGAGGCCACAACAGTGAGAGGCCCGCAAACCGCAAAAAAAAAAAAAAAAAGATTGCAGCCTCAACTTCACATTTAGGACTTGCCAGCTCCCACAACTGTGTAAACTAATTCCTTAAAATAAATCATATAAAATAGATATTTTATAAACTAAAATCATATATATTATATATAATACATATCTTTATATGATACATATATATCTCTTATTGGTTCTATTTCTCTGGAGAACCTTGACTGTTACAAGTGCTTATTTCAATCATTCTAAACAGTAACAGCATTAATTACCAGCAATAACAAACTATTCAGAGGATACAGCCAAACGCAGATAATTCCATCTCACAGCACCTGCCATCGTCAGTGAATCTCACCTAATGCTTGGATTCAAAATACTCCTGTCAGAAATGTAACTTATGTTATTTTCAGAGCACTGACCTCATTTTGACAAAAACACACTTTGATTTGGCCATTGGTCAATGAGGGTTCAGCTTTGTGATGTATAGTGTTCAAAGAAACAAACAGTCTCTTTTACCAAAGATGTATTTCTGGAAAGTTTTTATTTTTCTGTGATACAGGGAAAGACTATAAATAATTTTTTTCTTATGGTAAATACTTTTCATACAAATGGATCTAAATAAAAACAATTAAGAATAAAGATTTGAAAAAGTCATGGCTTTATAACAACTTTTATTGTTTAAGATTAACCTGACCACTACTTAAGTTAAAATGCTAATGAGTTATTTGATCTACTTGATATGTTAAAGTAAGACATTGCATAAGCACCACTTTCATTGCCACTCTTCAAATTTCTAGAAGGCTGTATTAATATTACAATGTTTTACTCTGAAGTTCTTGTATTTCAGAGATATACAAGCTCTGAATTGTTCATCTGAAATGCAAATGATTTCTCTATAAAAATTAGTTAATATAAATTCACTATGGTAGTTTTACTAAAACTATACCAAAATATTTTCTACATGTTTATTTTGCATATTAATTTTGTTAAGCAGAAATAAGATGTAACTCAGATTCCCTCTCCATAGTTGAAAAACAAAATGAGCTATTAATGTTACAATTAAAAATCAATGTGAACAAATTATTTCATCCCAGGACAATACTAGTGATTTAATTAGAAAACAATATAAGGTTATTTCCGATATTTCATGGTAGCTTTAATTTAAACACATTTCTTGTTTTAAAAGAAATAAGCAATGAAGTGCTTATTACGAAGTGTTCTTATAAGTAAGATCTATGAAGTAAAGCAGTCTCAATATATAAAGCCCTGAAGAGTCACTGTCTGGTGCTGGGTTGAACCCAGTATTTCTTCAATTTATTTAAAATGAAATTCCAGATTAGGGTGCCCTAACAACTAAGTCAAAGTTAATTAGTCTTAACTAACAGACAAGTAGTAAACTGCTTGAGGTCAGCTCCACCCTCAAGAAAGTGGACATTAGTGAGAGGTTTTAAAGCATTGTCTGTTTTTATAGGCAGTGCAGGGAAAGGCTAAGCCAATAAAATGTAATGGTTCCAGTCTATATTTTAATAGCAACCTCAAAAGGACAGAACACTTCCCTTAGATTTGAAGGCAAAGCCTTGAACCAAGTTAAAAATGATCCGTGAACATAGAAAATTGCTATCATAGAAAATTGCTATCGTTTTATTTTCATTCTGAGCACTGAATGTAACAAGCAAATAGCAGTCAAAGACATACCAGTCATTGGCTTTTTTGGACAAGACCAATCATGCCTTGGGCATGATTATTGGGGGCTCCCATTGGTCTGTTCGGGGGGAGAAAGAAACACCAATCTGAAAGTCTTGGGATGCTGTTGGGAAATGTTAGGCTTGAGCAGCTGTAGTCAATTACAGCTTCATTTTCTCTCCGGTTGTCTTTGGTTGCATGCCATAACTGCACGGGGCATTGAGGTTTACGGCTCTAAAATAGCCTTGTCATTTTGTGAAGCCTAACAGAGCAAAGAGGTTTGATAAATGGTTAAAAAAAAGTTGCTTAGAAAACCGCTTCAATCGGATTAGTTTTCTGTTTTTTTTTTTTCCAGAATCCCAATTGTCCTCAAGCATCTAGGAAATAAACATTGATGGCACTAAACTGATAAAATAAAAACTTAAAAAATTCACATCTTGCTTTGTTTACAAGGTGTTTATGCTGCATACTATGGTAAATTAATCCAATAAATGGTATATTTACTTTACTCTTAGAAAGAGCACTTACCTGGAACACTGGAGCAAAGATGTTATAAACTGACCACAAAGAAGATATGGGCTGCGACTCTCAATGGCTTCAAAGTTTTCATCTTATTCCCAGCTACAAACACTACTGTTTTTACTGCTATATTTTTTATTTATGTCATCACTTAAGATATGAGAAAAAAGTTTATAAAATGTATTTTATTGCAATTACATCTATTCCAGTGCCAGTGGGCCCATCAGCTGATGAACACTATTGAATACTTAGAGTGGGAAAGAAAGATGGACAGGTCTATTAAGACACAGTCCATGCTTTATACACTCAATTATTTAACTTACTATTAAGCATACATATCTAAACAAGTGTCAATTTATTGAAAAAGGAATCATGTGGAATTCTGGAAGCCGATGGCTTGAAAAAATTCTACTAATCTGCAGCAGACTGCAGGAGCAACAGGGCATTTTCCACTGGTGTTCAATGTAATTGCAAGAGTGATGGGATTCAGAGCCTCCTCCATGTGAAATTTGTCTTTCATCCAATCAACACAAACAACTAACGCACTGCAAGGTATATTATATTCCATCCACTTCCTAATAAAGTCAGTGATGTCCAGTCAGACACCTATTGTTAGCAGCAAATCTGAAATTGATACAGTCATCACATTGATCCAAAGTCAATCATCCTACATCTGTACTGCCTTTTCTCTCTTCTCTCAAAATGTATAGATTCCAATGGATATTGTCATATTTATTCCAATTTTTAGGAAGTAATAGTGGAAATCATAGGTTTTTAAAAATTATTAGTAAATGTAATTTTTTAAAGTGCTTCAAATATTTCTTTCTTTACCTGGCATTTAATACTTCGACAAACGCTATTCACTTTTCATTGAAAACTGATTGTACTTTAATCTGATATATTTTATTCCTTTTTAAAGGTCTGTCTGAAGGCTATGCTACACCATAAAATTTTGTGACTTATAAAGACATCTTGACATTCAATTTTTTCTATTATATTTGTTTATATACATGGTACAAAGCTAAAAACTGTTATGTAATTTTTAGAAAAATTTATTCATTACAAATTTATATTTTCCTACTATAAACTCCTTAGGGTTTTCAAATGAGTAGACTGCAAGCTTCTTAAAGGCAGGGACCTGAATTTTATGTTCTTTGCAATCATAATCCTAAATATGCCCGATATTTTACCTTCATGCTACATAGTAGAAGAATAAGATGTCTATGTTAAGTAAACATCTCTTTTATTGCCACTTATTTCTGAAGATTTCTGAGTTTATTATTCATTATGTTTGCATTCACCTTCTCACAGTTTAGTGGTGTCTGTCAGTTCCTTAAATGTCAAATGATGTCAGGGCACTGGTTGGAGCTAATTAATAGATTAAACATTGAAGACTTCCAGTCCTAATATGGTAATAGAATCTCTCAATTATTCCTCCAGTCTTCTTTTGGCAGTGTGAATGAAGTATGACCTTCATTCACATTTCAGCCTCTATCTAATTAACTGTCCTACATCATTTATAGTTGAACAATTTTGTCAGTGTATTATCGGATGGTTATAAAACAGTATTTTCTTAGATGCTCTCTTATGCCCATCAAAATAACACCTAATGATCTAGGAAACCATATGCAAATAACTAGAACATAGTTCCAAATGATATATATAATAAAATAGATCAAGTTCACAATGATATTAAGGTTGAGATGAACATTGAAAAATATTTTGTGCTGAACTGGAACATAAAAATAGGAAAAAAGGATGTAGGTCAGGAATGTCAAATTTATACATTCAAATAATTAGAGAAATTTCTGAAATCTCATCTGTGACTCAATACACTCAATATTTCAAGGAGAATATCAAGAAGCCTGTTTATAATAAACAATTCATTAAACAGAGATAATTAAACCAATGTGTAATTTGTGTATAAATATGAATGTGTTTTTATTATCCTCATATCTGTGTCACAAATAGAAAGATAATTACCATTTCTCAGATTCTGACTTCCCCACCCTGGACTCCAGTTGCTGTTTGTTACAAAAATGGTTCCTAAGAATATATATATATATATATATATATACACATATATATATTCTTATATTCACACATACATACACATCATTGTGTATATCAATGACGTGGGGAGCAGATGCCACCCATAGGATAAATGACATCATTGCTATTTGAGTTACTAGGTAGTAAACAAGCGACAAACTTAGGTCATTAATGACCAGGGCTATGCACATGTGACAAAATTGTTTCACAAAGAAAAAAATTGTAGCACCTGTTTACAGAGTTGCTATTAATATTCATATATCCACCCAGAAATCATATGTAAGCAGATGGATGAAATTTGAAACATGTCAAAGCACAATTTCTTAATTGCTTTAAATAAAACATTCCTACAGTTGGTAGAGAAACAATTAGATGTTTGCTATATTCATTACCATTTTCAAGTGTCACAGTTTTCATAATTAGGAAAATTAATATGCACGATATCCGTCACAATATTGGTGATTGATGCCAAACTCAACTTTCAAGTCTTCAGTGGCAGTTGTAGAGAATCTAAGTATGCCTAGTACCACAAAGTTGAATAAATGATGTTACTCTAATTTTCCTGGGTTTTTAATGTGTAGATGGAAAATATTAGGCATGGAAAATATATTAGATAGTGTATTAATTTGACCTACAATTTGAAATTTGTGTATTGAGAAATTTGTAGCCTTTTACCCAAATGTTCTACATTATGTCCATAGGCTCTTTGTTAGTTAATCTTTGCTTAGTGGCAAAAAAATAATGTGTTTAATAGCATGAGTTTAACTGTTTTTAATTTTTCTAACTATTAACACTTTAAAAAACAATTATTTGATTTAGTCATGTTTTAGTTATCAGATGCTAATCTTGTGAAAATGACCAAGAGAATCAATCTTCATGTCTTCATTACAGTCTCTGTCTCTCTGAATGTCTAATAACAAATCAAAGTTAAATAAAATAAAAAATATGGTACAGATGAAAACAGTAGATAATGATTACAACACAGAAAAACAATGGACATGATATGCACTTTCAAGAGCTTGCTTAAAATTATTTTAAAGATTAAATACACAAAACTTTGGCAAATTTAAAATTAACTTGAATTTTAAGTTAATTAGATTAAATTAATTAATTTAGAGGGGACTCATGAATTTAGAATATTAGGAAAGTCTGCAAATAATAAATGCTGGAGAGGGTGTGGAGAAAAGGAACCCTCTTACACTGTTGGTGAGAATCTAAATTGGTGCAGCAACTATGGAGAACAGTATGGAGGTTCCTTACAAAACTAAAAATAGAGTTACCATATGATACAGCAATCCCACTCCTAGGCATATATCCTGAGAAAAACATAATTCAAAAATATTCATGCACCCCGATGTTTATAGCAGCACTATTTACAGTAGCCAAGACATGGAAGCAACCTAAGTGTCCATTGACAGATGAATGGATAAAGAAGATGTGGTATATATACACAGTGGAATATTACTCCACCATAACAAAGAATGAAATAATGCCATTTGCAGCAACATGGATGGACGTAGAGATTATCATACTAAGTGAAGTAAATAAGACAGAGAAAGACAAATACCATAAAATATCGCTTATGTGTGGAATCTAAGAAAATGATACAAATGAACTTATTTACAAAACAGAAATAGACTCACAGACATAGAAAATAAACTATGATTACCAAAGGGGAGGGGGTAGGGATAAATTAGGAGTTTGGGATTAAAATATACACACTACTATATATAAAATAGATAACCAACAAGGACCTACTGTATAGCACAGGGAACTATACTCAATATCTTGTAATAACTTATAATGGAAGTAAATGTAAACAAAGAATATATATATTCATATATATGTATAACTGAATCACTTTGTGTACACCGAAACTAACACAACATTGTAAATCAACTATATCAATAAAATTTTAAAAAATAAGATATTAGAAAACATAAAATGAATATAAGAATATATTTGAAAGTGATTAATTTATTAAAAATTGTTAAATAGAACAAATTTGAATTACCCTGAAAATAAATGAAAATATCAATATCTAGGGAATATTGAAATCTGTAAAATTGAATCATAAATTATAGAAAGATTTAGTAGTCTCTGAAACTATGAAAGACACTGAAAAATATATACTAACAATTTTTTTAATATAGTTTCTGCATCCAGATAGGTTTTTTTTGAGCATTCATAAAAATTTTCAAAGAAATACTTATTTATGTTGAGTCATATCCAGTTGATCAGTATCTATATATCAGAATATGTCAGCAACACAATAAGGTCCCAGCCTTAACTTGTTAAATGGCTATTATATTTCAGAGCAGCCATAAATATGGAAATAAATAATGATCCATGTTACAATGTTACTAAAAGACATGTTTCAGAACCTGAAAAAAATTATCAAAAAAGAAAACTAAAGATCTTTTTGTTTGTAAAAAAGCCGCATAGCACAGGGAGATCAGCTCGGTGCTTTGTGACCACCTAGAGGGGTGGGATAGGGAGGGTGGGAGGGAGGGAGACGCAAGAGGGAAGAGATATGGGAACATATGTATATGTATAACTGATTCACTTTGTTATAAAGCAGAAACTAACACACCATTGTAGAGAAATTATACTCCAATAAAAATGTAAAAAGAAATAAAAAAGGGACACAAAACCTAAAGTATGTACTCAACAAACCAAGGATAAGCAGTGTTTGTTCTGGAATTCAAAACTAGTGTGATACTCGGAAACAAGTAGTAGTATATAGCATTTCCAGTGATCAAAGAGTAGAAAAGCAAAATCACTTCAAGCTGCCTGAAAGGCATTTGGTATATTTATTACCATCTCTGATTTTAAAACACAAAATAAAACAAAACAAAATGCCTACATATCATATACATGTTAAAAGTATATTTCTAAACTAACAGTCAAGATCATTTTTACTTTGACTAACTTCAGCTGGTTACATTAAAATAAAAAGCAAGTCAGTGATACTACTTATCATTATTATTATTTAATATTGTCATGAGGGTAAAGTCAATGCTAGAATCTGAAACAAAAGATACAAACAAGGAGGATGACTGAAAAAGATGGAATTCAGGGAAACTCAAGATTTACCCAGCTGGCTATACACCTCTTTCAATGTTTCTAGTGTAAGTATACCTGTGTATAGCAGAGAAAAAATATAAAGTAATATACTAATGCTAACCTGTAAAATTCAAGTGACTGAAACTTAATTGTTTGGTCTGTGTATTCTACTATCTAATGCTTTAAATTGTGATTAAGGATTTGTTAAATTGATATTAATTTCTTAAATGTTATTTTGCTCATTGTACTTTGTAAAAGTGATATTGATCTGAATATTGCACTGAGAAGCAAGCAAAGGGCAAAGCATTCAAAACTTCCCACAAATTAATTTTTTAAATTGAGCCCCCAATAATAATGATTATATACAAAAATTCCTGAAAAATCAATGAAAAGTGCCTTAAAATTTGCAAAAATAATTGAATAATAGATGCATAAAGTTTAACAGGATTTTCTACGTGCCAGTAATAATCACTTTATAATTATCATGAGAAAAAGACTATACTTTGAAAGCAACAAAACATAGAAGATAGACAAATTTCTAAAAAGAAATATGTGGAACCCATAGGTAAGAAATATAAAATTAAAAGGTTATTTACAAATGTATCTAAGACCAACTGGAGAAATATCTTACAGTGATGGTACAAGGATTCTAGAAAGCATGAAAAGCAAATGCAAATGCCCTATACTCAGAAGCAACTTAGTGGGCAGAACTGGAAAAAGGAAACAGTATCTCTTAATCTTAGTTCTGAAGGGATGAGTAGCCTAGCATAATGCTGGAGAGGCAGGTAACGACTATAATAAAAACATTATATTTTATTCCATGAACAGTGGGTCTCATTAAAGAATTTAAAGCAGGAGCGACATGGATAGATTTTTAATTTTTAAAAGGATCACACTGACTGCTGTATAAAGAATTCACTGAGAGGTACACAACTGGAGGAAGACTGATCAATTAGGATGCTCTTCCAATTGTCAAAGAGAAAAATGATAGGAATTTGGACCAGAGACCAACAGTGAAAAAATGAGAAAAGGAGGTATTTAGAAAATATTGAGATGGTAGAATTTATAGGAATTGGTAGTTTCTTAGTGAGAAATAGGGAATTAATGAGAATACCTCCCATTATTCTGGCTTAAGTATTTGGGAGTGGGTTCATTGGATGGTATAAGGGACACTGGGAGGAAAAATTTGAGGGAGGAAAACATCAATTCAGTTTTGGATATGCTGTGCTTGGGATATTTGTGAAATAGTCAGAGACTTGAGTAAGAAATTAGATGTATTTATTTTGGTGATCCAGCCAGAAATATAAATTCCAGAATTAATAAGAACAGGTAATATTTGAATTATACCTATAGTTATAATGAAGAAAAGTACACCAATTATCCAATCCTGGGCTGTTCTATCTGGAAGACAGGAAAATAAGCCAGAAAAAGAGCACCAAAATGGAGAACCAATGAGGGAGGAGGACAACCAAAAGCACACTGATGAATTCACAGAAGCTAAGGGTTGAAAATATTTCAGAAAGAAGTGAGGGATCAGTTCTGAAGAATATTGCCAAATTATCAAGTAAGATTAGGAAATAAAACAGTACGTTTCATATGGTTACCTAGAAATCATTGACTGAGTTATCAAAAAGGACAGTTTTGGTGGAATCCTAGGAATAAAAATCAAATTTAAGTGGTTTGGGGTTTAAGTAGGTAGTAAGAAAAGGAGTAGAAAACTCTGGAGAAAATTAATAAGGGCAGATCATTTTTACATAGCAGAATTTAAGAGATGCGGTGAGCCAAACTTTTTGAAAAAAGAAGATGTTATGGTTGTGATAAAAGCAATAGCATCTGCAGTCCCAAAAGAGAAAGTCTTAGTTATGGTGAGTATCATGAAGAGAATTTATAATATATTGAAATAGAGTATGAAATTACAATGAAAATTGTGTGATACAGACCAAAGATTTTAATTTCTCTTGAAAACACACCCTACATAAAATAATTTAAAACCTGATAGAAAAAACAATACATATCAATGAAAAAGTCCATGTGTCATACTTTCAAGAAATATTAAGTTAGCTCCTACTGTGTGCTAGGTACCCTTATAAGAGCTGAGAATATAGTAGTGAATCAAAATGAAAATGCTCTCATGTAGCTGACATTTTAGTACAGGGAGATAGCCTTATAAATAAGATTAATAAGTAAAGGATATCATTTGTAATACTACAGAGAAAAATAAAGCAGGAAACAAAGATGAGGGGAATTGGGGGAAGACAGATTTTGGAAAACAATGTCCAGTGAAAGCCTTTATAAAAACAGGTGAAATTTGAGAAACAACTAAAAGTATTCAGAGAATGAGCCATGGTAGTAACTGAGAATGGTCAAAAAAAAAAGTCCTAATATGTAAACATGTCTGGAGTGTTTGAAGAAAATAAGACCAGTGCCAGTGCACCTGGAATAGAATGAACAAGGAGAGGAGGTATGAGATGAGGTCAGAGGAAATGACAGTGAGTGGGTTAGGTATATGGAGATTATGCAGGGCTGCCTTAGACCATTATAATTACGTCAACTTGTCCTTGGTAATAGGGAAAGTGTTGAGAAAGTGGTCAGATTCTGAGTATATGCAGAAATTTCTAAGTAGAACTAGTAGGATTTGCTGAGTGACTTCATCTAAAGGGTTAGGATGAGTAAAAGAAGATTCCCAGGTTCCAAGGCCAGAAACCATGAGACATGGCATGGGGCAGTTGTTAAACTCCCCATCTCACAAGGTAGACTGTCAGTATTTGTGATTCTTGCTCAATCACTAGTATGGCCTTGGGTAGGTTATTTATCTCTTACTGCCTCAGTTTCTTCATATGTAAAATTGGGGCATAATCATACTTATCTCAAAGACTTGTTATGAGGTTTAAATTGACACATAGTTTCAAAATACTTATATCAGGGTCTGGCCCACAGTAACAACTTGGCAAAACTCTGGAAGGACTATTTTGGGGGATTATTGGAAGGTAAATTCTGGGTTCTTTACATTTCAGTTACCAGGTATATACATGGAGGTGTCAAGGCAGTTAGAAATATAAGTATACAGACTTGGAGTATGAAAGAAATATCCAGACTAGAAATTTAACTTGCAATGCATCAGTGTAAAGATGGCACTTAAAATTTAGAGAATGAAAAATAATGCATCAATAGACTGAGAGGCCTGGAAGATGAGGAAGAAATGGGAAAGGGGCCCATGAAGACACAGGAGAACATCCAGGAGTGTAGAGTGACATCAGCTGAATTAAATGCTGCTGATGATCAAGAAAGGCAAGGACAAAAAAATTTCCATTGGATTTAGCAACACATTAATCGTTAATGCTTTAGTTAAAAGCTGCCAAAATATTGTGATGGAGACAAAAACGTGATTGGAGCAGGCTTAAAAGAGAACAGGAGTAGAGAAATTGAAGACAGTGAATATAGGCTTTTTAAAAAGATTTGTTGTAAAGGGAAGGCAAGAATAGGCAGTAACTGGAGAGAGAGAGACCCAAGATGGTGTTTTTTGGTTTTTATTTTTAGAATGAGATTGATCTACAGCAACTTGATAGATTTGTAGGAATTTTTTTCAGTAAAAAGGAAAAAAAAGGATTATGCAAGAAAGAGAAGGGAGAATTTCTAGAGCAAGGTCCGTAAGAAGTAAGAAGGGATAAGATTTAATGGCAGGTTTGGCTTTTGTTAGGCTCATGGATAATTCATCCTTGTTAAGTGGAAAGAATGTAGAAGCAAGTAAGTGGATAGATAGTACTAGAAGCAGGTAAAAAATAACTTCTAATTGATTCAATTTCCTAAGTGGATTGAGAAGCAAGGTAAAGAATAGAGCAGGAGAATGGAGGAAAAGGCACAATAATTGAAGATAGGCGTTGTGAAGACAGATGCTGATAATGGCAAGGTAGAAGGTTTAAAATTGAGATTATACTGGATTTACAATTACTGGCAATAAATTCTATAAAAGTATTATGGGAATAAGTGGCTGAAGTAGGATTGAGGACAAAAATGATAGAGAAGCAGAGATCAAGGAACTGAATGGCCATGGTATTAGAGTAATCATCTATATGGACAGTAGAATCAGCCAGAATTATGACAAGGGTCGAATTGGAGAGAATGATAGTGAAGCAAGTGTTAAATCTTCAAATGGTAAAGGGCAGTGATTCAGAATTCTGTAGGTATTTGCAAAAGAGAGGATTATGGGTGAAATAAACTGATGGCATAAGATTCAGGTTGGAATCCTTTAAGGAGAGAAGAAGAGAGTGATTGGAAAGCAGTATTAAGGATCGTCGATACCTATATTACCTGAGATATTTAAGAAGAAAACATTCACCACTTGACGGGCTTCAGGAGAAGCAGTGTCTTTAGGGTCCAACACATTGTCTTTAGAGAAAAATGGTCAAAGGACTTTTATAAAAGAGGCTGAATGGCTACTTAATTAAAAGTTTGGCAATGTTGACAATTTGAAAGGAACATGGTTAAATATCTGCTTTTACCATATAGGTAAATCAATTCCAAGAAATAAAATAAGTGGCTGAAAAGTCCAACATTTAGGTTCACACTTAAGACATTTTTGAATGGGTAAGAACTTCTCTAGCACAAAAGCAAGGGAAATTACCACATAGAAAAGATTTATAATGTAACTCCCTAAAAAGCCTGGAACTAATATTTACCATAGATACAGCAATGGCTTAATAGCCTTAATAAATAAGACTCATAAAATATTAAGAAAAAAAAGCCCTAATAGAAAATAATGTACATGCAAGACACAGAATTTTCCAAAGATGATTGTGTCTTTGTTTTGTTTTGCTTTTGTTTGCTTTTAAGTAGCACCAGGGTGGTACGGTGGCTAAGAGATTTGTTTTAGAATCAAAACTGTTGTAGGCAAACACACAAAAGGATGCTCAACATCACTAATCATTAGAGAAGTGCAAATTAAAACTACAGTGAGGTATCACCTCACACCAGTCAGAATGGTCATCATCAAAAAGTATACAAACAATAATTGTTGGAGAGGGTATGGAGAAAAGGGAACCCTCTTGCATTGTTGGAGGAATGTAAATAGATACAGCCACTGTGGAGGACAGTACAGAGGTTCCTTAAAAAACTAAAAATAGAACTATCATATGACTCAGCAATCCCACTACTGGGCATATACCCTAAGAAAAACATAATTCAAAAAGAATCATGTACCTCAATGTTCAAGGCAGCTCTATTTACAATAGCCAGGACATGGAAGCAACCTAAAAGTCCATCAACAGATGAATGGATAAAGAAGTTGTGGCACATATATACAGTGGAATATTACTTAGCCATAAAAAGAAACAAAATTGAGTTATTTGTAGTGAAGTGGATGGACCTAGAGTCTGTCATACAGAGTGAAGTAAGCCAGAAAGAGAAAAACAAAAACAAATATTGTATGCTAACACATATATATGGAATCTAAAAAAAAAAAAAAAAGTTCTGAAGAACCTAGGGGCAGGACAGGAATAAAGACACAGATATAGAGAATGGACTTGAGGACATGGGGAGGGGGAAGGGTAAACTGAGACGAAGTGAGAGAGTGGCATGGACACATATACACTACCAAATAAATGTAAAATAGCTAGTGGGAAGCAGCTGCATAGCACAGGGAGATCAGCTCGGTGCTTTGAGACCACCTAGAGGAGTGGAATAGGGAGGGTGGGAGGGAGATGCAAGAGGGAGGGGATATGGTGATATATGTATATGTATGCATATAGCTGATTCACTTTGTTATACAGCAGCAACTAACACAACAATGTAAAGCAATTATACTCCAATAAAGATGTTAAAAAAAAAAAAAAACTGTTATGGGAACAAGTTCCAGTTCTGCTAGTTATCTGCTGAGCGACCTTGGGCAACTTTTATAATTTCTTTGGGCTCTAACAACTTCATTGTAAAAGGATGAAAACAATACTATACTACTTACTTAATTTGGATGTGCTACGTTTAAATAAGCTAAAGGCACACGCCTAGCACACAGAAAGCATTCGTTAAGTGTTATAGTTCTTACAATAGTGGTTGCCATTATTAACAGCAGCACTGATATTAGATATCTAAGTATCCTACTCATCTACTGTCCTTACAAAATGCTTTACAAGTGTAGTCAATCAATAAGATTTTGTTAAGTGAATAAATTGATGTTCAATCCAATCGTCAAACACTGGCATTAAACATTAGGATTAAACATATATTAAATATTAAACATATATTAAAGATTTGGATTATCAAACTGTATTCATTGCTTACTCAGAGATTAATAGACTCTAACCTCAGTTTTGTGTAATTGTGGCTAAAGTGCTATAGAATGAGGGCCTCAGATATGTTCAACCTGGAATTTACAACATAAGCCATACAAAGTTAAAACAAATACAGCAATTACACACTAACCACACACTAGTCACCAGAAATAGAAATCAATTAGAAACATAACATCTTGAATGTCTATCAGTTAAAATTCCCACAGAACACAGAAATCCTCCAGAATTTACTCCCACAAAAATATTTAAGAAAGGATGACTTACAAATGTGACAAGGTTGAGGGAGTCAAGAAGAGATAAGCAGGCGCTTCCAGATTGGCAGCAGAAAGAAGTCCTCACTCTAAGGACTGAGGGAACAAGGAAGGAATGGGTTGTTCCCAGAGCCCAGTAAGAGGTGAGCCCTAGAGGAGTACCAGCCTACAGGAGCTATGCTCACTGAGGGACCACAGACATATTCACAGCCCTGGAGAAGGCAAGCAGTGAGGAAGAAAGACCCCAAACCCTTTCTCCTCCAGCCCCTCATTGTTTGTCAGTAATTCCCATTGGCGGAACTTAAATGGATGCCACTTTCTAGGTTAGCCTCCCTGGGCATAGAACAGGACTGCAACAGACAGAGAATGGATCTGGGACTACGTATGTGTGTGGCTGGAACACAGAGTGGGAAAGAAGCATAACAAATACATAATGCCTAATATATACTGTTTCTCTACAGATTTCAATTTTTCATCACAATTTTCATTGATACAACTGCCATGGGGCACAGTCTGAATTTTCTTTTTTTTAATTTTATTTTTTTAAACATCTTTACTGGAGTATAATTGCTCTACAATGGTGTGTTAGTTTCTGCTTTATAACAAAGTGAATCAGCTATACATATACATATATCCTCATATCTCCTCCCTCTTGCATCTCCCTCCCACCCTCCCTATCCCACCCCTCTAGGTGGTCAACAAAGCACCAAGTTGATCTCCCTCTGTTATGCAGCTTCTTCCCATTAACTAGCTGTTTTACATTTGGTAGTGTATATAAGTCCATGCCACTCTCTCACTTCGTCCCAGCTTACCCTTCCCCCACCCCGTGTCCTCAAGTCCATTCTCTACATCTCCGTCTTTATTGCTGTGCTGGCCCTAGGTTCTTCGGAACCATATTTTTTTTTTAGATTCCATATATATATGTCCTAGCATATGGTATTTGTTTTTCTCTTTCTGGCTTACTTCACTCTGTATGACAGACTCTAGGTCCATCCACCTCACTACAAATAACTCAGTTTCATTTCTTTTATGGCTAAGTAATATTCCATTGTATAAATGTGACACATCTTCTTTATCCATTCATCTGTCCTGGCTATTGTAAATAGTGCTGCAATGAACACTGGGGTGCATGTATCTTTTTGAATTATGGTTTTCTCCAGATATATGCCCAGGAGTAAGATTGCTGGATCATATGGTAGTTCTAGTTTTAGTTTTTTAAGGAACCTCCATACTGTTCTCCATAGTGGCTGTATCAATTTACATTCCCACTAACAGTGCAAGAGGGTTCCCTTTTCTCCACACCCTCTCCAGCATTTATTGTTTGTAGATTTTTTGATAATGGCCATTCTGACTGGTGTGAGGTGATACTTCATTGTAGTATTGATTTACATTTCTCTAATGATTAGTGATGTTGAACATCCTATCATGTGTTTGTTGGCAATCTGTATATCTTCTTTAGAGAAATGTCTATTTAGGTCTTCTGCCCACTTTTGAATTGAGTTGTTTGTTTTTTTGATATTGAGTTGCATGAGCTGCTTGTATATTTTGGAGATTAATCCTTTGTCAGTTGCTTTGTTTGTAAATATTTTCTCCCATTCGGTGGGTTGGATATTCGTTTTTATGGTTTCCTTTGCTGTGCAAAAGCTATTAAGTTTCATTAGGTCTCACTTGTTTGTTTTTGTTTTTATTTCTCTTTCTCTAGGAGGTGGGTCAAAAAGGATCTTGCTGTGATTTATGTCAAAGCGTGTTCTTCCTATGTTTTCCTCTAAGAGTTTTATAGTGTCTGGCCTTACATTTAGGTCTTTAAGCAATTTTGAGTTTATTTTTGTGTATGGTGTTAGGGAGTGTTCTAATTTCATTCTTTTACATGTAGCTGTCCAGTTTTCCTAGCACCACTTATTGAAGAGGCTGTCTTTTCTCCATTGTATATTCTTGCCTCCTTTATCAAGAATAAGTTGAACATAAGTGAGCGGGTTTATCTCTGGGCTTTCTATCCTTTGATCTATATTTTTATAGATCAATATCTATGTCTATATTTCTGTTTTTGTGCCAGTACCATACTCTCTTCATTACTGTAGCTTTGTAGTATAGTCTGAAATCTGGGCGACTGATTCTTCCAGCTCCATTTTTCTTTCTCAAGATTATTTTGGCTATTCGGGGTCTTTTGTGTTTCCATACAAATTGTAAAATGTTTTGTTCTAGTTCCATGAAAAATGTCATTGGTAGCTTGATAGGGATTGCATTGAATCTGTAGATTGCTTTGGGTAGTATAGTCATTTTCCCAATGTTGATTCTTCCAATCCAAGAACATGGTATATCTCTCCATCTACTTGTATCATCTTTAATTTCTTTCATCAGTGTCTTATAGTTTTCTGAATACAGGTCTTTTGTCTCCCTCAGTAGGTCTATTCCTAGTATTTTATTCTTTTTGTTGCAGTGGTAAATGGGAGTGTTTCCATAATTTCCCTTTCAGATTTTTCATCATTAGTGTATAGGAATGCAAGAGATTTCTGTGCATTAATTTTGTATCCTGCTACTTTACCCAATTCATTGATAAGCTCTAGCAGTTTTCTGGTAGCATCTTTAGGATTCTCTATGTATAGTATCATGTCATCTACAAACAGTGACAGTTTTACTTCTTCTTTTCCAATTTGGATTCCTTTTATTTCTTTTTTGTCTCTGATTGCTGTGGCTAAAACTTCCAAAACTATGTTGAATAATAGTGGTGAGAGTGAGCAACCTTGTTTTACTCCTGATCTTACTGGAAAAGGTTTCAGTTTTTCTCCATTGAGGACGATATTGGCTGTGGGTTTGTAATATATGGCCTTTATTATGTTGAAGTGTGTTCCCTCTGTGCCTACGTTCTGGAGGGTTTTTATCATAAATGGTTGTTGAATTTTGTCAAAAGCTTTTTCTGCATCTATTGAGATGATCATATGTTTTTTCTCCTTCAATTTGTTGATACATTGTATCACATTGATTGATTTGCATATATGGAAGAATCCTTGCATTCCTGGGATAAACCCCACTTGATCATGCTGCATGATCCTTTTAATGTGCTGTTGGATTCTGTTTGCTAGTATTTTGTTGAGGATTTTTGCATCTATGTTCATCAGTGATATTGGCCTGTAGTTTTCTTTTTTTGTAATGCCTTTGCCTGGTTTTGGTATCAGGATGTTGGTGGCCTGGTAGAATGAGTTTGGGAGTATTCCTCCCTCTGCTATATTTTGGAGGAGTTTGAGAAGGATACGTGTTAGCTCTTCTCTAAGTGTTTGATAAATTTTGCCTCTGAAGCCATCTGGTCCTCGGGTTTTGTTTGTTGGCAGAATTTTAATCACAGTCTCATTTCAGTGCTTGTGATTGGTCTGTTTATATTTCTTATTTCTTCCTGGTTCAGTCTCGGAAAGTTGTGCTTTTCTAAGAATTTGTCCATTTCTTCCAGGTTGTCCATTTCATTGGCATATAGTTGCTTGTAGTAATCTCTCATGATCCTTTGTATTTCTGCAGTGTCAATTGTTACTTGTCCTTTTACTTTTCTAATTCTATTGATTTGAGTCTTCTCCCTTTTTTTCTTGATGACTCTGGCTAATGGTTTATCAATTTTGTTTATCTTCTCAAAGAACCAGCTTTTAGTTTTATTGATCTTTGCTACTGTTTTCTTTGTTTCTAGTTCATTTATTTCTGCTGTGATCTTTATGATTTCTTTCCTTCACTAACTTTGAGTTCTGTTTGTTCTTCTTTCTCTAGTTCTATTAGGTGTAAGATTAGATGGTTTATTTGTGATTTTTCTTATTTCTTCAGGTAGGATTGTATTTCTGTAAACTTCCCTCTTAGAACTGTTTTTGCTGCATCCCATAGGTTTTGGGTCATCTTGTTTTCATTGTCATTTGTTTCTAGGTATTTTTTGATTTCCTCTTTGATTTCTTCAGTGATCTCTTGGTTATTTAGTAGTGTATTGTTTAGCCTCCATGTGTTTGTATTTTTTACAGATTTTTTCCTGTAATTGATATCTAGTCTCATAGTGTTGTGGTCAGAAAAGATACTTGATATGATTTCAACTTTCTTAAATTTACAAAGGCTTGTTTTGTGACCCAGGATATGAGAAGGATTGAGAAGAAAGTGTATTCTGTTTTTTTTGGATGGAATATCCTATAAATATCAGTTAAGTCCGTCTTGTTTAATGTGTCATTTAAAGCTTGTGTTTCCTTATTTATTTTCATATTGGATGATCTGTCCATTGGTGAAAGTGGGGTGTTAAAGTCCCCTACTTATGATTGTGTTACTGTCGATTTCCCCTTTTATGGCTGTTAACATTTGCCTTATGTACTGAGTTGCTCCTATGTTGCGTGCATAAATATTTACAATTGTTATATCTTCTTCTTGTATTGATCCCTTGATCATTATGTAGTGTCCTTCTTTGTCTCTTGTAATAGCCTTTATTTTAAAGTCTATTTTGTCGGATATGAGAATTGCTACTCCAGCTTTCTTTTGATTTCCATTTGCATGGAATATCTTTTCCTTCCCCTCACTTTCAATCTGTATGTGTCTTTAGGTCTGAAGTAGGTCTCTTGTACACAGCATATATACGGGTCTTCTTTTTGTATCCATTCAGCCAGTCTATGTCTTTTGGTTCGAGCATTTAATCCATTTAGATTTAAGGTAACTATTGATATGTATGTTCCTACTACCATTTTCTTAATTAGTTTGTGTTTGTTATTGTAGGTCTTTTCCTTCTCTTGTGTTTCCTGCCTAAAGAAGTTCCTTTAGCATTCGTTGTAAAGCTGGTTTGGTGGTGCTGAATTCTCTTAGCTTTTGCTTGTCTGTAAAGTTTTTAATTTCTCCATCGAATCTGAATGAGATCCTTGCTGGGTAGAGTAATTTTGGTGGTAGGTGTTTCCCTTTCATCACTTTAAATATATCATGTCACTCCCTTCTGGCTTGCACAGTTTCTGCTGATATATCAGCTGTTAACCTTATGGGGATTCCCTTGTATGTTATTTGTTGTTTTTCCCTAGCTGTTTTTAATATTTTTTCTTTGTATTTAATTTTTAATAGTTTGATTAATATGTGTCTTGGCATGTTTCTCCTTGTATTTATCCTGTATGGGACTCTCTGTGCTTCCTGGACTCGATTGACTATTTCCTTTCCCATATTAGGGAAGTTTTCAACTATAATCTCTTCAAATATTTTCTCATTCCTTTCTTTTTCTCTTCTTCTTCTGGGACTCCTGCAATTCAAATGTTGGTGTGTTTAATGTTGTCCCAGAGGTCTCTGAGACTGTCCTCAATTCTTTTCATTGTTTTTTCTTTATTCTGCTCTGTGGTAGTTATTTCCAGTATTTTATCTTCCAGGTCACTTATCCATTCTTCTCCTCAGTTATTCTGCTCTTGATTCCTTCCAGAGAATTTTTAATTTCATTTATTGTGTTGTTCATCATTGTCTGTTTTCTCTTTAGTTCTTCTACATCCTTCTTAAACATTTCTTGTATTTTCTCCATTCTATTTCCAAGAGTTTGGATCATTTTTACTATCATTACTCTGAATTCTTTTTCAGGTAGACTGACTATTTCCTCTTCATTTGTTTGGTCTGATGGGTTTTTACCTTGCTCCTTCATCTGCTGTGTGTTTCTCTGTCTTCTCATTTTGCTTAATTTACTGTGTTTGGGGTTTTCTTTTTGCAGGTTGAAAGTTCGTAGTTCCCGTTGTTTTTGGTGTCTGCCCCCAGTTGGTTCAGTGGGTTTTGTAGGCTTCCTGGTGGAGGGGACTGGATCTTGTCTTTCTGGTGGACAGGACTGCATCTTGTGGTGTGTCTGTGACCTAGTTATGATTTTAGGCAGCCCCTCTGCTAATGGGTGGGGTTGTGTTCCTGTCTTGCTAGTTGTTTAGCATAAGGTCTCCAGCACTATAGCTTGCTGGTTGTTGAGTGGAGCTGGGTCTTAGTGTTGAGATGGAGATCTCTGGGAGAGCTTTTGCCATTTGATATTACATGGAGCTGGGAGGTCTCTGGTGGACCAATGTCCTGAACTCAGCTCTCCCACCTCAGAGGCACAGGCCTGACACCAGGCCAGAGCACCAATACCCTATCAGCCACACAGCCAGGTATGTGGGTAGTTTCTTGCCTTTTGGAAAGTCTGAAGTCTTCTACCATTGTTCAGTAGGTGTTCTGTAGGAGTTGTTCCACATGTAGATGTATTTCTGATGTATTTGTGGGGAGGAAGGTGATCTCCTTGTCTTACTCCTCTGCTGTCTTGAAGGTCTCCCTCCAAAGTTGTTGCGTGCAGTGTCAACTCTCTGGTTTCACCACAGTTTGTATTTTCTTATTTTGGAATTGTGAAGGCTGTTGATTTGAAATGTCAGTGAATGGTGACATTGACCACAATGAGTGGAGGTATACAAAGTTCTCATTTATTTCGAATATGAAGTGATTGGAATTTTGTTGGCTTTGTGTTTTAGGCTCCTGAATAATAATATTCAATCCTGTCATGGTCAGTAATAATGGATTCATGTCTGACATGGAAAACCCTTTCTGTCAGTCACATCACTTGAATGCATCTAAAGTGTTAGCATTCGTAGAAAGCAAACATCAGACTCAGTAACCTTTATACTTAGACATAGTCTAAGCAAATTATTTCTAACTTTCCAGGGTAGACAATAAAAAGACTGGACATGGAGTCTGAGTATTTATACTAGCACTTTATTTTCTTGGAATATATGTGGGCAAATCAACTCAGAATGATAAAGACTCTGGGCCCATCTGAAAGACAGAGTGAGCACTGTGTGTGTTTTTGAATATTTTCCATTTTATATTCTTGGCTGTATTCAGAGATATTTTATATTCTTGACTAAAGTGGATAATGACTATACATTCCACACACCACTGTCTAATATATGTTTAATTAATATTGTATAAGAGGCTTGCTGTGGCTTTTTATGCAAACAGGACCGTAAGCATATCTGTAGGTTTTCTTTTCTTTCTTACTTCTCTCTTTTGGAGTTTTGCTCTCCTGAGGTACAAAACTGAGCAACAAAATTACTTTAAAGAGGGTTTATGAATCACAAAGGAGACTTCTTTATGTACCTTGTTTCCATATGAAAGTGGCAACATTTGTGCATAAAAGGCTTGCATCATTTTTTTATGAATTGGGCCTTAAGTGCTCTTGATTGTCCTTGGTATTCAGTTTTTAGTCATTAAGTAGTGTTGAAACAACAGGAGGAGAAAAAGGAAACATTTTGTACCTGTGGTACACACTTGGGCAACACAGCTTTAGGAAAATAGCTATAGTCTTATCCTTTTATATGTATAAATTATGCAGGGACAAAGACAAGTGTGAATTGATGAAAAGGCAAATAATATATTTCTGAAACATTAATAGTAGAAGCCATACTCAGGATAAAAAAAAAAAATTGCCTTGACTTTTTTATTTGATTCACGTGCACTCTCATATTTTGCCAATCTACATGGCTCTGTTAACAGAATTAGGTTGCTCCGGATGAAGAAATGAATAATTATCTTCCTAACTGTAGGGTAATATGTCACCCCTCTTACCACATTACCTAATAGTCACCCCCAATGGCTGAGGAAGAGGGATATGACATATAAATTATTTTAATTTTTCTTTTAGTGCTGTATTATTTTATATTTCAGAAAAAGGTGAGAGCTTTGGAACAAGAGGAATATTTCTTTAGGACATTCAAAAAATACATAAGAGAAGAATCTAGAGATTTCTCTATTTCCCTTTCTGTTTTGTGCTGAATTGTATCTTTCCCCCACCCTTCTAACCAAATTCATATGTTGATGCTCTAACCCCTAGTACTTTAGAATGTGACTGTATTTGGACATAGGGCCTTTAAAGAGGTAATTAGAATTAAAAGAGATCCTACGGGTGGACTCTAATCCAATACGATTGGTGTTCACCTAAGAAGAGATTACTACACCAACATGCACAGAAGGAAGATGGGAGCTCAGAAGAAACCAACTCTGCCAACATCTTGTCCTCAGATTTCTAGCTACCAGAATTGTGAGAAAACTAATTTCTGTTGTTTAAGCCACCCAGTCCCTGGTATTTGTTATGGCAGCCCTAGCAAACTAATGTAGTCTCCAATTCCAGGTTATGAGGACACTGGACATAGATGAGAATAACTTTTCCCCTATCCATTGAGGTAATGGAGGGGAATGAGTTCTCAGGGTGGAACTTCCTACCACTGGTATCCATCTAACGCTAAACACACTTCTTTCTAATACTTCCTGAGCCCTCAGCTCATATACTGCAGATTCATGGAGCACTTTCTTATTTCTCAAACTATTATCACCAATAATCTTATTTAGATTTATTGTGTAAGGTAAGCTTTATTTCTATTTTTAGATGGTAAAGCAAAGGTGAAAATATACTGTCTGAATTTAGTTAAGGCAGAGATCTCCATGTTTGATATTTACCCCCTAGATCCTGCTGCTTCCATGTTATTGCCTGAAACATGGAACTCTTCAAGGCAGGCTGAAGGACTAAATGGTATGTGATACGCACGCAGTAGGTATCTGAGGAACTAACAAATGTTTTCTCTATCGAGAAGCTCCCAAATAATCAAAAGGAAAATACATTGAAGGGCTTACACAGAATATAATTACAATGATTACATGATCCCATGCTCTGAAGAAATATCTCCTTTGCAGTGGTGTGAGGTGACTTAGCTTTTTCACTCTCTGTCCACTCAGGGTCACCTTTTGTGACTATATCACTTCTCTGTACTCTTATCACCAAAAGTGTATGTACAGCCAATTCTATTTCTAATTCTTGATCTCACTTTAGAATTATCCTCACAACTAATTCAAGTGAAGATAACAGTGGGTGGTAAGAGACTGATGTTTTACTCCTTCATCTGCAAATAAAATCAGGCAACTGGAATCATGTCACATTACCTAGGAAAGGAAGCTCTGATAGTGGGATTTCAAATATTGCAGTAAGCCTGTAGAGGAATGAGTTTTGCTGTTCTCTTATGAAATCAATCAGAAACTAATCCTTCTGCTCTATCTTACTACAAATATTAATCATATAAGCATTTTCATTATCTCTATTTTGCATTCAAAATTTGGTTTTGTTGAATGCTAAATTGAATACTAATCCCTCATACTAACTTTATACTTTCAGATATCCTGTGGGATCTGAGACCAGAGCAATAGTAATAGTAATAACAATAAAAACAGAAAGTGGTAATAGCTTACCTGTACAGAGCACTTACTATGGACTAGTGCTATACTCTGAATGCGTTCTCTCTTTTCATTGTCATAAATTCTGTTATTATTCTTGCTTTACTTATTAGCACAACTGAGGATTATATAAGAAATTTCTCAAAGTCACACAACTAATAAGAAGCAGAACCATGATTTGAATTGGATTATTTAATTCCAGATAGAATGCATTGTCTCATTCCACAGCATGAGGCAATAGAAGAGGTTTGGGGAATAACAACAGTACATGGCAAAAGCATTAGCTTATAAAATTAATGAAATAAATTAGTCGTAACATAGATAACAATACTAGTTAATTAATCCAAATGCTCTGTGTAATTAGTTGATGAAGATTGAGGGCCTCTGCTGAATTTCCCACACCCCATGTTACTATCAAATTCGGTTCCATTTTGTTCTTTCAAGTTGATAACAAATAGATCTGCTAGACTTTAAACAATAGTTGTTTTAGGAGGAGTCTTTTTTATCATAGATAATTTTAATTGATATCTTTCTATTAAAATGCCAATTAAACTTGATTTTTGTCTTTTATTATTTAAAATAGGTACTGAATAATTTTGAGGCAGATATAAAACCACAAACGTTTAATGAAGTAAATTGCTTATGGAGATCCTGCTTAATTAGTTCAGTCACTAGCTGCCGCTCCTAATTTGATAACTAAATTTCCTGCATTTGTAAAATATCACATTTGGTATGAATTTAACCCTGACAGCCACTAGTTTTATATCTCATGGCTACACTGGCTCTGTAAATATTTCTTTCACGCACATTTTAATTTCCATATGTACCACATTACTATTTTTCTGTCAATTTATGGTTTATTCAAAAATTATCTTTTGCTACATAATTTTTTAATTAAATAAAATTGCTTCTTTGTTACTGTGTTTGTTATTTTGATCTTTATCTTGCAGTCAAAAATCTTATAAAAATCTCTTATTTTTTTCAAGAAACCCTTCTGGGATGTTCACAACATCCCTGCTAAGCCCAAGTTTCTGTCTACCTACTTGATTTCTTTTCAACATGACCTCCTACATTCTGTCTTTTTTGTAAGCTAGATTCAAACCTGAGCCTACAAACTCCTCTCCAACACTCACTCATTCCTTTCTCTAGTTCAGTTTTGCTTTATTGTGTAATAAGGCAATAAACTCATACTCTAGGTCTAAAGTGTAGAAGAGCTAAGTTAGGTTAAAAGCAATTCATATTAAGAAATGTAGAATTACTCTCTCATGGTTTTTTTTTTTTTTTTTTTTTTGCTTTTTGAATTTCATCATCAGCATAGGGAATAAAGAGATTACTTTTCAAAATTCAAAATAATTCTTTTCCTTTGTGAAAAGACAACCAAGAGCTTAAGGGTAATATCTTGACTTTTTAAAGACATAATTAAGAGTTCTAAGGACATTCTTTTTAACAAAAACCAAATATAATTCTATTATTCATCCTCCTTTTCAAAAAAGAATTAGGCATCATGTAATACATGTATGAATTTTGAGTAATTAAATTATTACTGAAAAAGAAAGTCTCTGGATGATATTACTTGTGACAAAGAACATGGATTTGGGGGGAAATATTATAATGGAATAGATTATTAATTAGAATAATTATTGCTTAAAGGATATTATGATGGTCCACATAGAATATGAAGACTAATAGCTAAATAAACTTGCACAATTGTATTTATTTATTGTTTCCTAAAGGCTCATACATTGGACAACTTCATGGAATATTCAAAGGGTATAGAAAAAAGAAAAAATCAGGATTATAGCTTCAGCAGATTCTGCAAGTGCTCACCAGTATTTGTGGTCTAGTTTTCCTTTGAGTATGTGACCAGACTACATTTCCCAGTTTCCCTGGCATGTAAGAGGAGCCCAGTGGCTGGTCCATATTAATTGGCTTAGGTAGCAGTGATGGGTATCATTTCTGGTTATGTGATTATTAAGATCCTTATTCTCTCTCCTCATCTAAGGGCCTGATGCATAAGGCTTAGTGAATACCCGTGACACCTTTTGGGGGGGGCAGAAGCACGAGACAGAAGGAACTGTTTCTGCCCAACTGTGTGATGCAAAGAATGAACCCCCTCCAACCCAGCCCCTACCCACCCCCACTCCTATTGACCTGCATTGACTGTGATGTGAATGAGAAATTACTTATATTAAAGTTTGTCATTTGGATATTATTTATTGTAGCATTTCTCTTACTGTAGCAAATTTACAGGAAGTGGATTGCAAAGACCAGTCAGTAACAAACAGACCATACAAAGTGAGTATACACATCTAAGGTTAAATGAAGCAAGCACATAGAAGAGTGAAAAGCAAAACAAAAGAAAACAAAAGGGAAAACAGACACCACAGAATATGGAAATACAAAGACATTACTAATGTAACCAATGTATGCTGTCACTGGAAAAACACTTGCAGACAGTAACTTGGAGCTAATGTCAAAAGCTAAAGTCACTTATACTATAAATATACTATAAAATTCACTGTAAAAATTACGTTTAAAGAGCTAACATAAAGAGCATGTAAATTCTATGTATTTTTCTTTTACTTTTCCTAATAATTTTGTGTATTAACACTTCAGAGCCTCAAATAACTGAGTACACTTAAGTTTAGATTATAGAAAAAAATACTTTTTTATTGCTACCCACCTACTTGCCACCACTCCTTTCCTTCATCCATTTCCCAGGAAAACTTAGTAAAAAAAAAAAAAAAAGTGGTTAAAAACTTAAGACATTGTAAGAAAAATAGAGTTGTAAAAATAGAAAGAGGAGAAAAACATTTTTAAGCCGTATTTTTACATTCAGAAAAATAAAATAAAGGTCACACTTTAGGTATTGCCACCAACATATTTGCAAATCTGACTTTAGGATTAATCAGTGTGTGATTGTTTTCACTTCCCTTTCTGTTTGGATCTTCCTCTCCACAACTCAACAAGCCCCTGTAAATATGTTTGCTTTGTTTTATTTACTACTGTTAGGAGAGATATTCACTCTTTTTTTCTGCTTTTTTTTTGTTGTTGTTCTTTGATTCTCTGTAAAAATGATCAATGCTCTTCTAATTACCTGACACCTTCTTCCTACCTGTTTGTCTTGATTCCCTTTTCCCACTAGGGTCTCAGAACAGAAAGTAACTTGAATGTTTGAGATGGAGTGGGAGGGTCAGGCAAAATTGTGGGTAGGTTTCATTTCTAAACCCCATTGCATCAAACCCAGGGTTTAACTTTGCCTATATAACTGTGTGCTTCCCTTCCTTCTTACAGATTATCCTAAAGCAGAGATTGAAAGCCCAGACTTTCTTTCCTGCATCTTCCATTATGCATTCCAAGGATGTTTGCTTTACCTAAAGTTTCTCTTCTTAACCTCTAGACAAGCTTTTAAAGATTCTTAATCCCCATAATTTTGAAAATGAAATACTTAAGACTGATTGAAGAATAAAACATATATGGGAATGAGTTCCAATGAGTTAGCACACACATGTCAGGAGTGGCAATAATCATAGACTAAGTAAATATTGATTCTAAATTAAGACATGCTAGATTAATGTGTTCATGCTTTTTATTGTTTTGTGGGTGTTTTTAAATTACAGAAATAATTTGTCAAAATTTAAGACAAATAACGTTCATTAAAGAAGACTCTTCTTATAAAAATTATGAACAATTAATAAAATGTTAATTAGTTTGATATTTTGTTTATGTCCTTTCTGTTAGGTATTTCCCACCAAATGTGGATGTGTCTTTAAAATTGGACCAGGAAATTTGTACATAGAACATTTGATTCAACATTATATTTGGACCTGGCAGTCAAAGCTATAGGAATAAAATATGGTAGAATCTTTTATTTGGCCAATTTGAACAAAGACAAAATGGAAATAGTTGGATTCATCATAATTATGAAATAGCTAGTCCATGTACAAAAAAAACCCCGAAGATACTATTCTTTCACCATCTTACCTTTTGACTTGAAAGTACTATTCCTAGTCACTCTAAACTTAAAAAAATTGAAGGATGTAATTACTTAATTTTCCATTTTGATTCTATGTCACTTATCTACCTACAAAAACTAAAGTATGCTTATCCCACGTTTGTATAGAGGTATAATGGACAATGGACAAGATTTGCAGCACGTGTCATCATGCATAGCTTATAAGTAGCAAATTCTATTTAATTATTATAAATATGACTCCTTTAAGTTCAAATTGCACAGTATCCTTATCTAATCTGTTTAAGAGAAAAGCATAGTAAAGTTTTCTTTCAGGGTTAGGAGTGAAGTTTCCAGAGGAATAAATTTTACGTACTCCTTTATTCCACGTTCTCTAACATCATAATAACTAAAATTCATGTGAAACTAAAATGAGACCAAAATAAGCAAAAGAAGAAAGAAAATATAGTAAAAATACTGATTAGGTAATGAAATATTCATATAATTAAAGCAAAGATGTTTTTCCTCCTGAATTAGTTTAGCTGCTTATTTAACTACACCTTTCACTTGGCTTTTAAAGTAAATATTGAAATAGTCCTAATATAATATAAATTTGTCATTTATTTTTCTTAATCTAATTCCAAACTGAGGGAAATTTTCAAAATTACTTGGCACGCGTTGTTTGTAACGAAGATGCCAGAATATCAAAACAAGAATTCAACTCTGACTTTTCTTATAAAGCAAAGTCTTTGGCAACCTTTGCATATGACTTTTGTTCCTGACCACTTCATTCTTAAAGATCAATCCTTTCATGAAACCGTCTTCCTTCCACAATCACATCAGGATGACCACCTTCTAATACCACTGAAATACCTTTAGATTCAGAATTATAGATTGTGCCAGGAAATATATTCATCGTGCACATGCCAATCATTTGTAAAAAGAAAGGACTAACATCTTTAACTTAGTAAAGTTTTTAATCATAAAAGCAATACATGTATATAGGTATTCAGTTATAGATTCCGCCCCAAAATACTAAATAAATAAAAACCAGGTTTATTAATAAGCATACAAGGAGGGAAATGAATTATATTATCAAATTGACTTCTTCATGGACAGCAGTGAGACCAAGTCACAGTAATAAATAAAGGGAATATATTATACATGTGATTGAGGAAGGAAAGGGATTTTGAGTATATTAATTAACAGTGTTTGCCTTAGGAAAAGAATTTAAGATTTAAAAGAAATAACAAAAACATAACTAACAATTCTTAGCATTTAATATACTATCTCTGTGGTAACACTCTGAAAGTTATGTGTGAAACAATCACAATTTGGTATCATGACCACCGCTTGTCAGAGTCTATTCCAAGATCAGCCACTTACACCTGGTTTACATAACAGAAAAAAGATTCGCCTTGGGTGTTTCTTGCCCCTGGTGTGTTTCCTTTTCTTAGAGATGTATCTCCTTCTCGGTCAGTAGATTGACTTTATTAAAACGATGAGTATTCAGTGGACCTCTTATTTTAATGCAAGTATTAGAAACTCAAAATATACATTACAAATAATTAAAACCATCTAATGATGATTTTAAGGTCAAATTATTTGAGAACTAAATACAGACCTAGAATTTTTTAAAAAGTGATTATCACAATTTTAATTTCTTCACATTTCTGCATGACTATTTTTTCAAGAAATCTCCCAGATTTATGAAATCTATGTGCAAAGGTAATAGCACCAGACTATATGATTTACATAAAAAACACCTACATAATTTACATAAAAATACTTAAAGTATTTTTTTAAGTTAATTCTAGTGCAAACTGTTGATAGTTGGCTTACTACATAAAAAACAAAATCAAGTCAAAATACCAGTGTACCAGGTTTTTGATTATGTTCTCTACTGGATGAATATTATCAACATGCTATCATATTTCCAACCTCCAAAGGCCACATAGAATTAAAATGCTACAAACATAGCACAAAGTAGCCTATTGCAATTCAAACTTTCACTTTTCAATTTATTTCTTAAATATTGTCATTTTCATATTTGTTTTCTAAAACTACATATAATTGAAATTTTTGCAGTTTAAAAGAAGAATTATTTTCTTTATTAGTAGTAACCATTTGGCTAGAATCTATCAGGGTTTTAAATATTCTTGGACATAGCTTGGAAATTTTTTGTGAAAAAAAGATTTTCAGTGAGTAATGAATATTTGTGGTAATTTACAAGCTACTTTTCTTATTTACAATTTCTTTGGAAAGAACAGTATACATTTGACAATGTTAAAATACCTATGTGTGTTTATTAACATGTGTAAACTTTTATATATATGCATACATACGCATGATATACATTATGGGCTAAATATCTTGTCATTTTATTTAAATGAGAAAATGTGCATTGTGATTTTAAGAAGAAAGTATGCATAAAAACAAAGTATAAAAAGATATATACAATGATATATTAAGAATCATTATTTTGGGGATACGTGATTATGGGTAATATTTGTTTTCATCTCTGTTTCTTTGTACTTCAACATCAGTGTTTGTCACATTTTGGGGACGGATCTTCTTGGAGAAACACTGGAAAGCACAGCATGTCAAGATGTCAAATGAATGTTTAAAAAGATAGTGGAGAATTTGACAACATATGAATGAGGTCCAGTGACCTTTCTGGGGCAATCAGACCTCTTTTGCCATGAACTGCAGAATTTAAGTTGTGCTGCAAAGCTGAAGAGAAGATGGAATCAGGGAATGCTCAAAGTGTAAAAGCAGAGTGAGGAAATGGGCTCCATGAGAGAAACTATGAGGTTTACTTGAATGAACTTATATAACAGGGTTCCATCTAAAGGGCTATGAATATGCCAGAGTGAAAATGTTTAATAACATTACACTTTCACATCAGAAGGCTATACCTTGAGGATTTTGTTGTGGTGGTGGTGGTGATTGTTTTGCCCTGTTTTACTGATTTTATTTGTTTTCCTCCGTATGTGGTACAAAGGAATATATCACACTTGAACCTGTACATGTTCTTAATAGAGTCAAATGCGGTAGCGAGAGAAGGGCAAGGTGAGGTCCAATACTTAATTTCTTAAATTATTTAAGCAATTGTGCAAGTATTTTATAGAGCAATTCAACAAAATCAATCAACAAAATTTATTTCAACAAAAATTTTGTACAGATTTACTATAAAATAAAAATTAGAAGATAATATTAGCAGAAAGGACTTACATGTCAGTAATATATTTTGTTTTCCATAAGAAAAATCTAACTTAAAATTTTAACAATATTAATAAGTTATTTATAAAGTGAATTTAGGGCATTAGTGAATACCATTTCCTTTCAGCATCTGTTTTAGAGGAAGAATTCAAAAATTTAGTGCAAAAATACTTTTAAATATGCATACTTTATGTATATTTAAAAAATTGTCAGCCATGTGTAAACTACTTCAACATACAATGACCACGACAAGACTTAAGGTAAATTGTTGGTACAGAGGAAAGGCTACTTTGAGTTCTGCAAATATGTACCGTGTGTCTGAGCTCAACTTTTGATCTAGTTTCTCTATACAAGTTGTATTTAACATCTTTGATCTCCAAGTTAGTGATCTAATCTGCTGTATAACTGAGCTTTTATTGATCTGTTCTCATGCTAAGCAAATCAAGTCTCACTTTTATGGGGTAGATTGAAAAAGATAGTAAAACTGCCTCTGAGACAGCAGTTTAAATCTGTGCAATAACAGTGAAAGCAAGAGATAAGACTTTTATTACACTGCCAAACTTCACATGAACTCAAAGTGTCATTAAATAGGTATGTGTCATTTACCACAGATATTTATTTTACTAGAGAGCATGGTTACCACCCATTTGGCAAAGTAGTGTATTTTCTACCATCATAGAATATATTGCTTGTCCAGGTACCTGCAATGATGGTGACATTAGGTGCATAACATAGCATCCTTTTTGAATAAATTATTTATTCTGATTGAGCACTGTCTGCATTTCCTTGTTTCTTTCCTTTTGGTATAGTATCAAGAGCAACAGAGAAGAGGTTTATGCTGGGCTGCCTTTGTAATTTTGATTTTTAAAGCCATGTTCATGGAATAAAAAGCCAATATGATTTGACTATCTTCATTTGTCCCCTATAGCAGTACTCCTGCTGTTCTGAGTGATATTTTTTTTCACAAAAATGAAAGAGGGGGATGCAAAAATTGAAACTCAACTAACTAATATTGATAGCTTGTCACTTGCACTCTAAAGGACACTTTTTCTGTTGGAGCTGAAAATAAGAATTCAGAAAACATGGATGCAGGAATGGTGGTAGTTTGAAGATATGATGCACTGTAATAATAGCACCAAAGACATATTTATATAGAATTTCATGTCTCTACTTATGAGTGTACTCAAAAATTTTTAATGCAATAGTAACAAACAATAAATACATCATCATAAAGCAGTTACCTGTTATTGCATGGTGTACAGCATATTTGGAAAACTTCTGAAAAGAAGAAAACTTTTACCATAATTCCAAAATTCAGAGAAAATATCCGTTAGAAATTTTATGTTTTAATTTCTGTTATTTTCTACAGATTTTTTAAAATTATTAGATTGATAAAAATATTAAATACTTATCTTACTTTTCCAGTTTAATATTGACTTCTTTAAATTTATAGGTTTTTAAAGGCTTTATAAATATCCTATCATATGGACACCATAATTTATCATTCATTCAGTGTTGACCATTACAATTTTTTCAAGTTAAATACTGCTACAATAAACATTGTTGTGTCAAAATCTTTAACTGCAAAAATCTTTAACCTTGACTTAGATTTTCAGAAAGGAAATTACTGGATTGAAGAGTATAAACATTTTGATATATTTTGCCAAATTGCTTTCCAGAAAGGTAATGTCAATTGTTAATACCTTTGGTCTTTTGTGAGAGCCATCTGACTCTACCTTCCTTGCATCACATAATTTGTTAAGCCTTTCCTGTTTGATAAACAAAGGAAAGTATTTCCTTTTAAGTTAACATTTTTCATTAATAAGAAGCTGAATATATTTCATATGTTTGTTACCTAGTTTTATTTCATTTTGTGAATTATATTTGTGTCTACTTGAATCTCAGTGTCTCCTTATCTATTGTTAGTACTTCTTTTTTAGTAGTCTTATTTTAAGAAATTTTATTGCATTATCCAATTTGTTTTCTATTGTCATGTTTACTATTAATTTTAGTCCTGTTTTCATTTGGTAATCAGGAGTTTAAATATCTATATTTGTAATGAACAATATATTTCCCTCTGTTTCAACATATTCAAGCTCAGCAAGTATTTTTCCATCCAAAAAGCCGTGGATATTATGCTTTATTCTTCTAGCTTTTATGCTTTATTTTTTCCTCCTTAAGTTCTCTGATGCAATTTCAGCTTCTTTTGTTGTATTGTATGAGGTATGGATTCAAATTACTTTGGATATTCAAAGAGCTGGTGAATTCCCTGGTGCTACTTATTAAATAAGAGTATTAACAGTAACTTAATTATAACATAGTTATAACTGTAGTAGACATACTATTTGTATATCACTTTTCCATTTGCTACTGCATCAAAACATATCTGTTGCTTCAGGGTCTTCAAAATCCTCATTTTTAAAGCTTGTAATGTATTCCTTGTAAATGTAAAGGATGCATAAGAATTTAACAGAAACACATATCTGGACCTTTACATTGCTTTTCATTTTTCAGCATTATGAAAAATGTTGATGTTAACAGCTTTCTAAATGTACCTTTTCCTAATTTTGTATTAGATTCATACAGTATATTCCCAGAGGTGGTATGACAAAAATAATGTGAACTTTTTTAATATTTGAAAAATATTGACAAATATCCTTGCAAAATGTTATGTATGTTAAAAAATGTCATTGACTATGTAAGAAAGTAACAGTTTCACTGTATTTTCCCTTTTTCTTTTCAGGTTGATTGGATGGGTGAAACCTCATGATTCCTCTTATTGTCTTCCCTCAAGTACTAATGAAGGTTATAATTTTTTGCACAATTTTTTGGGTCATTTTTGGTAGTTACATTTTTTTTCATGTGTAAAATGTATGTGTTGTTCATTTAGTGATCTAAGACTTTTAGTGATTATTGTTTTTAGGTCTTTTAAAATTATATATTTAATTATTTATGTAATTTAGCTATTAACTCAAGCTTGTAATGATTGTTGTATATATCTCCCTTTCTGTTTTGATTCATTCATATAGATGTGTTTATTTTTGCATTACTAAATATGTTTACCATCTTTTAAATAGACTATGTCATATCTTCCAAAAATATTTAATACATATTCACTTCTATTTTCACCTGTTTTTCATAGCTTGGTTTTTTAATTACTATCTTAAAATATTTTTTACTGTTGTTAAAAATAAAGGTCAGTTATTAAACAAATTTTTGACTTCACTAAAATTCAAAATTTTTCAAAGTTCTTTGATATAAAAATAATCATTTTATTTGATCTTTGTTATTAATTTGAGGGCAACAAGTGCTGAACACCCTAATTCAGAAAAACAATAGTTTTAGTTCAAAACTATTTTGTACACAAATCAATGTACCTTAAAATTAAAAAAATAATTTATAGCTCACATAACTAGAGAGTTCAAAGAGATGAACTTGAATCTGTAGCTGGATCAACATTTAAATAAGGTTACTCTCTAGCTCTTGTGTGACTTCAGGGCTCTGAGTTTCTCTTGCTATATCCCCAAGCCATACAGCCACCATAGACTAAATGACAGTGTCCTAGAGGAACACGGCTTCCCTGTAGGGAAAACTGAGTAGAAGTCCCTACCCCTGAGATAAAGAAAGAAGACCAAGGGATGGGACAGTTCTGATGAGGAAGGGATATAGAATCCACAAAATAAAGGAAGTCTTCTTCCTCCCAACACCTCAAGTCATGCATCACTGCATTTCTTCAAGACTGAGTTAAATTCGTATAATGACTTCTTTTGTCTCAGGCTGGTGACAAAATGATTGGTAAGTTCTACCACACTGACATGTCATAGGAAATAGACTTCAAATTCGAGGTTCAATTTTAAGGTTGTTTGAGCAAAAGTAGTTTTCAAAATAATTTGGTGGTGTTGCTCCTTATATGACATTTCTGTTTGCCACTAAATTTATATTGCTTTACTACGTCAGAAATATTGTACTCTACTTTGAAAGTTCAAGAAAAGAAGGTTTGCCAACGTAGCTTATAGTTCATCAGCACTGTCTATAATGTCAGTTATAAGGACTTGAAATGGGTCTCACTTGTATACAAGATGTATACAACATCTGCCAAGTAAGCCAACCTAAATAAGTTCTTCCCTATCAAAGAATGACTTCTTTGCTCTGAAAAAAATCTTCAAATTTAAAGTAATTTTATGCATTAATATACGATATTTGTTTTTTTCTTTCTCACTTACTTCACTCTTACAACAGTGTCTAGATTCATCCACATTTCTACAAATGACCGAATTTCATTCCTTTTTATGGCTCAGTAATATTCCATTGTATATATTACTACATCTTCTTTATCCATTAACACATATATGTGGAACCTAGAAAAATGGTACAGATGAACTGGTTTGCAGAGCAGAAATAGAGACACAGATGTAGAGAACAAATGTATGGACACCAAGGGGGGAAAGTGGCGGGGTGGGGTGGTGGTGGTGGTGGGATGAATTGGGAGATTGGGATTGACATATATATATATATATACTAATATGTATAAAATAGATAACTAATAAGAACCTGCTGTATAAAAAAATAAAATTCAAGAAAGTAAAAATAAAGTAATTTTAGGCTTATTTTTGTAAAGAAAATAATCTTCTGTTAATATAAAATAATATTGAATTGAATTTTTTATTTGATTGACCTAGTGTATATACAATCAAAGAAAATGAGGAGCTGGACAAAGTGGAGAATAGTAGTTGCTATAAGAAATGAAACTGCTATCAATTACTCCATAACCTTCCTGCTTCAAAATATCAGAGAATGCCAGAAATGCTGAAGGAGATGGCGTCATTTGACAGAGGTATTGCTTTGGTATTGTTACCCATTGTAAAAGTGTCTATAGTTCTCCCCACCTCCCATAAAGAAAAAAAGTCTATCATCTCCCCACCCTCTGAATCTGGTTTAACCATGAAACTTGTTTGAAAAGCACTCACCCACTGGGCCCTTTACTTTTGCTCTTTGCACTCGGCTGCTAAGTAAGCTCTGTCTAGCCTGCTGGATAATGAAAGAACCATGGTCCAGGTATCCCTGTCGCCCCAGACAGTAGCTGGACTGCTGCCAAACCTGTACGTCTTAGACTGCCTCAGTGCTGGCCAAGCCCTAGATGAGCTGCCAGCCAACTGGACACTTGAGAAAGCTCAGCTGAGATGCGCTGAGTCCAGCCGGGACCAACAGAACCGCCCAGTTGTCTTTGTAGATTCATGAGCAATAATACATGTCAGAGGTTTTAAACACCTACGTTTTGGGTGATCTGTTCTGTACTATGAGATAACTGATAGAACTCACCCTAAGTAGCAAACCAGGGAGATTGTTTCAAGGGGACCTGGTATGACTTTTCAATCTGAAGGTACTTCTTTTGCTCAATTTGTGAATTAGCAACCTTGCATAAAACTCCAGGACAAGATTCTTTAATAGAATAAATCCCATTTCAGCCTTTATTAGTAAAGTCTTCTTTTTCCACAAAAATAATCCACACTTTCCCATGGCTAGAGCTAAATTTCTTTTTCTTTTGGATTTCCAACTTTTACTTTTCTTACAAGCAGTAATGAAAACTTTGGCTTCTCTGCGTTTAGTAATGCAAGTTAAAGACATATAAGTTTAGTCTCATCTTTTTCTCTGACTTCTTCCAACTTAAGTTATCCCAGTTTAAAGATATACCCAAGGTCAATAATTATTACAAGGTATGTTTTCTTTTATTCTTATAGCAGAAAAGTATTCTAAATATCAAAACAAAGGGACAGTGGTTGTGTATTACCTGACTGTATACATTGGAGTTTCATGTTATCTCATATTTCTTTGGAAGGTAGCAGTAATACCTTATTTGTATAATGTGACATGAATTATTTTTAAAAGACAATTTTCTAAGTAACAAGAAGTGTATTTAAGGGAAAATAATTCCTTCTTCTCCCTTTATTTTTCAACAGCCAGTTTACAGATGCCATAACATTCAGCCATGGGCCACAGGTAATAAAACAATATTAGAGGTGTACTATTAAATGAAACGTTGAAAATAAGTTTTAAATAACTTCCATCACAGAAAATTAAGGATAATTGAATTTAATATCAATTGTTCTTGTATATTAATCTCACCTATTATGTTTTTTAAATATATTTCCAAATAGCAAATCATCCTTAAAAATCTAGAATAGGTTTTCCTGACTCATAGCAAATGATTTTTAAAAATAGTTCACATCCCGTTTATTAGTATCTTAATTATTATTTTTCCTATATTATGTTTTTAAAATAGATTTTATGATTTTAAAATAGAGACACACAAATATGTATATATACATGTGTGCCTGTACATAAATGTATACATATTATATATACATATATAATATATTACATTACAATATATGTATTGTATAACATAGGTTTCCACTTCTGGCTCCACTTTTTTTCAGATGTGTCTATTTTCTTTAGAATTTAGTTGTTCTCTTTCTAACACTTTGAGTTCAACATTTTAGTTCACTATTTTCTTTCTTTTCCACTAGTGAAAATATTGTTGCCTGTGAATTTATCTCTTCAGTACAGGAGAGCATATTTTATTCAACCTATCTGCTAGAAAGAAATATTTTAATCAGCCCATCTGCAATATGAGCACATATTTTTTCCCTTTCTTGTCAGGAATAACATTAGGCTTTTATTTTTTGATTGCAGTATTTATTGTTGATTTTCAAACTTTAAAAAATCTTTCCCCTACTTGCTTATGCTCTTTGGTAGCTGGGTCATTCCTTTATTTTGGGATATATTCTGCATTGTTTCCTATTACCAACAGTACGAACACATGAACTACAAACAATGGCAACACTATTGTGCACTTTCATCTTGGCTTATATTGGGTAATTTAATAACTACTGTCTCACCTGGAAGAGAGCAGAACACTGAAAGAATGGGGAGGAAGAAACGTAAATTTTGAAAGGGTGAGAAAAACAATGTTTACAGAATATGAGTGTTTGGTAAAGGCACACTACATATCTATGAAATATAGAGAGGCAAGAGGCAATTGTACCTAAGAGGAGAAAAAAGAAGAAAAGCGAGGTGGGTACTAATGACTAAGTTCACCTGCTTTAGAATTTCACATAGCCAATAAATCTGTATCCTAGGTTATGCTGTAAGGGAGCTGTGGTATGAAAATGATTTGTCAACTATAGAATATCCTGCAGAAGTCTGGCTCTATGGAAGAATAAATAGGATTATATTAATATATTAAAAATTAATAAAATTAAGAATTTATTTTATGCATTTACTCATTTATATATTCTCATATCAACATACATACATTAAAATAGCCAACAAAGTTTTATCTCTCAAGAGTAAGACCTCTGAAAGTGACTTATCTGGGTATCCAAAGGGTTAGGGAAAACATTTCCAACTGTTTAATGTACAAATTATCCTTTGTTCCTGCCTGCTGCCATTGGATAGCCAGTAAAAGCATATGGAAACACTAGTTACTTTTGTTAGTCAATCATAAAGCACTTTCAGTGCTTCTGAAATTGACAAAGCACTTATAGGTTACAAACCTAATAGGCTTTTTCACACTTTTTAAAGCAAATATTACATTGTGTATCTTAAACCCCTATAAGCAGTCCATCTCCTGTAATCACTGAAATCACAATGCATTGTTGTGGCATAATAGGCAGCACAATTTAAGAGAAAAATGAAAATAATTTATTTCAATGGTGAAATGGAATTTCAAGTTTACAAAGATTAAGGAAAGTGACAGATTTTAAAGTTTATAATAATGCAGTAGTTAGACCAATATAGTAATTGTAATTTTAAGGATACTTTAAGGCCCTTTTATTTTTTTAAATTTATTTATTTATTTTTGGCTGTGTTGGGTCTTCGTGTCTGTGAGAGGGCTTTCTCTAGTTGCAGCAAGCGGGGGCCACTCTTCATCGCGGTGCGCGGGCCTCTCACTGTCGCGGCCTCTCTTGTTGCAGAGCACAGGCTCCAGGTGCACAGGCTCAGTAGTTGTGGCTCACAGACCCAGTTGCTCCGCGGCATGTGGGATCCTCCCAGACTAGGGCTTGAACCCGTGTCCCCTGTATTGGCAGGCAGACTCTCAACCACTGCGCCACCAGGGAAGCCCCTACTTTAAGGCCCTTAATGAATTAATTTGCAAATCATTCCTATCAAGTACAGAAATCTTATCTCTATTTCAAAGGGGGTGATAGAATACAATTATTTCTAAATAAGACTTAACTGTGGAATTTTCTCAAAATTCAGCACATTAATTTCTCTACACAATCACTTAGTGACAATTTTTCACCATCTCTAGCAAAGAGGTACATCAAGAGTTATGAGATTCAGAGGGATCAATAATCTGTACAGGAAGCACTGATAAATCAAAGAAGAGATGATTATCAATTCATCCATCCATTCAATCATCCATCCATCCATTCATCTCTCCACTCATATAATAAGAAGATTAGAATTTAAGATTAACAGCCTATGAGTTGAAATAACAAATATCAAGGCAATTTTGAGCAAATACCAAAGCAATCTTTCCACGTTTTGCCTGATTTGTGGGTAAATTGCCAATAATTCCTGCTGAATGATTTCATTTTGATAATAGCCAACCCATATTCTTCATCCTAAGTGCCACAGATCCTATTCCCCAAATTGTACAGTCTTTCTGCTCTTCTCCATCGTTCCTTGATACATCATCTCTCCTTCCTCAAGCAATTGCAGCTCAACTTATCTTCCTAAAACCAATCATGCCACTTTCCTGTTAAAAAGCTTCTATACTAAATGTCTTAATTTAGCCTTGTAGCCATCACCTGGCCATATACATTATAATATACTGTATTTTCCTATATACTTCAATAATCTCATTCTAATAGTTTTTTTTTTAACAAAGTGAAATTTGAAAAAGTAAAATGCACAGATCTTAATATACTCTTCAGGTTTTCACTAATATTCACATTTGGATAACCAACACCTGAATTTAAATATGAAAAAGCACATCGGGCTTTTTTGTGGAGAGGCCACAACAGTGAGAGGCCCGCAAACTGCAAAAAAAAAAAAAGCACATCACAGAATTTTTCTTAGTACCACCCTCCATAGACACTGCTCTGATTTCACCAGTGTTAGTTTTGCCTATTCTTGAAATTAGTATAAATGAAATCAAACAGTGTACACATTTTGGAATTTGTCTTCTTTCAATAACCATAAATATTTTTGTACAAATCTTTTTCTTGATATATGTTTTTATATTTCTTTGGTAAACAAAGAGGAGTGAATTGCTGGGCCATTAAGTATTTTAAAGTTTATAAGAAACTGACAAAAATGTTTTTCAAAGTACCAATTTATACAACCACAAGCAATGAACAAGATTTTCAGTTCCACATGCTTTGGTGTTGGCAGTCTTGCTTAATTTTGGTGTTGGCCGTCTTGCTTAATTTTTAAATTTTAGCCATATAGTGGCTGCATACTATCGCATTCTGGTTTGAATTTTTCATTTATCTGAAGTCTAATATGTTGAATACCTTTTCAAAATTGTAAAACACCTTCTTAGTTTGTGAGTCATGCAAAAACAGTTTTCATACCATATTTGGTCTGTAGACCTTAGTTTACTGACATGTGGTCTAGTCTTTGATCCATTTCTATTGAGTTGTCTTTTTATTATTAATTTGAATTCTTTATATATTCTAGATATTAGTTTTCTAATTTCAGATATAGTTGAACTGAGAAAGATATCAAACTTTCACAATTTACTACAACTTCTCTCATGGTCTGCCATATGTTCTTAGCAATTACATTTGTACTTGAAAAGAAAGTGTATTCTGTATTTAGGGGTGTAATATTTTATAAACAATAGTTGTGTTAGGTTGGTTGATACTGTTGTTCAAATTTCCTATATTCTTTATTCTTTTGTTTAAAAAAAAGTTCTATCAAGTACAAAGGGAGGAATGTGAAAACCTCTATCCATGATTACAAATTTATTTATTTCTTCCTTCCTTTAATTTCTTCAACCTATGTTTCATTATTTGAAGCTTTGTCATTAGGTACAAATGCCTTTATGATTATTATGTTTTCCAGAAGAAATGACAGTTTTATTAAGAAATATCTCTCCTTGTCTCTAGTATTTCTTAGTCTATTGATGTCTACTTCATGTGAAATAATGCAGCTTTTCTAGCTCTCTACTGCTTACATGTGATATCTTTTAAATTTAAAATTTTTACTTTCAAACTATGTCTTTATATTTGAAATATATCACTTGTAGATAGTATACACTTGGGTCTTGCTTTCATATTCAGTTTGACAATCTCTGCCTTTTAATTATATTTTTTAACAACTTACATTTAATTAATTGAGTATAAGTTTTCCAACTTGTTATTTGTTTTATTTCTCTTCCCACTTTTTGTTTGTTTGTTTGTTTTTCTCTTCCTCCTTTCAAGGCTTTTTTTGGTTGGTTTGTAGTTTTGTAGTGATAAGAGATTACCACATGGGTCCTTAACACAAGTCCTTAACTATCAAGTATAGTTAGAACTAAACTAATTTAAAAAGGCTTCCATTTATTCTCCCATCCATTGTGCCATTGTCATATATTTTAATTCTAGATACATTATAAACCTCAAAACACAATGTTATTATTATTTGTCTTAAGTATTCAGTTGTCTTTTTAAAGAAATAAGGAAGTACACAATTTAGTGTCATATTTACTGGCGTATTTACCATTCCAGTGCTCTTTATTCTTTCATGTTTTTCCTAATTTTTATCTGACATTTTTTCTGTTCAACCTATTGACTTCAACATTTTTTATAGTTCCAAGTCTGCTGTTGACAGATTCCCATAGCTGTTGTTTATGTGAATATATCCATCATTTTGAAGGATATTCCTGTTTAATCTCTAATTCTGGGTTAATGGTTTATTAATTGTTTGGGGGTCTTCATTGCTTCAGATGAGAAGTCAGCTATCATTTGAGTAGTTGGTCTCCAGTACATAATGTATACCTTTCTTCTAGCTACTTTTAAGATAGCTCTCTTTATTTCACTTCTAATCAGTTTGACTATGATATGCCTAGGTAGGGTTTTCTTTTTATTTATATTGCTTTAAGTTTCTCACCTTCTTAGATCTACAAGTTGAGATATTTCAGCAATTATTTGTTCAAATATTGTTTTCTGCACCATTCTCTTTTCTCCTTCTTGGACTCCAGTTATACCTGGATTATATACAAATTATATATGTTACAATGATTAATAGTGTATATTAGTCCTAAGCCTCTGTTGATGCTGTTCAATCTTTTATCATTCTTTTATTTATTAATCTATCTTCAATCTTTCTTCTTCATGATTTAATTTGTTGTTAAACCTATCCAGTGAACTTTTCAGATAAGTTATTGTATTTTTCAGTAGAATTTATTTGTTTGTTTATTTATTGCCATTTCTCTGCCAAGACTCCTCAACTTTTTATCTTCATTATGTTTTCCTTTAACTCTTGAATACATGGGTCATGTTGGAATTTTGTTTACATTGGCTACTCTTTTTTTTTTTGATGTGGTTACTATTCTTGTTTTCTAACGTCTAGAAATTTTTTGTTATATAGGTGAGAAAATGGATTAAACTATATAGAAAGTTTTGATTATGTTATCTTCCCTTAAAACGTGTGGAGATTTGTTCAGGCTTGGTTTATTCTTTGTTAGCTTTATTTTGTTTTCCCCACTTTATCTTAGGTCTTGGCGCTTACTTTAGAACATAGGTCTTACCATGAAGGCATGGTTTTCCTGTGGTCTCACCTGAATGCCTGAGGTGACCAGGAGGTTTCCATACTTAATCTAGTCAAGATATCTAATGTCTCCCAGATCTGTACAGCCTGTGATCTCTTCATTTCTCAGTCTCCCTTTGTACATGCCTTCAGCCAAAACTGGGGTACCACCCTCTACCTCCAATTTTTTAATCCCTTTTCTGTGCTGATTCCTCCCCTGATGTGCAAATTCCATCTGCTCCAGCAGAAAAACTTAATATCTGACTCCTCAACTCAGTAAGTCTACTTGTTCTTTTTTATTCTAGATTAAATCAAATAGTATTTCTGTATTAATATTTGGAAGGTGGAATTGTTTATTCCTTAACTGCATTTGAGTAACTTCCAGATCATGGAAGTTTTGTGTGTTATGTATGTGTGTGTGTGTGTGTGTGTGTGTGTGTGTGTGTGTGTATGAATGAAACTGCTGAGTGACTTTAACAAAAATTATTTTCAGTTAAACAGGTCAAGAAAAGTTTATATTATACTGCTCCCCCAAAATGACACAGATTTAACTGTGTTCTCTTGAAAACAATGTATACTATGTAAACATTAAAGAGAAAAAACTAAAAGAGAAATAAAATGGACCTTAAATAGAGGTAACATGTGGAAGAAAAAAACATATTTAATATTTAGGTGTATTTATTTCATCACCACAGAGGTTGGCATTTACAACATATATTTTTAAGTTTTTTCAGCCTAATTCATATGAATAAAGGAGAAAATAACATTAGGACATAAAAAAGAAGCCCAAAACAGAATTGAAATGACTGAAAACTACTTTGTGTTTCACCACCATGCTCTGATTTTATGAATTTCGTCTGGACCATAGAAATGACAAGCTTTGAAAGGACTTTTTTAATTACTTAGTTTTACCCTTAAAATATTTTTAAAATGAAATTACTGAGGCTCAAAGTTTTTTGTGACATGCCCCCAAACCATGCAGCTAGTTAGAATCTTCTGATTTTATTCAGCTCTTCCACTTTGTTAAATTATATCAGGAAATATATAGTAAAGTTCAAATATTATTTTAAAATAAATAAGGACAAGTCTAAATACATGATAAAAAAACAAAATGGGTTTACTGATGATTGTGAAGTATAAATCAATAAATATTTTGAGAAAATCAAATTGATAACTTCCTCATTTTAATTATAATAAACTTAGAAAGTATAAACTAATCAGCAATCTCTATATGAATAACCTCTTTCTTTCTTAGTTTCTCTTTCTCTCTTTCTCTTTCTTGTTTTCATTCACCTACAGCCTAAATTCCCCTGGGAGTTTGGAAATGGATTTACACATGTGGAGAAGGAGGATTATTTGAGGCAAGAAATTATACTTCCAGTGAGAGCATAATGGAATGGCATACCCCAGTTGGATACTTTGGGGTGACATGCAAAGGCAAGTTTCAGGGTTTTAGAGAGGTCATTTATAGCCATATTTATTTCAGAGACCTCATGAACAGGTGGCTGAGAAGATTTTGGTCAGGTTCCCAAGGAAAGCATTATATAAAGTCCACCAAGCTGGGGAAATGACATGCTCCCCCTCTGCTCAGAGAAATAATGCATTGTTCAAGGAGCAATCTGATGAGGCTTACTTACAAATTCTGATAAACTTGTAACCAAGAGCCAATTACTTCTGCAGGTTTGAGTTTCTGATTTTATTGAGTCAGGATTCTTACTGTCTAGTAACACAATTTTTAAGAGTGTTATCTAGAGCTATCTATCCTGATTTTCTATTACCAGTATAGAGAAATTATTTACTGTCATCAAGATGGTATAGTATTTGATTTAAAAGTCCACCATGCCAGGGAGCTATTCAAGTGCCCCCAAATCATGGAGGTAAAATCTCAGACTTTATTTAAGAATAAAACTATTGTGAGTAAAGTTCAAAACAAATTAACCTCATCAACTCATTCACATATACCAAGTGACTACACAGTACATACTTTAACTATAGGTTTTGTGGGAAGTGTTAAAAAACATCTAAGACACAAACTCTAAAGACTTACTATCTAGTTTAGACAAGAGGAAAGGACATGCAATCCCGGTAACTATGTATACACAGCAGACTCTAAAAAATCTTAACTTATGGTCTCCAGGAAAGTGATTTGCTAGTGAAGCATGTGGAACTTCAGTCAGAGAGAAATAGGCTAATGGTGTTTCAGTTCTATTCTCCAAGGCTGAAGATACATTCATCAGTGACAACCATTTGACAGGATGTTCTAAACCTCTGTACACAAGACATAACCCTGCTTCTTGCTGGGTGGATTAGAGTGCTACATGCAGCTTTGCTTTACCTGGTTAAAGGAGTTCTTCCTATTCTTTTTTTTCTGTTCAATACTGTGTGGATGTTGAGGGTACAGCTAAAAAGGAAAAGGTCAAAGTAGGATTGGAATTTAGGAGACAGGGTCATTTAAAACAGTCCAAGAGAATCTTGACCTTTAGAAGCACACTAAAATGCTTTGGGAAAGATGAGTAGGGGGAGAAGGACCAAGACTTTTGGAATAACATCCTGAAAAGTAGATCTAAACACAGTACGATCATTTGTCTAATACTGCAAAATTGATTTTAAGACGTAAAATATTTTGTATAGCTTATCAACTGAGAAATGTGAGTTGTTAATGAGTTTAACTGAACCAAAGTTTGAGATAAATTTAGAAAAGTAATTATTTCCTGAAGGAATTTTAGCTCTTTTTAACTTCTTGTTTACAAATCAGTAAGTCCAACCTTCTTTTTCTTGCTTGCTTGCTTTTTTTGTTTTGTTTTGTTTTTTTGCTTATAAGATCATATCTCTGTACTCCAAATCTGGTAAACAGCTCCTGAAGTACTAGTTAAAATACCCTTGATCCTATTCTGAGACAGCCCTGAAAACTTAAATGAATGGTGTTTGGTGATCTCAGCTCTGTCCCCAGTAAATGTCCACATCACAAAACCACAACACTTAATTTTAGGTGATTGATTATATCTGCTTAGCTTAAACTCACGCTCGAGTCAGCCAGAAGACTTTATTACCCTCCATTCCTGTGAGGGTGGTCCAGCCAGGTCAAAGTCGAGGTCAGTAATAGGGCAGGAAGGTAGGCTTTGCCAGTAAGCAGGCCTACTCTCCACCAGAACAAAGAACTTCACTCCTCAGAGATGCTGTTTGTGCAAACAGATATAGTCACCACTAACACTAAAAGACTACCCTGAACTCAAATAGCACATTTGATAAACAAAAATCTCTTATTATCCAGCATTTGTTTATATTTTAATCTAGAAAATAAAATGATTAACTTATTAGATACTTTAAAAACATTAAAATTACATGAATTGATTCATCAATTAAAATGTCTATTCAAATACTAAAATTGCAGATACAATTTTAAAAGTAACATTTAATAGAAAAATTTTAATTATAAATAATAGGCTCTCAGATTTAAACTTGTACACTAATATCATACTGTAAAACATTTATAAATAGATTCAGTTTTTCCAAAAAGGAATTTTATGTTTATGGTTAAAATGCAAAACCAAAGTATGTATACATTTTCATTTTAAAATTCACATTTTAAAGTAGAACTAATATTACTCATTGTAGGGAATTTCAGATTTTACAACTATGGTGAAATAAGATAACCCATTAGCACTGAACATATATAATTGTTTTATATGATTTTAATGGAAAATTATGACAATATTGATTTTAATAGTAATATTAAAAATAAGATACTAAAATATGTTATCCAAAAATTATCTAGAAAAGTAAATTTGATCCTCAAATACTTCATATTAATTAAAAACTTTCACATGAATTAGCTCATTAAATTATGAAGAGTATATGCCTTAATATCTCTCTCTCTCTCTCTCTCTCTCTCTCTCTCTATATATATATATATATATATATATATATATATTTTTTTTTTTTTTTGTGGTACGCGGGCCTCTTACTGTTGTGGTCTCTCCCGTTGCGGAGCACAGGCTCTGGACGCGCAGGCTCAGCGGCCATGGCTCACGGGCCTAGCCGCTCCACGGCATGTGGGATCTTCCCGGACCGGGGCATGAACCCATGTTCCCTGCATCGGCAGGAGGACTCTCACGCACTGCGCCACCAGGGAAGCCCCTTAGTATATTTTTTAACTAGAAGTCATATTTTAAATAAAGTGAATTACATTGAATTAGATGAAAATGAAGATAATAACAAGTTAATAGGGAAACATACATAAGAAAATTTTAGTGGGCAGCCAAATAGATCTTTGCTTAAACACCACCACTATCTCTTATTAGAGTATAGCTTTGGAGAAGTTATTTAATCTTTGAACATTCCCATGAGGTGGTGAATTAGAGTACAGGATGTATGGGGAAGAATTTTTACCATATTGGTTTGTTGTAAAGAATCAAATTACTTACTATAGATAAAATGTATGACATATTCAATAAATATTAGGTTTTTTTCCATCTAAAGCTCTCATAAAGAGCTTTAGTCAAAACTCAGTGACTGTTTTCTAACTTTCACAATCCTATTTGTTCTGTAGTAGTTTATTTTCTAGGTAACATCTAACTGAGTAAACATAATCTTAATTTTGTGTCATTCATCGGTTAGAAAATTAGCTCTGATAATTTAATTGGGCAGAAGGCAATAGGAATTCCCTCCTGTTGCCATGATATCAGGTGGTGTGGTGGTATCCATGCAGATAGTATGAATGACCTCCTGGCTGTCCTTACAGTTCATCGCAACATCGTAACAATCGGTGTAGACTACTGCAAATGAATTTCAGCAATGGCAGTCAATACATAACACTAGGATAACCAAAATGGATCAGCCACGTCTTGATTCTCTTAACTACAAAGATGCAGAACCTTTAAAAATTGTATTTGTTTTAAAGAAAAATAAAATGTTACTTCCTATAAGGGTTTTTGAAATTCCATTTGATATGTAATTTCATTAGATACAAAAACTTCTTTCACTTTTTGTCTAGCTTTGCATTTTTAAACATAAAAGTAATGCACAGTTGTAATAAAAGTTAATAAAGAAGTTGCAAAGGTGCAGAAAATAAGAAATGAGAGTCCTATAACCTCCAATCCTACTTTCCTGGGATAAACATTAAAAGGTATCTATTTACTATTTACCCCTTCAGAGATTTTATGTACATATAAAAATATATATCCTTATTATTTTAAACATAATTAGGATCATATATATATATGTGTGTGTATTGTATGAATGTATGTACCTACATATATAGGTATGTATATATGTATATAAATATGTACACATATACGTATATATTTATAAGTATAAATATTCCCACTATATTACAGAATGTTACCATATTTTGGTTAGTTTAGTATAGACTAAGAGCTTGGGTTAAAACTGAAGCTCTGCCTTGTGACTTTGGATATGCTACTCAACCTCTGTGTGTCTCAGTTTATACATTAATCATTATTCTAAGATAGTTTTAAAATTTCTAACCTATTATATGTGCTCAGTAATGTTAGCTATTGTTATTATTTATTGTCAGTATATATGGTTTTTACTATTTTTAAACTGCATAGTATTGAAAAAATATGCCATATTTGCTTAACAAATTTCCTATTAATAAACTTTTATATCTTCAGTTTTTGTTATTATAAATAAGGTAATAATAAACTAATTTGAGGATAAGTCTTTGTATACTACAGTAAATGTGTCTATAAAACAATTTTCTAGAAGTAGCATTGCTAGATCAAGCAATGTGCACATTTACAATTTTGGGAGATGTTATCTAACAAAGTTATTATTCCATTACCCAAAAGGCATTGTGCATCAAAAAGTCTACAAACAATAAATGGTGGAGAGCATGTGGAGAAAAGGGAACCCTTGTATACTGTTGGTGGGAATGTAAATTGATGCATCCTCTATGGAAAACAGTATGGAGGTCCATAAAAAACTAAAAATAGAGCAACCTCGGTGCTTTGTGACCACCTAGAGGGGTGGGCTAAGGAGGGTGGGAGGGAGGGAGACACAAGAGGGAAGAGATATGGGGATACATGTATATGTATAGCTGATTCACTTTGTTATAAAGCAGAAACTAACACACCATTGTAAAGCAATTATACTCCAATAAAGATGTTAAAAAAATAAAAAAGAATTTAAAAAAAGTAAAAATAGAACTACCATATGAACCAGCTATCCCACTCCTGGGTATATATCCAGAAAAGATGAAAGCTCTAATTTGAAAAGATACATATACCTCAATGTTCATAGTGGCACTATTTACAATAGCCAAGACACTGAAGCAACCTAAGTGTCCATCAACAGATGAATGGATAAAGAAGTGGTGTGTGTGTGTGTGTATACACACACACACACACACACACACACACACACACACACACACACACACACACACAATGGAATATTACTCAGCCATAAAAAAGAATGAAATAATGCCATTTGCAACAACATGGATAGACCTAGGAATTAGCATACTAAGTGAAGTAAGTCAGACAAATATTATATGATGTCACTTATATGTGGAATCTTAAAAAAAGGACAAATGAACTTATTTACAAGACAGAGACAGACTCACAGACATAGAAAACAAACTTACGGTTACCAAAGGGGAAGACAGGGGAGGGATAAATTGCGAGTATGGGACTAACAATTATACACTACCATATATAAAATAGATAAACAAGGATTTACTGTATAACACAGGGAACTATATTCAGTATTTTGTAATATACTGTAATGGAAATAATTTTTGAAAAGAATACAGATATATACGTATATATATTACTTTGCTGTGCACCTGAAACTAACACAATATTATAAATCAACTATACTTCAAAAAAAAAAAAAAGAATGCCATGAACTGTGTAGAATACCTATTTCCTCACACTATCCACAACACTAGTTATTATTAATAATTTTAATCTTCACAAATTTGATTATATGGAATAAAAGATAATTAGTCTAATATCTCTTTATTTTATTATTATTTATATCAAATAGATAGGTGTTTATGAACTTAATAGGTATTTGCCTTATTTTTTTCTGTTAACCATTCAAATCCTTTGATAACCTCCCTCACAAGGTTTTCATCTCTGTATTCTTATTCATTTGTCAAAGCTCTTTATATGTTAATAATATTAACCATTCTTTATATCAGAAAGTGAGAGCAATCTTGGCAATATTCTCAGTCACTGCTTTCCCCTAACTATGTTTCATCGTACAGATAAATTTGAGACACTTAATTTTTAACTAGTCCATATGTGCATATTCACACTTAATTAAAATAATATCATTGCTTGTTCTAAATATTTTCCCTACAAATAATCCAATATTTACTTGGTCACTTTTATAAAATTCAAGCTGTCATGATTGTTTTTATAAAAATGAAAACTGTCTTGTACATTATGAAAGATCTAAGCATCCCCAACTCTCTAATTTACATAAGAGTACACTTTCATTTAAGTTTACCTGAATTTCCCCATTTGGGTTCAGTAAAAGGGGTACTTTTTTAAGCACTTGATTTCTCTCTGCCTTAAGAGAAAACTTTCATACTGTAGTCAAGGTCACGTTTTTAAACCAAAAATATGATCATGTTTAAAATTCTTCTAATAGCTTCCATTTGCAAATGCTAAAGATGGCTCACAGCAGGGCTACTGTAAAAAGTGTTGTAAGTGGAGGGCAGCATCCACATCACTTGGGGCCTTATTAGAAATGCATATTCCAGGGCCCCACCACAGCCTTACTGAATCAGAATTAATGCTGAAGTTCAGAGGCACTAAACAGCATCCTGAATAAACAGAATGTCCACTCTTTCCGCTTTTGTTTTCTCCTGCTCCTTATTAATCACCGTGCTTGATACCGGCTTTCTTTCAGCTAAATATCCTCTTCTATTTCAGGTCTTCACCTCTTTTCTCTTGGAATATTTTCTGCCTCCTTTTGTTCTATTCAATCTTAATCGTTTAGATCACAAGTTAAATGCTCTTCCTCAAGGAAGTCTCCTTCCACCATCAAACCATGCACTTTCTTATCCGATACTTTAATATTTTCTCATTCTTTTTATCAGTGTATGCTTTAGGAATTCTTAAACCCACCAATCCCGATCGATCCCCTGCTAACTGCTAATCTTAAAACACTGTGCCTGTTTTGGTTCACCCTTGAATCCTTAGATCCTGTCACAGTGCTTGACACATGCTGAATCTGAAGTAAATATTACTTGAAAGAATGGATAAATATATGAATGAATAAATAAATCTTCCCGAAGGTATTTACTCATTAATTCGGGAGTCAAATCTAACCTCCAGGGTCATTTCCTGAGTGAAGCTTCCTCTAGTTTCCTCTGCTTCTTCAGGATGTCAGGTACCTCTTTCTCTGTGACCTCATCTCTCTCCTCCCCCACCCTTTATTTTCTTCTTGGTGACTGGAGCATAGCAGACCACAATGAAAGCTTTGTAAATTAAATTTAATACATTTTAAACCAGTCACTGCAACAAGCTTTTGCCAAATCCCAGGACCAGTTAATCTCTCTACATTTCAGTTTGCTCACTTATAAAATGAATAAAGATGCAGACATAGAGAATGGACTTGAGGACACAGGGAGGGGGAAGGGTAAGCTGGGATGAAGTGAGAGAGTGGCATGGACATATATACATTACCAAATGTAAAATAGATAGCTAGTGGGAAGCAGCCGCATAGCACAGGGAGATCAGCTCAGTGCTTTGTGACCACCTAGAGGGGTGGGATAGGGAGGGTGGGAGAGAGACACAAGAGCTAGGGGATATGGGAATATATGTATACATATAGCTGATTCACTTTGTTGTACAGCAGAAACTAACACACCATTGTAAAGCAATTATACTCCAATAAAGATGTTAAAAAAAAAAAATGAAAGCAAGTTGAGGGAACTCTTTGAAGGAAGATGTTCTAAATTTCGATTGTGTTGGTAGTTACCCAAAGGTACAAGGTAAACAAAATTCATCAAAATGTATACTTAACATGGGGGAATTTTATTTATGTAAATTACAACTCGATGTTAGAGGAAAAATAAAGGCATGAGACTAAATCATGAACTAGTGGTCCAATAAGTATTTTTAGTTTGGACTTAGAGTAGGTTTTTATTTTTAAATTTATTTTAAATGAATCTGGACACCTTTAAGCCCAGCTCACACTTCCGTCTCCCACAGACCCATCTCTCTGACTGCTTTAAACCAGAGTTGATTCTCTCATTTTTATTCATCTCCCACACTAAAAGCTTATTTTCCCAGTCTCTTTCAGAACGAAATTTTTATGATTCTGCCCCACAAACATTAGATCATAATCAAGGGTAATTTCTGAATATGATACCCATCGGATGATAATGTGAATCCTTAATTATCTAATTAAGGGACTTCTCTAATTATATATGTCCCTACTCAATGATTTGTTCATGTTTACTTACTATGGTTCAAGTGCAACTTGGAACAAATTTATTTTAAAATTTAGTTGCATCTTCATGTTAATTTTCTATATTATAGGCAAATCCTCAAGATTTTTTTCCTGTGGTGATTTAAGTATAATATCAGGTCAGGACAAGACTATCTAAGAGAGTAATATATATGATGATTTATAGCATTCTATCATATATAATATGATACATACATATATATAGTATTCTATCCTATATGCTTCTCATATATATGTTATATACACACATAGCATTCTTAACACCATCTAATGTTTATTTTCAGTGAATATTAATCTTTCACTGTTAATATAAGAAGTTGCTTCACATCTAATGTGCTATTAGAAAAGTGCCATTAGTCAGAACCCCAGCGACACCTGTCTGGCTTTGCGGGTGGGTTATTTTTAATTTTATTATGCCAGGAAATTGTTTTTCCTTTCCATGTGTTTGTCTTCTTATCACTCATCCCATCTCACACTTCCAAATCCATCCTGACTCTAATAGGCTAAATGATTAATCATCCTAGAAGCTGACATGTATAACACAGAGCAATAAAGAAAAAAGGCAACAAAGGGAGTCTGAGTACTGCACAGCCCCCTTTGATAAACATGAGAAGTGGACATCTCACTTTTTAAGTTGCAAAAGAAGAACTTTGTTGTAATCTTATAAAAAATAGTTTCACCCTTATTTTATTTTTTTGAAAATTGCATCCCCACATACACACAATCTGGGAATACATGAAAAAAAATATATTGCAAAGTTATACATTTATAAAAATTAAAATATAAACAATTGACTAAAATCATCATCACAAGAAAAAAGCAATTTTGTAACTATGTGTGGTGATGGACGTTAACTAGATTTATTGTGGTGATAATTTTACAAAATATACAAATATCAAATCATGTTGTACACCTGAAACTAATATATGTCAATTAAACCTCAAAAAAATCCTATGAAAATTACAAATAGGTTATGTGAATATGGAAATTCTCAGCAGTAAGGCCAAAAATTCTTGTCGTTCTCCCTTAGGGATTTTTCAATTTTCTTTTAGGCATACAAAATGTTTTTTGTTATATGAAGCAGAATTAAAACTATAACATTTTATAAAATAAATTATTGACTAATTGGTCTTTTGCTTCACAGCAGAGTCACACTTTCTGTGGTTCATAATATTAAGCATTTATTTCTCAAGAGAAAATAGATTATTTTTTTAATTTAATAAAGAAAATATATAAGCTGAACTTATAAAATTTCATGAAACATTTTCTTACTTGGCATATTAATGTTAACTTAAACAAAAATAATAGGGGCATCTCCTACCTGCATGTAAGATATTAAAGTTATTCTTGTCTAGTCAATAACAGGTAATTTCACTTCTGAACTTTAGGTTATTCATCAGGGAGAACAAGAGTACTGGTCCCATTATCCCCACGATTATGTTATTAACTTCTTACTCTCATTTTGGAACAAGATAGAAGCTGAGACCTTGGGAGTGATTCCAGAACTTGCTGCATGTCAGAATCAGCTGGAAAGCTTATGAAGAATATGAATTCCTGGGTCTCCTCCAGACTCACAGCATCAGCATTTCAATGGAATAATAGTTTTTGATAAGCCCAGTAGGTGATAGTGATGTATCTTGGCCTCATACTGGAACTTATGACTTTCATTTAGGGATACAAAGTAAATGTAAGGCCTGATCTCAACTCTCAAATTTGGGGGTAGTGGGGGAAAGAAAAATAAGTATGTAGAAAGAGAAAAAAGTGTGCATGCAAAATTTAAATTATTTTGCTAGAAGTAATAAGGATATTTTGCAATAGTCATTTTTAAATGATTCTACCTGATTCAGCTGGCTGTTTTCATTCAGTGACAATAATATGTAAGTGAGGTGGGCATAAATAAAACATAACATTGAAAACTACCAAATTCGGGGCTTTCCTGGTGGCACAGTGGTTAAGAATCCACCTGCCAATGCAGGGGACACGGGTTCGAGCCCTGGTCTGGGAAGATCCCACATGCCATGGAGCAACTAAGCCTGTGTGCCACAACTACTGAGCCTGCGCTCTAGAGCCCGCGAGCCACAACTACTGAGCCTGTGCTCCGCGACAAGAGAAGCCATCACAATGAGAAGCCCGTGCACCGCAACGAAGAGTAGCCCCCGCTCTCCGCCAACTAGAGAAAGCCCATGCACAGCAACGAAGACCCAATGCAGCCAAAAATAAAATAAGATAAAACGAAATAAAATAAATTAAAAAAAAATAAAAACAAAGAACTACCAAATTCATCTCTGCCCCCTAATGATTCACAAATTTGCCCACAGATCTCTCTCTCTCTCTTTTTAATGGTTTTATAAAAAGAAGGGGGAAAAAAAAGAAGAGATGGCAAAGAAATAGTTCCTGAATGTTCAGGAAAAAACACAGTGGGAATGATCCAAATCCTAAAAATAAACAAACCACCAGGAGTGTGTGAGTCTGTGTGAGTGTTGAGTGAGTGTGTGAGTGAACCAAGAATCAAGAGATGTGAAGACAAGAGAGAAGAGATGAGGAAACAAAAAGAAAAGTATGGAAAAAAGGCAGGAGAGAGGATGGAGAAAAGCAAAGGAGCTACTACTGAGAAAATGAATAGAAAAAGAGGAGTTTGTAAATAAAGTGAGAAAGAAAAATCCAGCAAGTAAGAGATACCTGAAGAGAAGGGTTTTCAAGTTTTATTTGGTGATGGTGGCGGGGGTGTGTTCAGTTCCTTATATGTCCCTGCCCCTGACTGATCTGCAGCAAACTTACACATGTCTTCTTTGGGGCATGTATAAGACAAATTGTGTTAACAGACTGTGTGTCTGTAAAATTGTTTTGTAACTTTCGCAGAGGAATAGTTCCTGTGCAAATCTGTCATACCAAGTACTTTTACTAAGTTACTAAAACTAAATTTTAGGGTAATGCTTGCCAACTTCCAGCCCGGCAGATTTTGGTGACTCAAGTAATTCTAGGTTTAAGCAAAACAAGGACACAGCTGCTATCTTTGTTAAACATTGTTTAGTGTGTGTTAATACCACCTCTCAAACAAAATGGAGCATCGATTAGATTTCAAATACCTCACACATTTAGCTTTTGTTTTCAAAAATAAATGTAAAATATACATCTATATTTTTTCAGTACCAGTACTATCATCTTTTCAAATCTTAAATAAGAGATCATTTCTGATCTTTGAGTATAGAAAAACTTCCCTATTACTAAGCAACTGTAGATCTCAGCCTGAGGAAACAAGATTAAACTGAAAGTAATTTTTACTATCTTTATGTCAATCCCAGTTTATGTCAGTTATCTTACTGAATAAACTTACAGACAGAGTTATTAATCGAAATAAGAAACGTTATTACAGAAAAATTTTTATAAGACAGTTGATCCATAACAATGATCTGCTGAGGTCCTGAAAGTCCTGAAGGTAAAATTTTGAGTGGTGTTAATGTTACAATCTCTGATTAGAAAGAGAAATCCAACAAGCATATGAGATTCATGTTACAGAGTCTTAATTTTTATCCGAGTCTCAGGAATACATTTCATTCACAACTGAGAAGGCTCTGTGGTAGCGCCAATGTCTTCTTTTTTTTTTAAATTTTTTTTAGAAGATGTTGGGGGTAGGAGTTTATTAATTAATTAATTTATTTTTTGCTGTGTTGGGTCTTCGTTTCTGTGTGAGGGCTTTCTCTAGTTGTGGCAAGCGGGGGCCACTCTTCATCACGGTGCGCGGGCCTCTCGCTATCGCGGCCTCTCTTGTTGCGGAGCACAGGCTCCAGACGCGCAGGCTCAGTAGTTGTGGCTCACGGGCCTAGTTGCTCCGTGGCATGTGGGATCTTCCCAGACCAGGGCTCAAACCCGTGTCCCCTGCATTATCAGGCAGATTCTCAACCACTGCGCCACCAGGGAAGCCCGCCAGTGTCTTCTTTAGATTCGTTAATTCATTCTTTAGTAGCATTTCTTCAACACTGTTCTAACTATAAGTAATATAGCATAATTTGTAATCTGCTTTTTTACATTTCAAAGTCAATAAAATTTGCATAAAATTACATGTTTAACAATTTTTCTTTTCTTAGTTTTTAAAATTGGATTTCAGGATGTGACTCTGATTCTAGTTTTCCTATAAAGACTCAACCAAGCCCTAAGCTTTAGCAGTAAGGTTTAATTGTATAAATATTGAGTCTCTATGTTAGAGGATACAAATTCTCTCTTTGCTGTATTCAGTTTGAAAAGATAGATTTCAGTAATTTGCTGCAGTATGTACAAAGCATATCTCAGAATGTGGGTTGTTTCCTAAAGAAATGTTTTGGTTTTTTTACTTTCTTTTTTTCTTTTTTTTTGGCCGCGCTGCATGGCATGTGGGATCTTATTTCCCTGACCAGGGATCAAAGCCGTGCCCCTTGCAGTGGAAGTGCAGAGTCTTAACCACTGGATCGCAAGGGAAGTCCCAAGAAATGTTTTAAAATAGAGATTTTTAAATAAGACAGCTTCAAATTCATTGTCTCAGCTATTTACTGGTATAATACCTATCTAAAATAATGTATGCTGGGAGGACGATAATAATTCATTCAGGTAATTTGTAGTAGCATAGCCTAATGATGAAGTGGGGAGGAGGGATTGAGCTGAAATGTGATAGAGAAGGCCTCCTGAAGAAGGTGACACGTGAGTGACGCCTGACAGAAGGTGAGAGAGTAGATCATAGTCTGGAATTAAGTTCTAATACAGCAAACTGTTTCAACAATTTTAAGTTTAATGGTGGATCGACCAAAGGTCGCAAAAGTAAAACTCATACCTTTTTTTCTTTACAGGGACCCATATATTTTCATAAAGTTAAAAAAAATTGTATAAATATTTCACATCTGTGCTTTCTATATAAAATACATTTTAGGAGTAGTAGCTGTGTTCATAAAAATGTTTACTATTAAGTTAATACAGTTCCATTTCTAAAACACAAAGCAAAAATGATTAAAATATTTTCAAATAGTTTGATGAGAAAAATGCTTGATTTTCACTCTTATTTACTGTCCTTGAAATTTACAATGTAGTAGAGGATAAATGAGCATAATATGTATGGGAAAATATGGGAAAAAAATAATCTTTCTCAAGCCATGAGCCTAGAGTTATAGACGATGTAATCATTCAGACCTGGGACAGTGTGTAAACATTTGTACATTTGTTCAACCTCAGAAATCTAGCCTTGGGTGTCTAATGATTTAAGACTTCTTTTTAACCTCTGACTCTTAATAGCATCTGAAAGTCCTCTGTAAACCAAGAATCTACTATAAAAAAGGGTTACATTGGGCTTTCAAACAACAAATGAAAGGAAGAGGTTGAGTGGTAAAAGGCGAGGAAGATCAAATAGTCTGTTTTTCATTCTAAACTATAGTCTCTATTAGAAAATTTTTTTCCGCTACTTGGCAATTCTTAAAGTCTGGTAACTCTGTCCAACACTTCTTTGAATACAAGCAAATGTGGGTATCTTTAAGATTTTGAATTCTTGGGAGAGGCTGTTTTCACTGTATTCTCAAAGAAAATCTAAATTTCTAAGAATTAAAACAATTGATGAAAAGGGGAACATAGAAGGTCAAAGCTATTATATTTCTGCTTGTTTACATTGCTTAGTTTTGGCTTGATCTTTTTTTCTAGAGGCATCTTTAGACGAGTGACAGTCTGGCAAGTAGAATCCCTGTGTTCATATTTCCTTTTTCTCTTGGGTTGGAGCGGGCTGGAGTGAGCATTTCCTCTAAACAAACCAGGCACATGAAACTGAAAAAAGATGAAAAGAGTTTCCAACAAAGTATGATAAGGTCATCATATTAAGTATTAGAATCATCATATTTGTTTAAATTTATAATTAAAACTTTAGGAATTATAAGCTTATTACCAAAGGCTTTAGCTATGATCCTTAATCTGTTGTTATATGGGGAACATTTACTGGATGACTTCTACCCTTTACATTTCCTAAATACAGGGACCTAAGGAATCAAGTGACCCACTTAGAGCTTCTAAACTTCTACAGACCTTCTAAAGATACACTGACAAATGTACGTGGGAAGGTCCATAGAGGAGGTAAAGCCCTCATTTTTACTGAGCTCTTGGTAATTTCACACACATTTTTTGTTTCATTTCTCTTAGTAACACAGTGAAGTAAGTTAGTTTTCTTTTTTTATGGATGAGAAAACTGCCAGTTCAGAAAGGTTAGTAACTTGCTGTATTAGTTTGCTAGGGTTGCAATAACAAAGTACCACAGTCTGGGTGGATTAGACACAGAAATTTATTGTCTGAGTTCTGGAGCCTAGAAGAATGAAATCAACCTGTCGGCAGGGTTGGTTCCTTCTGAGGGCTGTGAAGAAAGACCTGTTCCAGACCTCTCTTTTTGGCTTGTAGATGTCCTCACATTGTCTTCCATCTGTCCCTGTCTGTGTCCCAATTTCCTCTTCTTATGACACCTTCCTCTTCCTCTTCTTATTGGATCAGGGCCCACCCTTGTGACTTCATTTAACTAGATCATCTCTGTACAGGTTCTATCTTTTTTTTTCCTTTCCTTTAAAAGGTAGTATTTTATGCCCACAACTTATGTTTAGGTCCCCAAATCCTTTTACAGACTGAAAGCTTTCCCAATTCTTTTCATTGGTGGATGAACTTTTCTAGTGTCTGAGAATAAGAAAGTCTTCAAAGCTTCAGAGTTTAGGTAAGGGCCCAATGTAACTTCTCCAATATTCATAACTGTGGCCATCTCCTCATTTTATAAGATCATTAGAACTTGAGATCTTAGCGCCCAGACCCTGGGCCTATATCTAGCCCAGTTGCAATGGGTTGCTGAAGTTTTCAGCCTTCTCTTCGCTACTGTGGCTTTGATTTTTAAAGATTTTTCATTCGTTACTTAGAACTTAGCAAGGTATTACATTTTGTTATATTTGATCCAACATTTCTATGTGCCTGTGTGTGTGTGTGTGTGTGTGTGGGGGGGGGGGGGAAGGGGACTTGATAGCGTATCCATTTTAGTTTATTCCACTATGATGAAGGAAAGCATCTCAGACACATATTAAGGCTTGAGAATGACCTTAGAAGAAAAGTGGACTGTAGATCCACAGAGGATATGATAGCATCGTATATTTCATTTTATTCCCTACCTCTACGACCCACACATATAAACACAGTGTCCTTGTAATTACAAGGGCTTCTGTTAGGAGATATTCAATAAATTGCTCTTCAATGAATCTGTGTATGAATGAAGAATATCTAGCACATAGTACACTGATGTGTGGAGTTGTAGCCTTCAAAGGTTTCTCAATTTTTGTTTATAGCAGGCAATAACTTTCATTATTTATCTAACAAATAAATGTATTAAATTCTGTCTATTTGGCCAAGTTTACAGTTTAATGCAATGTCTGTGTGTATATATTTGTTGACTAATAATTCCACCAATATAATGCATGCATGCTAAAAGCCAGGGGTGTAACTGTTATTATGGAAACACAGAGCAAAAATATCCCTGACCTTGTCAGAGAACATTAATGAAGGCATCCCATGGGCAACTGCATTGGAACTGAGACTTAATAGATGAATAGAAGGGAATAAGGTGCAACAAGGGTGACAAGCAATAGCAGAAGACCATTTCCAGCTAAGTGAACAACAGCAAATCTACAAGATTTACAAAAAGATTCGAATGAGGAAAAAATAAGTTAATGTGATTGTAGAAATGCATATTTGTTTTGGGGTGGCAGAGGAGTTAATAAGGCATTGTGGGAGATAAATTTAGAAACGTTGGCAAAGTTAGACTATGAAAGTCACATCAGGTCTTCCTAAGAAGTTTGGATTTTACAGTGTAGGAGACATTGTGTCATTAAAGGATTTTAAGAGGGAAATATGATCAAATTAAGGATTTATAAGACATGTTCTTAGAGCAGTGTGGAGATGATTTAGAAGTGAAAGAGACTAGTTAAGTGGTTGGCAAGGAATTGCAAGGCCCTCACCTAAGGTAGTAGAAGGGGGCCGGTGTGGAGGAGATAGATTAGAGAAATAACTAAGCGATCACATCCCCTGGGCTTGGCAAAACCTGGAATATGTGAATGGACTGAAAATAGTAATTCAGTCAACAGAAAGTACTCTGCCCATGTATAAACTAATTATTAGATTTAAATAGTACCTAAAAGTTGGAATTGATTCTCTGATGAGAAGGATGTAAATTATTAGCTCAGGGTGAGCTGATACATTTGTAGTGTCTCTAAATTGTCTGAAAGTGGTCATACATGGATGGCTCTGACATTTAAAAGAAAAAAGTCTACATAGCTAAGTTTGTGCTTAGCCAAGATAGTTTCCTCCTCCTATACTTTCAAAATTGCAGCCCATATGTGAATTGCGAACATATTTGCTTTCACCAAATTCAGGCAACCTCATTTACAGTAGCATTATCTGCAGACAATGTTTAATTGCTGCTTCTTTTCAGTACAACTGAAACTACTCAGTATAACTTTTTTCAAAAAAGGAGTCAAAAGCAAGACATGGAATTCTTAACTGCAGCTTTTGTAGTAACATTTTGAACAATTTCTAGAAGTTGAAAAATGCTGATTGGTCGCCTAGAGGGTTATGCTAAGGAAAACAAGACAGAAATCCAAGCTGTAGAATTCATGAAAACCTTTGTCATGGCAAACAATAGTGAAATCCAACATTGCCTGGAAGGGGAAATTTGAGTCTGCAATCTGTTAGACTTTATGCACTGATAACCGATAAGATTCTGTGCTGCATTTTGAAAGGAATACAGTAAACACAATTCTAGACAGATCTGCCTCAGGCTTAACATGACACTTAAGTGCTCTGCAAGGGAAAAGGAAAGGCAATTCTGGACACATTACAAACTGCTTTTATTTTCTAGCATTAAAGCTAAGATGTCAGGTAGCCTCTGTTAACAGGGAAAAAAGTCCTCCTGACTGTGTTTCATCTAGTCTATATAGACTTTGATGTGGAGTGAGAAGATAATTATTTTAAGTAATAATATGTGTGAATATTTAAAAATTCTGTCTATCACCGAGGCATTTTGGGTTTTGGTTTTGGGGTATTTTTGTTTGTTTGTTTGTTTTCTGAAAATGCTATAACTCCAAAACAAACTAAATGCAATTGCAATAGAATAATTAAATACTTACAAGTAAATCTGAATTGAAAGTCACTTTATACAGTGGAAAAATAGTAAGTAAAGACTATGTCATTTTTAACTTCAGCAATCATATGTCTTTAGGACCCCCCAGCCCAGGAGGGGAGAAAGAGCAGCCACATAACAACAAAAGTATCTTTTATTATGTTGAGTCAAGCATTTGATGGTCTAAGATAGGAATTATCTGGGTTTCTGAAAGTAAAACGTTCAACTAGTGCCTTGAAACTAGTGTAACCTGTGGAACTGTACTCTAATTATTCAGAAATTATGAAAGAAATGGGATGATTATGGACATTTACTAAAGAAAAGTATTCTTCACTGTTAGAGTATATTAATTTCCATGATGTGAAATACAAACAGAAGTTGTATGGCATTTGTCTTAAAATTATGGAGGGATTTTTGGTTGGGGAACAAAATTCATTTTCTATGGTTTATACTGAGATGAATTTTCTTCCCTGCTAGTAATTCTAAGTGGAATTATCCATATAGTTTATGATTACCTGTGCACAATATAAATAAAATGAATAGGAACTAGGCAACTATATGGGTTGAATTGAAAAAAATATAAAATTATAGTTTCTTATGATCTTGAGTCATTTAAGTTTTAGCTCATATATTTTCTTCTCTGTATTGGCTATAAAGGCACATTTTCTAATTACTTAGGAACTTGCATTTATTCTTTGACATTCCTAAATGTAAGACTAACAAATCTATAATAAAACCTTTATTATAATATATTAAATATTCTTATTGGAGTTTTTTTGGTTTTTTTGAATACCTTTTCTTTCTTTCTTTCTTTCTTTCTTTCTTCTTTCCTTCTTTCTTTCTTTTTGGCTGTGTTGGGTCTTCGTTTCTGTGCGAGGGCTTTCCCTAGTTGCGGTGAGAGGGGGCCTCTCACTGTGGCGGCCTCTCTTGTTGCGGAGCACAAGCTCCAGATGCACAGGCTCAGTAGTTGTGGCTCACGGGCCCAGTTGCTCTGTGGCATGTGGGATCTTCCCAGACCAGGGTTCGAACCCGTGTCCCCTGCATTGGCAGGTAGATTCTCAACCACTGCGCCACCGGGGAAGCCCCTGGAGTTTCTTTTTAAATTCAAAACACTCTGATGTAATTTCCAAGTGATTCTAATTATGTAAATTGATTAAATAATTTAATATCAAAACATTACGAATATCATTTCCCTGAAAGCAAAGAATTGAAAGTCCTGCTTAGTTTATGAAAGCTTAGAGCTGCAACTTTTCTTACACTAGTCTAGGGAAAATTACGTAGTATTTGAAAGAGCAACAGAGAGTTGGGATTGCATCCAAGTCCTACTATTATAGCTTTTTGACCCTGGAAAAATTCATTAATATTTAATGAATGAAATATTTAATTTTCCTCAAATGTGAACTAATAATAAGAATAGCAACAACTTTGGAAGACTCCTTTAAGATTTAGAGATACTGTGTATAAAGAAATTATCAAGGCAGTCAGCACACAATAAGTTTTCAGAAAATAACAAATGTCCTAGGAGTAGAAGCAGTAGTTATTAGTAGCGGTGTGTTATTACCACCACTGGAGGTGAGTGTAAAACAATTATGTTTAATATTGTAAGTTAGTAGAGTTAGTTTAAAAGAAAAGATTTATTTTATAAACAAATATCTTTTAAATTACATTCTTAACTCCATTTTGACAATATTTCCGCTCTTGATGGTTTATCATTATTGAAAATAATGTTATGCCCAGTTGTATTCTTAATCAAGACACTGTGTCAGACATGTACAAAGTGACAGAGATGCAAAAGTGAAAAAAGCCTTTACTATAAGAAAGCCACAGTCTATTTGAAGAAATAAATACTCATATAAATAATTATTGGCGTATGGAAATCGTCGGAAGTCAGGAACTATTAGGGATATCTGTTGAGCACAGGAGTCACTTTTCGGGAAGTTGGGTCTTCATAGAGAAGGTAACAAATGAGAATATATGTAAAAGAAGAGTAGGAGAGAAATGGGCAGACAGCTAGGTATTAGAGCTGAGAGTTGAGAGGGCTTTTCTCATCAAAAGCCAAAACCTGTGAAATTATTTGGCACTTTGAGCAGACGAGAAAAGGTATTTCATCTCAACTTGCCAATATCAATATTTAAAATCATGATTATTGCTGCTACTCGTAACATTTCTTCACAATTAGAAGAATAAAAATACTACCAATGTTTGAAACAACCTATGATTTTTCAGTTTCAGCAGTCAAATTACAAGTACTTGATATAATTTTCTTAGCTAACCATTACTTAGAAAATTACATTTTAATTGGCTTATATGTTTCTAATTATAAAATAAAATTACTAGGGAATATGTGAATGTTAATTAAAGTAACTAAAATGAATAAAATAGAAATCCTCAGTAATCATATCATAGAGAAATGATTGCTGTTTCTAATTTGGTGTATTTCCACATACTTTGTTTCTGAGCTGCTAAAGACATTGGGTTGCTGGACCTTAAAGCATTTAACCAATTCCTAATTGTTGTACACTGAAATTCATTTTGATATTTTGACATTATTCACAATACTATGGTGTGCAATATGGAAACATGTCTGTAATTTCTTTAGGATAAATTCTGCATTGATGGATAAAGGGAATTTTAAGTCTCTGGATACATATGAAGTTGCCCTAAGGAAAGGTTGTGTCAATTCCACTGCTCAATTTTATCCCCAGTGCTAGGTATTATCATGTTTTAAATATTTTAAAATTTAATAGGAAACAGCCATTATGTCATTATTATTTAAATTTTTATTCCTTTTATTACCAATAAGGATAAAAATATTTTCCCTTAGAATTTGGAGAGAGAGGAATTGTTATTATTTTTCAAAATTTGAGGATAATAAATAGGATTATTCTTTACATCTGCACCTGGATCCAAACAAACTATTACCAATATAAGTAGACAACTGTGAGTCACAACTGTGTTCTCCTTCCCTGTATTAAAATTATACAATTATAAATTAGCTTTAGAGATATAGCTTCTTTTAAACCAAGAACTGAAATCATGAGATATATTGACCAAGCTTAGTCACCATTTATTGATGCAGGAAGAGACAGATTTGTTGGGAATAAGAAGAAATCAACAGAAAAGTTTTAGATTTCCTTGCTTTTTATCTTAATAAATAAGAATTTTAGAGGGTAACTTCTATCATAAACACTGTTAAGAAAACAAACAAAAAAAACAGTTGGTATACTAAAGATAGATCTAAAATTAAGGTTGATAAGCCCCAGATTTAGAATGAAAGGTGGAAGGAATTGTGATTTATTCAATCAAATACCCATCATACCAGGCATCAAGACAAAGTTTCATAATGTAGACCACACATAGTCACGTGCACTTATCCTTATACTTCAGAAAAGCAACCTTAGTAGCTGGGCCCAGCATCCAGCACAATGTCCTGTATACTCCCGTGCTCATTACATTTCTATTGATTGATCATGTTCAGAGCTACAATTATCTGGATATATGGAGTTTAAAGGGGAGAGGTGGGTATAAAAAAATACTGTCATAAAAATGTAACTATTACTTTTGGCAAATGTTTTTGTCATAAAAATGTAACTATTACGTTTAGCAAATGTTTTTGTCATAAAAATGTAACTAATATTTTTGGCAAAGGTTTTTGTCTAGAAGCAAACTCATAGGGCTGAAAATAAAAATAATACTACTAATAATAGGAGGCAATATTCTTAGCATTTTTCAGATTTACAAATGTAAGGTTTAGAATTAGATCAAAATCTACAAACTGTTCAAAATACACGGGCTGCTTCAAAAATAGAATTTCAATTTTACAGATTGTGTTTAGAAATCAGCACAATGAGGGTTTGAGAAATTGATAGTAACATTTAAAAGCAGAGAGAGTAAAAGTTAAGTGTTAAGGGAACTTGTTGACAAAATCAGTGTCCTTATAGCTACTATTTGAAGAAAAGGCCTGAAGGTCTTATGACAACTTAAAAACATTGAATGTGGCATTTATTAATAGCAAACAATGTAAATAAGGATGTATCAAAGAATTACAATATGGTTAGAGTAATTTTCACATCTATAAGCCTTCTGAAGCTATTCACTTAATTAATTAATGTGTATTTATCAGCAGCACAAAAGAGCAGCATTCCACTTCCTTTGTGGTTTCTGCCATCAAACTTTAGATTGATGGAATTAAAGACAAAATTTTGATAATTTCTGCTCCTGAATAAGGTTAGATTTAAACAAACTGTCTTTTATTGAATCACAGTTCAGAAAATTTCTTTGAACTGAACTGAATTTAAAGGCTTATTATTTTGTTCTGAAAGTTTAAGCTTGTATTTTCTGCTGTGCAACAAGGGGAATTCAGGACTAGTTTGGTAGCATAATTCCAACATTTAGATTAACTCCTAGGGTATCCCATTAGTATTACAGAGATTATATGATGGTTCTACTCTATTAAGTTTTTATATAAAACATAACTTTTAAAAAATTGAATCCAACAATAATTGCCATAGGTTAACATAATTGTATGTATTGCCATAGGTTAACATAATTGTATGTTAACCTTAATAGAAATAGCATTAAATGAATTACCTACCTAATTAACTAGCAAACTTTATAAAATGCTTATTTTAATACAACCTTAATGCAGTTCCTAGTCTCACAAAAGCACATAGAAGCTTCAGGGAATTTTAAAGTTGTCCTGGTTATCAGCTTATCCTTGTAAGCTTTGGCTTATCTTATCAAAGTAAGGCATCACTTTTGCTTCCTTCTGCTAATAAGGTCTGGAACGGAGCTTTCCTCTAGCAGTGCAGTAATTCCTTTTGCAGACAGAAGTGTTCAGTCTGTTGTCTCTCCCCTCACTTATCTCTCTCTACAGTTGTTTTTTTTTTTTTTCAGGGCAACCAGAGACCCAAATCCATTTTCCACTAGTGCCTGAATTTTAAGATTCTAAGGAATACAAAGCACCTTTTTATCCTCAAAACCTCAATGCTAGATTTTGGTTTTCCAGATGTCTAGATGATTGTGTAGGAATGTTTGGATTGTGTAGGATTGTGTAGGATTTTGGGGTAAATTATAAATCATGGTTGAATTATGCCTGACTCAAGCATTATCATGTTTCTGGCCCTTTTGTCCGTGACAATGGTAAAATTATTTAACTCTCTGTACCTTTATTCCCCTTTTCGGAACCTGGTGATGAAAACTAGTAACTCACAAGGTAAATGCAAAGATAAATGAATTAATATAAACACTACAAAATTGCATATTTTATAATTACTACTACTACTATTAATACTTTTAAGTGAGATAATCTATATTAAATGCCTGGTACAATTATTAATTTTTGTTGTTATTTTATACTAGTCCATTATCCCAGTTAATAAGTGATTAACAATGATTTACAAATGGCAGATTTGGAAGACAGATTTCAAATTCAATATTACTTTAGTAAATATAAAAGACAGTCAGATATAAACAGATTACAGCTTCATCAAGGCAAATGTTACTGAAAACAGTTGAAGAGGATGGAAGTGAAAGAAGAAGAAAGGATGGGGGAGGGATAAATTAGGAGTTTGGGATTAACATTATACACACTAGTATACATACATAGATAATGAACAAGCATCTACTGACCTACTATATAGCACAGGGAGCTATACTCAATATTTTGCAATAACCTATAAGGGAAAAGATTCTGAATAAGAATATATATATATATATATATATATATATATATATATATATATATATATATGATTTACTTTGCTGTACACCTGAAACTAACACAACATTGTAAATCAACTATACTTCAATAAAAACAAACAACAAAAAAATTAACTGATTAAATTTGGGAGCGATGGGAAAAAATTAGAGTATGAAGAAGAAACTGGGTACAGTCTATCAGCAGTATAAACATTACAGTTGGAAAGGCAAAGTTAATGCTATGTTACAAAATGAAGGACACAGTATGTAAGAACTATGAGGTAATCTTCTTAATGTACGGACAACTTGTCAAACCCTTCCTGGAACTCTGCAGCATGTAGAAGACTCCCAATCTTAAAAGGAATGTGAAAACTTGGAGAGGGTTCAGAGGACAGCCACAAAGATAATGAATTGGTTGTAAAGTAAGACCTACAAGAAAAGGTTAAAAGATCTGGAATTATTCAACTTGGAGGCAAGAACTTCGAAGTTATTTAAATCCTCAAGTTAAAAATATACAGTGCCCATCTCAAGCCTCTCCATGAATTAAGAGGAGGAAATTAGTTTAAATCTCTGGATGAAAAATTTATAGAATTTAAACAATAATTTAGCAAACAGATTCATTACACATCATTAAGGGCTCCTGAGAGTGGTTTACAAAATGTACATGCTCCTTTAAGTTGTATAATTTATTTACATATTTATTTTAGTTAGCTGTGAAGGTGCAGTCTTTGATGAAGAAGAGAAATGGCCTAGATGACCTAGCAGGGTTCTTTACAGCCTTAAATTTCACTGAAATCCAGAGTTAAGTATTAATAGTCCACTAAATCATTGCCACATTTCTAACCTTGTCTCTCACTCATTTGTTTTAGGACCGTGGGGGTGAGAAGGAAATTGAGGTGATTTGTTCCAAGGTGAGTCTGGGAGAAGGGGACAGGGTTGGGGGTGTGGACAGGAGGGAAGGTGGACCAGTTGGGAGAAGGGCATTCCAGGCAGAGAGAACTGCAGTTTAAAGGCACAGAAATGAGAAAGAGAAAGTGCAGCACATACAGACCATGGGGCATAATTTGGGTGTGGCTGAAACAAAGTGTACATGGAAAGGATGGTAGGAAGTGGATACTGGAAAAATTGGCTGACATGAGACCATGTGGGTGTTTTAGTTTCATGATCTTCATTTTTTAGGTGTAAAGATTTGAAGGACATTTAAGAGAGGAATGCTGTAATCAGATTTCTATTTTGGGAAAATCACGCTGAGAACAATGTGAATGATGGATTATAGAGGAGAGACTGGAAGAAGAGCTGATAGGTTTCTATCCAGTCAGTCCATTTGAAAGATAATAAGGATCTAAACTAGGTCATTGTGGGGATACGGAAGGATAACAAAGATTAGGAATGTATAGGAGGTAAGATGAGCTTAAGAGTCCACATGGGTGTTAAGTGTGGGAATGAGAGAAGGCTGGGTCTGGGGTAACTTTTAGTTTGATACTTCTAGCATCTAGGAGAAAAAATGATATTTTATAAAATTGGATATTTAGTGATACAGAGCTTTGACTAAATCATTTGCTTATCATTTTATCAACAAATGAGTGGTTATTATGTATCAGACATTATAGTAGGCACTGAGGATACCAGTGTTTATTAGTAGGTAAATATATGGCCTGGTTTGCTTGGAACAGTCCTGGTTGACTGACTATACTCATCCACTGACAGATGACTAGATAAACAAAATGTGATGTATACATACACTGGAATATTAGTCAGCCTTAAATACAGAGGACACTCTGATGTGTGCTACAACATGGATGAAACGGGGATATTATGCTAAGTGAAATAAGCCAGTCACAAAAAAGACAAATGCTGTACGATTCCACTTATATAAGGTAGTCAAACTTATAAAGACAAAAAGCAGAATGGTGGCTGCCAGGGACCAGGGAAGAAGAAATGAGGAGTTGTTATTTAATGGATATAGAGATAGAGTTTTGCAAGATGAAAAAGTTCTGGAGATTGACTGCACAACAGTGTGAATATACTTAAAACTACTGAACTAGGGGCTTCCCTAGTGGTGCAGTTGTTGGGAGTCCACCTGCCAATGCAGAGGACATGGGTTTGAGCCCTGGTCTGGGAGGATTCCACATGCCACGGAGCAACTAAGCCCGTGCGCCGCAACTACTGAGCCTGCACTCTAGAGCCCGCGAGCCACAACTACTGAGCCCACATGCCACAACTATTGAGACTCATGTGCCTGGAGCCTGTGCTCCGCAACAGGAGAGGCTACCACAGTGAGAGGCCCACGCACGGTGGTGAAGGGTGGCCCCTGCTCACCGCAACTAGAGAGGGCCCGCACACAGCAATGAAGACCCAACGCAGAAAAAAAAAAAAAAATTAATTAATTAATTTTAAAAAACCTACTGAACTGTACACTTTCAATGGTTAAGATGGTAAATTTTATGTTATGTCTATTTACCACAATTGAAAAAACTTTAAGTTTTGGTTAATGCCTTTAGACATAACTTGAAATTTCCTTTGAATTTTTTGAGATAAAAAATAATGAATGAAAGATTCTATATATATTAGGTTTTATCAATTCCTTGGATTTTTCCTACAGTGTTTGGTTTATGGTTAACAATACCCAATAATTTTCCTTGGAGGAAATGAATTTTACTGTCCGGTGAGGTTCAAGAGTAATTTTATATTGGTGCCATTTTCTGTAGCTCAGGTCTCTGGGCTGAAGGGCACATAGTCCATCCTGTGGTTTGCCTTTGGGAACAGCTACTCAACTCTGTTAATGATAAACTTGGATATAGCACATCAAACCTCTATAATATTTGGTCATATCAGCCTTTTAAACAGCAGCATTAAGGAGAGGACTTAGGTCTCTATACTCATGTGATATCTGGGCCTAATTCATGTAGAAATAGTTTATGAGTTCCTGTTGGGTGGACCTAATGTCCATGAGAGTTACTGACAAAGCCTCTGGCCATGAAAATTCATTTTGCCAGTTTCAGTTTTTGATATGCCATTCATTCATTCTGTTTTATCTGAGGACTGAGGATGGCAGTGAGGCCTATTGGTTATAGAGTTCCTTATTTACTCTCACAGTGAAATTGATATTCATATTACCAGACATATAGGAGATTCTTCCCCAGGTGGAAAATGTAAGGTCTAAAATTTCTTTGCTTCTGTGAGGACAGTTGTTTTATTGTTAAAGAATCCAAAAAAGGAGAGAGGAGCATGAAAAGGGCTTCTAGCCAACCAGAAAACAAACAGATAATATTAAGAGCATATTCATAACCATATGGGACAGGGTCTAGAATGAACCTTATTTGTAGATATTCAAACAGGCCTAAAATTTGAGCCTATATTCTTATCCCACTTTAAAAGTTTTTAGGACTGTGGGCTTGAACAGTTAAAAAAGAAAAAGAGAAGACATAAAGACATTCTGGGCAATCTCAGAAGTTTCACCAATAAAGCCTATTTAGGATAATTGTTGTTAGGTTTTCCTCTCTGTGGTGGTTTATAACATATAACATTTTTGACAGACTCTCTTTCAGCCTATTTGGGCAGATATTCTTAATGCCACCAGAGAGACACTCTGCGCGGAACAAAGAATCAAATCTTTACCAAAGTGTCTTTTTTTTTCCCCCTCAGAATTAGGTACTTAAAACTGGCATTGAATCAAGACTTAATGGCATCAGTCAGGATGTAGTTTTGGCTTTGATTTTTGAACTGTTGAATAGTCTAGATGTGTTTTAAAACAGCCCATTTAGCATTAAAATTCACTAAAACATAGCCCTTTGCTGTTAAATTTGCTTTTTAGTAGGTGCCTTAACCTTAGTTATAACCAATTCCTTTGGAAGAAGCAAGACATTTAATTAGGTTTTGATATGGTTGCCATGTTTAATTGTACTATCACCTCCTTGTTGCTTCCAAAGCACCAAAATCATTAAGGTTCCAAAAGATAGATAACTTCTACCCTTACAGACATTTCCTCTCCTATCTATGGCTACTTGACAGGGCTCAGTAACCCCAGCATCAAGTAGGAAAGAAATAGTCTCTTCTTGCCATTGTATGAGAATTTCTCCCTATTTTGTTAAGGGTAACTTTGGTCAAACAGGAGGCATCATTCATCATTAGATCAGACAAAGTTTGTTCTTTATCTTTTTTAGATTTTATCTTTTAAGATAAGGCAGGGCAATTGTTTATTCAATGTCTCCTGTTCTTCCTATATTGACAGGTATGAGGGGTTTTGTTGTTGTTAATTTGTTTTGTTTTGTTTTCCAAGAGTATTCCCAGAGATGTCTTTGTTTTTAGGTTGATCTAATTGCCAAATTTGAAGAGTTATTAGGTTTGAAGAGTTATTAGGAATTAGTGATATATATATATTAGTTAAAGTATCTTCAAAATGCTCAGTGAGGTCTTGTAGAGCAGAGATGGGGAAGTCTACCATCTTATTTTTGTATTTCTTACTAAATCTGCCACCTCAGATTTAAGACAGTCAACAAGAAGGTGACTAGGACAGTTGTAATATTTTCTCTCTGAGTGGAACCCAGATACTTTCTGAAACTGTTAGGGAGATGGTCTCAATATCTGGGATGTATTCATTTTTTCCCCTTGTATATAGGACTGGATATTTTACCAATTTTTACAGAAAAGGCCTCAGGGATTGCCTCTAACAGACCTTGTTCTACCTTTGTACTCTTTTTGTATCTGTCCTTGGCTAAATTTTGATTCATATATATTTTTAAAATTTTTAATTTTATTGGAGTATAAATATGCTGTGTTAGTTTCAGGTTGATTCATATATTTGATATCATTTTGGTAATTAATTCACTCTTATTTTTCCAATCAAGTTTTGACCTTCTTTGGTCTTAAGAGGGGACTCCTGGACAAAATGTTCAAAGGGAAATATTAAATTCTTAGGAGAATTTTTACCTTTACTTGTGAGGGTTAGGAAAGTCTTTAACTAGATAATTCAAATCTAATCTTGACTAAGGTTTAAAACCATAAAGCCAGCAAGATTGGTCATCTTCTGCAACTATGTTATAAGACATTGTATGTGGGTATTGACCAACAAGAGTGTATGTGTGTAGGAAAGGTTGGTAGGAAAAAGAAGAGGGTAGAAGGGGCAGAAGGAGGAGAAGGAATTAAGCAAGGGGTGAGGGGTGGGCAGTTGGAGTCAAAGTAGAGGAGGCCAAGAGAAAAGCCAGGAAAGAATTTAATCTAGAATTGTATCTGAAAGAGGGGACCTGTTCAAGTATAAATTTTAGCTCTTCCATATAGGTACTTCTTTTCTCCGGGTAGAAATTTAAGAATTTTCCTGGATTTTAAAAAGTTTCTTCCTATCAATCAAAATGTATAACTGACCACTGAATATTCTAAATCTTAGGATACTTTGATTTCCAACACACCACACAAGTAAATTATTTTATTCATATCTCAATTTCCCCAAATAAACCACTGAAATTCTATATGGTCCTTAGTAAAATTCTGCAAGTGCTTTACATATTTAGTGCTTTTGTCACTATAATGTCTCTACATATAACCCAGACAATGATTCAGAAGTCCATTAAATAACTAATGATTATCTATATTCAAATGATGAGAATAAATGGGAGATTAATAACTAGATCCCTCAAACCATCTTGTCAATGAGAGACCTGAATAGTGAAACAAATTAATCTAAATTTTTCAGCAAGGGAAATGAAAAGTATGTATAGGGCTTAGATGATGCTTAATATAAGGGAATGAGCATGACATACTCAGGTGTCCAGGGCCTGGGATTCTGAGAAGGAGAGATGTCAATGGTTTCCTGCATGCTCTAGTCTTGTCAAAGTGGCCTGAGTTGAGAAGCAAGAGGGTCCAGGTCCACGCAAGTGACAGCAATTATGCTTTTGCAAAACACCAAGGTTAATTTCTGAATAGAGTCTTTATATTCTTTCAAACATGGAATTAAATGCATTTTATTAGTTGGTCAACATAAAACATGTATTAATTGTGAGCTAGTTAAACTTTGCTATCATTGGTATACAATGATCAGTTTAGAGCTGCCTAAATGAAAGTGGACAGAATTTAACTATATTTAACTATATGAACTATAGTATTGTTCATAGTGCAGTGCCAAAAATGTATGGCTGCTACCAGTGCCTAATGTTAGATGTTGTCTTGTGTTCTTTGTCAAATATACCCAAGAAAGGAAAATATTCTATTGGCTTATAAGAGATAAGCATAGCTTAAAATATACAGTTTAAGATGGCTTTTCTTCAAAAGAATAATATTTTAGAGATTATTATATTTCATAATTTAAATATGAACTATTAAGATATCAAATTTTAAATTCACTTGTTTTTTTATGTTATTAATTTCACACTGTACTGAAAAGAAAAGCTATCAATAAAATAAGAAATTGAATGTACATTTTAAAACTTCAAGACAACTTCATAAACAAATATATGATTATAATAAATTTTAAAGAGAGAAAATTTAATATAAATGATATTTTTTCAACAAATATCCCATTGGCAATCTGAAAAAAATCTGATCTATGATACCAAAAGGTAATAAGAATAATGCCCTGTAAGTCCATCTATATTCAGTACACACACTTTGCAAGGAAACAGCTGAATATTTTTATTTTTTGAATTGAGGGAGAACATATTTTAAGTACAAAAGAAAAGGAAAAGGATGTGATATTCAATGAGGTCAATACCTTAATATGAAACAAGTTCCTACTAGTTGGATAGAAATCTCTAATATAAGATTCAGAGTAGTTAAAGAATACAGAAAAGAAGTACAAATGGCAATAAAACATGGACCAATATTCATTCTCACTAATAACCAATGCATGTGAAATACAACATAAGTTGACTATTTTCTACATACAAAATGGCTAAGCACTCAAGGAGACATGTTCTCTCTTGCTGCTTTTGGCCAGAGATGTGACTTTTTTCTGAGGAGAAATTTGACAATATACATTAGAAGCCTTAAAAAATATCTCTTGCCCCTATAGTCTAATGAATGCACTTTTAAGAATGTATCCAAAGAAAATAATCAGATACAGAAAAATGATATTGTTAGAAATATTTATTCTACAATATAAAAAGCAAAAATGTTTTTGAAATATATTTAAATACAAAGAACAACAAAAACTTTTAAGTTAAAAATCAGGAGACAAAACTATGTACTGTAATATCTCAAATTTGTGAAAATATTTAGTTTTAAAATAGACACTAAGGCAAGATACTAAAAAGCAGAAAATGGGATTTGGGATCATTGGTGATCTAAATTTGTTATTCATAGCTTTCTGAATTTTCTAAATTTTCCAAGCATGTCATACATTCCTTCTCTAATCATAAAAATGAAAAAATATGAAACTCCATATATCTATATATATATTAATTTCTACTTATTAGAGTCAATATTGAAAAAGAACTTTGCCTCAAACTATTCATAGCATTTATCAGCCTGATCTCTCCTTCAATATTTAAAAGGCATAGTTACATACATTATTTATATACATATGTATATAAATATACATGTGTGTATATTTATATATGTGTGTATATTTGTATGTATATTTATATATGTAAAAATACACATGTGTATACATATAGAACGCACAGATATGTGTGTGTACATACATCTATATACATAGATGTATGTGTATTCACAATGGAGGCAAAAGTGAAAATATTATTGTGACATCAACATCTTTATTATTAAAGATGGCTATTCTACCACTTATGTTTCAGAACTCCATTCAATGAGATCTATAACTTCAAAATTCACTAATATGTCAAGAATTTATAAATTCCAGCAAGATATAATGTAAACAAAACAAAACAAAATAAAGCAAAACAAACCAAGGCACAAAAGGTCAAAAAAGAAAATGGAAGTGTTCTTTCAGGAGCATAGTTGGTTGTTCTTAACTTTTCTATTGAACCAATGTATGGCAAAGCTCAGTACTAAAGTCCAAAATCAAGAACAGTCTGTGATATCATCAAACATTAGAAGGGAAAATATAAAGTTCTATGCCAACTATCTAGTAATCTATTATCTCAACAAGTGGTGAAAACTTAGTCTATTAGCAGCAAATAATTCTGCCAATATCCTTCATAGTATGGCAACTTCTCCAGCAATTTTCATGATTAATTACCAGTGGCCAGCATTTTTATAATCTGTTCTGAATTTTGCAATATCTGAATGAACTTGGCTCTGACACATTTCTCATTATTTCCTTACTACCAGTAGGATGAAATACTTGTCCAGTTCATGCTGTGTCAAAGAAGTGCTAATGTGTTTACATAAATGCTTCAAGAAGCACCTGTCTTGAACACACTGTATTACTTTTTTTCAGGCACAGCTGAACACATAAAATTTTTGGTGTAGGAATGTAAAAGGAAGAAAAATAAAATTAAAAATTTCTAACAATAACAGAGATTAAATTCCTTTGCAGAGGCACAGTCTGCTATTATAACATTAAAACCAGTTTCTTATTTTCTTTCACTACCTTTCCTCATTTCCACTTATTATATAGGTAGAAATTTTGATTAGTTTGTTTTTCAAATGTTTTGAGAATGATAACTGAACTCGTTTTCATTCTTTTCCTCAATATGTATATTGAAAGTGAAAATAAAATTAATATGGTATCTCCTTTGACATTTATACACATATATTTTATATGTATATACATATATGTGTGTGTATATATATATATATATAATCTAGATTTTTTTCATATGTAAAGCAATTAATATTTAAGAATCATCCAAAAGAAAAATGTATAATTATGACTAAGCTTTGTTAATATTTCAGACTTCAAAAATTACTTACCTGAGGAATAAAAAACTTTACTTACGTAGTCTGTGTTGTTTTTATTTGTGTTATTTTGAATTGTAAAGCAAATTTTAAAATAATTCTTACTTCAGCTTCAAATGTTTATATAAAAGAACCTCATTTTCAATTCTAGAGAACATATGGTACATCGTTAGTGTTCTTTGCTAGCTCTTCAAATAAAAATAAGTTTAGTAATTATCATAGTTTCTAAATAAACATAAAATCAAATCTATTCCAACTAGTTACATGATTCTCATACTGAAAAATTTGGCTATGAAAAAACTTTTTTTTCCTAAGGAATTATAAAATGTTGCAATTGTGATGAACTATGGAATAAAAATGGAAGAGGGTAAATATATGTGAATATGAATCAATAGCATTTTTTTAATGTAGGTAAACCAATCTAAAATAAAAATTGACTCAACTGCTAAATTGAAGCTGGTTTAAGCTCATTAGTTTTTATTCAGATCTTTATAAAAGACAAATATCTTTTACTGTGCAATGTAAAAAACTTGTTAAAACTTTTATTACCATGTTTTCAGTTGCCATTCACTTTTTCTTAGAAGTTATGTCTACGCTGAATGTTATAGCAAACAAATTCCTTAAAACGTTACAAGAGAATTGGGATTTGATCAAATGCTATTTCCAGCATGAAACAGGGTAAGCTGAAGCCTAAGACAAACTCTGTGCATTTTTTAAAATATCTTTATTGGAGTATAATTGCTTTACAATGTTGTGTTAGTTTCTGCTGTACAACGAAGTGAATCAGCTATATGCATACATATATCCCCATATCCCCTCCCTCTTGAGCCTCCCTGCCACCCTCCCTATCCCACCCCTCTAGGCCATCACAAAGCACAGAGCTGATCTCCCTGTGCTATGCAGCAGCTTCCCACTAGCTATCTATTTTACGTTCGGTAGTATATATATGTCAATGCTACACTCTCACTTCGTCCCAGCTTCCCCTCTTCCATCTCCACCCCGTGTTCTCAAGTCCATTCTCTAAGTCTGCATCTTTATTCCTACCCTGCCACTAGGTTCATCAGTACTGTTTTTTTAGATTCTATATACGTGCGTTAGCATACGGTATTTGTTTTTCTCTTTCTGACTTACTTCACTCTGTATGACAGATTCTAGGTCCATCCTTGTTCATCATAACTGCAACTAAGTAGATTAGAAATCTTAGGAAAAAATTCAATATAATAATGTAAATTAAACAGTTTTTTAATTTTCTGCCTTGGTGTATGTGAGACAGATTGAAACAGTGAGACAGAGATAAACATTCATAGGGACATGGACTACCCTTGGTAGTAGACATATGCTTGAGAGCCAGGGTTGGGCCCAGAATAAGGGATAAAGGGCCAGCATATGGAGCTGAAAGTACTGTAAGAGCATAGTTTCAATTCTAAGTGCCACCATGGGGCTCATAGTAACCTTCATTGTTGAAAAGGAGTCACCAGCTGGATCAAGATTTGTAACCACATTAGAAGCAAGTTTTCTCGTTGTCAGTGCTTGGGGCAAAAGATCGCAAGAAGTGAACAGCTGTCTCCTTAGAGAAAAGAGATCAGCTTTGGTGAATTCTGTGACAGTTCTGTCACTGACTGAGGGGTTGATAGGGGTCTCACAGATGAGAATTTAAAATGGAGCTCCAAGGTCAAAAGGGAAAAAGGAAAGTAAATTATGAATATTTCTAGGATTGTTAGGTTAAAAGAAACTAATGTAAAAGATAATTCTTACAACATTTGAAGAAAAACAACAGCACATAATTTGATTATTATTGAGTTATGACAGCATGCAGTAAGTTAAGTCTTACTTAAACAAAGACTTTACTTAAATAGGTCTTTGTTTCTAATGTGTTCGATCATCACTTTGAGAAATAAATTAGTATTCTCACCTAAAAATTACAACTAAATATTTATTGTGCTTTGTCCAAAAATCTGTAATTCTACATAATGTGAAGAGCAATATTATAAGAATATGAATTTCCAAAAGTGTACATTAAAAATCCTACACTATTTTCAATGACCCTCCCTATTTCATACTCCAATTGAAAAGATGGTTATTAATTTGGAATCAAGTCAACAGACATAACACCTTTCAACTAGATAACTCCATAGTAATCACATAATTTTTTTTCTTTCTGTATTGCTAAATTTGAGAAATTCTAAAAGAAGAAAATGAGAAGAGTAAATGTAGGTGAGAATAAAGTTTAAGAGTTCCTTTGGAGCAGGTCAGAAATAATACATGAAAAGTGGAGAATGAGAGAGAGCAGGGGAAAGAGAAATGGAGCATATGTGCACACACATACAAGAGAAAAATTGACTAAAGGAACTTAGAAATGCTAAGAAAGAAAACAGTATGAAAGATGCAGCCACTGAATATATTTTACTGGTATTACACTTTTGGTCAGTTTTATCCTGAAGGAAATTCATTAGCAATGCCTGTGCTTTGGGAGACCTTCTTGAGCCTCTTCTGTCAAGAAGAATGTCATATAGCACATGCATTAAGCAGGGGTTATTTTTCATAACAAAATGTTTCCATCAACACTGATGAGGTGCTCTGGGTACCCATGTTATTGGCATTCACTAAATGCTTGATAGTAGTAATAATACCAGATAACATTGTTTAAGGAATAAAATTGGCCTTCACATATTTGCCTCTTCCCCAAAGACTAAAATGTCTTCCCTGGCCCTTTTCCATCTTACGTTATATGAACATTTTCCCATTAATGTGAGGGTACCTCTACTTTGACAAATGCTTCCACTGCACTCAGGAAGATAAAAAATAGGCCAAATCATAATCTCTTGAGTTGTGTTCATGGAAAGGAATGCTATAGGTTCTCAAAACATTTTATTCATCATGTCTAATGTAGCTAGTTTGGTTTCATTGACTGTCTGTACAATCTTTGATGCTAGATGGAGTATTTGCTATACTGAATCATGCAGCTAATTTCAGATTGTAAGAGACAAATGGAGTAGAACAAATGACATGAAGTAGGGTTATTGCTTTAATGAATATATATCCTGTTTAAGATATGATAATAATCTGTAAAAAAGTAGTCTAATGGTTGCCAAAGTGGCATTTAAGAAGCTAAATATATACCAAGAAAAGGAGCAATGACACAGAAGAATAAAGAAGTTTAGAATTTGCAAACTACACTTGGAAATTACATACATACAAACAAATTGGTTATATAATAAGTATGTAATCATGAGAGCAAATTTAAGATTTTACTAAGTTATATGTATAATTATCGAATCAAATTACTTGGACATTTAGTGAAGTTGTATCTGATTCTTTCACAGTCTTGTAAGGGAATTTAACCTTAGACTACCATTTATTGTTTATTTATTTATTTATTTATTTTTGCGGTACGCGGGCCTCTCACTGTTGTGGCCTCTCCCGTTGCGGAGCACAGGCTCTGGACGCGCAGGCTCAGCGGCCATGGCTCACGGGCCCAGCCGCTCCGCGGCATGTGGGATCCTCCCGGACCGGGCCACGAACCCGTGTCCCCTGCATCAGCAGGTGGACTCTCAACCACTGCGCCACCAGGGAAGCCCTACCATTTATTATTACTAAACTGTAAAGAGTGATAGAAGATAAACTTTGAATATCTCTGATATTTTCTTTAAGGATCTGAAACATTCTTATCAGATGTATCTGTTTGATTTCCTTCTCAGGGTTCTTGATCACTTTTGATTATTTGTTTGAATCTGGAAATGCCCAAGAACCCCTGCGGGTATTCAAAACACCTGATCAAGGACAACGAGAAGAGTAAAAAGGCTTGACCCCTGCTGTGATTACTCAAGGATCTACTTCAGGGTGAGTAAACTATAGTCTGCAGGGCCAGTCAGACTGCTCTGTTTTTGCAAATAAAGTTTTATGGAAACACAGCCATGTTCACTCATTTACATATTGTCAATGGCAGTTTTCTCACTACAAGGGCAGAATTGTGGACTCGGGACAGACCTTATGGTCTGCAAAGCCTAAAATATTTGCTATTGGGCCCTTTATAGAAAAACTTTCCTGACCTCTGATTTATTATAACAAAGTAGCTAAATTGTCCTAAATCTTACTCCACTCCACCCCCAACTCTTCAACCTCTTTTCTTCTTTCCTGCCTCATTAGCAAATACCTAGATCTTACTTCCTTACTACCATTCATTCATTGACTGACTACATGTGCTCCAAGTTTTCACTTGAGAAATATTTAAAAAAATATATATATATATGAATATATATATCCTAAAATGATGTTTCAGTTTGAGTGACTTTCAGAGACAACCAGAAAATTCTAATACCAATTTAATGTACATAACATTTAAAAATAATAATAACAAATGTGTATAGCACTTACTAAGTTCCAATTATGGTTCTGAGTATATTACTATATTAACTTATTTCATTCTCGCCACACTCCCTTGGAGAGAAACATCATCCTCATACCCTTTTGAGGGATGAAGGAATTGGGCACAAAGATTTTAAGTAATTTATTCAAAGTAACATAGCTAAATGGGAGGCAAAAATGGAATTGGAACCCAGGCCAGCAGAATAATCACTAGGGACTATAGCCTTATTGTATTATCTATTGGCCAATGAACGTGCCTTATATTTTAACCTATATTATCATTCCCCTGCTAAGATTACTATCTCTCATTCTCATATGTTATCATAAAGCTTAATGTAAGCCAGGTGATACATTAATAATTAGAGGTTTCCATCTAATACATGGAGATATGCCTTTAACTTTTTAGTACTTAGTAATTCTCAGAAAACATTAAAAGGACACTTAACAGTGAAGACAGAGGAGGAGAAGAGTGATGATACTCTGAGCTTTATGTGACATTGAATTGAGATTGAGAATGAGATTAAATATTTTCCAGATAGTGTAGAATTTCTTGATGAGAAAGAGATGGAACATTTCTAGTTCTTTCATCACAAATCTTACTAGAAAATGTCATAAATAAAATAATTTTACTATTACATGTATTTTTCATATGAAGCATACATTGATGAGACACAGAAAAATAAATGAGCCTATAACAATAAATAACAGAGACAAATTTACTTGGATGATATAGCCATCAGCATCAGAAAGAATGAATTCACCTAACTACAGAAATAAACCATCACTGAAAAAAAAATCCCTAAAACCTCAAGGGAGGTACATTATTCAGGCATTATTATTATTAGTCAAAATAATAATTGGAAAAGGAAATGATAAGTTTAGGAAAATGACTCTCTAATTTCAAACTAAGCCACATTTAATTACTCTATAAGTAAAATAGCTGGGAAAAAATATGTAAGCTCTGTCAGTAAAACATCTTGAGAATTCTCTAGTTTATCAATTTTTCTCCCTTTTGTCAAGAACACACCTAAACTATTCAAATATAAAAACTTATCTCACCTCTAAACTCACATAATTATTTTTGATTTATGAGCCTTTCTTCATAATCCATTGTTTGAGAATCCCCTCTTACTCGGTCTTTGATACACAAAAATAAAATAATACACCTACTTTTTTCTAGGAAATTATCTAATAGTTAGTAAATGTTTCTTTTTTTAAACAAAGGTCTGAAAGGAACTGAACAGCTATTGTGTGATATGGCTAGTGCTCAATTAATTTTATTCTATATCATTGCATAGTCATCTTGAAAATGAGAAATGCTATCGAGTCAAAAAATACCGCTTTGTACATTTAATAAAAATATTAGCTACGTAGATCAACCTTGAAAAAAATTAAATTTTACCGGATTAAAATTTTGTTACAATAGTTGTTTTTATAATACTTGTTCAAAAACACTTAAACATTCACATCTGATGGAGGGATAAATCTGTTTAAAGGGGTTTAAAGCACAACCACTCTCAACTAAGCTGGCCTTTGTCAGCACGCACTTGACATCTGAATGAGTGTATTCTCTGTGTGGTGAGGGGTCAACACAATAAAATGGCTGTCATTGAATCATTGAGTGGTTTTGGAGAATACTACCAAAATGCTGTCTAGGTGTTCTGACACTGATTGGTGGAGAGGTCACTTTCACCTGAGTGACCTATGGAACCTCATGGTCAAGAAGACACAAAGAATAGTTAACAAACCCAGAGACAGTAAATAGTGAAGCAGCTCTTCCTTGACCAGTGCTTTGTATATAACCAAAGTCTACTTTAGAACTATGGAAAGAATGTGAACTTGACACATTAGGATGGATGAGAATTTTCTGTCCCAAATCCCAATCTGATTCAACAACAGGAAATTTATTATACTAACTATTTTTAATATTGTTATTGTTGTTTTTTAAAATGTTGAAAATATATAAAATTTCCATTGAAGAAAAGGATCAGCCACTTAAAAGTAGATTAGAAAGCCACTGCACTAAAGAAATAATTAAGTTTCTGAGACTGTCTCAACATTTAAGATATAGTTATGTACTAAATAAATTTCTCAAATTATAAGATGATTTGACACAAGATGACTTTATAAACAGACTATGTCTTCAAGGGTCTGTTTTAAAAATTAGGCAGAGTATAAAACAACCTACATATAATCTCAGAATTAGATATGATAGTAATTTTGTTTTAAAATGATACAATTATTTAGATTTAGGATTTTTGTAAAATAGCCTAATTATTACTCCAGATAAGAAAAGGGTATGTATTATAGACCCAAAGATACTAAAGACCATTTTTAGAAATTCCTGTAAATAGATTTAATAACTAAATCTATAGATAACAAATATTGCTGTGGTTTACCAAAAAGGTAGGTAGATTGATTGGGAGACTCAGAAAGAGTGACTTGCAATTAATCTCCAATGAAATTTGTTTAAAAATCAAAAGAGTGATCATTTAGAAGCCAACACATTTTCCAAAGGGTAGATAACACATTTTCTAGCATGCTTTGATATAGTTCTTTAAGCATGAAGAGCCCTCATATGGACATCAGATTAACAAACCTACTTCTGGCCTTTTCCTCAGTTCAATTTCTTTCTTTGGCTTCCTATTCAACAAGGCTCTGCATTAATTCGTGAGTTCAGTGTTACAGTTATGATTAAAGAAACTGTCTCTTCATTATTTCGGTCCTACAAAACTTTTGCCGGCTAGGTTATAAGAGGAGGATATTCAGGTGATGTTTAAAAAACTTAAATTTTCATTTTTAAGAGGTAGTTTAAACTTGGGCATCAAGAGTCTGTTTTGAACAGAGTGTTTTGGACAGAGTGTATTTTGAGTTCATCTGGGTGCTTGATTGTCTGGTGGGTCTTCTGGATGAAACGTAGTTTGCTCGAAGTTCAATTAAAGTAAATTAAATGCAAAGCAAAAGTTCTAGCAGAAAGCTATGTAGACTTGGTAATTGTGCCCATGGTCATAATTTTTAATCCAAATTAGATTGGCATTAATTACGATGTAATATATTAGTTGTTTAAATTCCTGCTTCCTCTCTAAGATCCACTCATTAATTTACAGGACTAAATGGACTTGACGTCTGACAGACACAATGCTGATTCTGAGTGTCAGAGTGGTGAATCAGCCAGAAATAGTCCCTCCTTTATGGAGTTTATAGTCTTATAAAGTCTTCAAGGCAGAAAAATAGTCTTATTCATTTAATTGTATTATAAGTATATACAATAGGTGCTTAATACATATTTATGAATCCTGATTAAAAATTTATAAAGTATATGTATCGTATTTTTCTTATTTTGAATTGCTTGGATTAAAAAAACCGAGTGCTTAATTTAGTATGATGGCTGAATTATCCTTTATGCATTACGTGACAATCAGCAATTAGAAAAAATCCAGGAATTTCTTAAATTAAATATAGAGTTAAGTAAAGGACACAGTTTAGGGCTTTAAAAACTTTGAGACAATCCAAAACTGAGTTAACACCAATGATAAAGAACAGTATTGACAACCAATGCCCTAAACGAATTTGCAGATGTAAGTTGGTCCTTAAACACTGTCTAAATATACGGCAAACATATGAGCCTTAACAATCCCTTTAAAAACAAATCCTAAATACTTACAACCAAAGGATAAACTCCAAGGCTACTACATTTCAGTAGTTCCCTTCAACCCATTTTCTCTAAACTGGCTTGTGTTTTTTTGTTTTCTGCTGCCATTTTTTTGTTTTGTTTAGTTCTTCTTTTTTTTTTTTTCCTTCTCTTTCCCCTGAGAGAAGGGTAGAGTGGTGGGAGAGCTGGCAGTTCTCTGGGTTACAGGATAAATCCCACTTGGCTACACGTGACTGCCTCATTTAGCAGCTGGTAATTCTGTGCAGCAATGCTCAGCACTTGCTCTTACAGTCTTTTATGTAATATAATATATATTTTTTAAATTGATTGTAATTTTTTTAGCACTTTGGGGGCTGCTGGTGGTCTCTTTTTCAGGCTAAATAGACCAACTGCTGCTGCTAAAAGAGTTTATTCGACCACCCACACTCAGAAGCACAACCTCCTTCTCCCCGTGTCCCCTGAAGTAGCAGTCCGCAAGGCCTGTGCAGTAATAACTGTGAGCGGCCTTCAGGCTCAGAAAAATGTCACAGCTTGATCCCCAGAGCCTCCAGTGCCCCATTCAATCAGTGATCAACTGCATGATGCACCCTGAAACTTAAAATGAAAGCCCTGGATTCATGGCCAAAAATACAAACTCCCTACTGGCTCTTTCTGTGGGAGTTATTGAAGTTCTCTGTTAGCTCACAGACAGTTACCTACCTCCTCCTTCTGTCCTGGGTAGCAAGGAAAAAAGGCACAACTGTAACATTTTGTGCACAAAGACCTTGCATGGGATGCAGAAAGACTTAAAAACAGCAGGCATATACTTTTTTTTTTTAACATCTTTATTGGAGTATAATTGCTCTACAATGGTGTGTTAGTTTCTGCTGTATAACAAAGTGAATCAGCTATACATATACATATATCCCCATATCTCTTCCCTCTTGTGTCTTCCTCCCACCCACCCTAGCCCACCCCTCTAGGTGGTCACAAAGCACTGAGCTGATCTCCCTGTGCTATGTGGCTGCTTCCCACTAGCTATCTATTTGACATTTGGTAGTGTATATATGTCCATGCCACTCTCTCACTTTGTCCCAGCTTACCCTTCCCCCTCCCCGTGTCCTCAAGTCCATTCTCTACGTTTGTGTCTTTATTCCTGTCCTGCCCCTAGGTTCATCAGAACTTCTTTTTTTTTTTAGATTCTATATATATGTGTTAGCATATGGTATTTGTTTTTCTCTTTCTGACTTACTTCCCTCTGTATGACAGACTCTAAGTCCATCCACCTAACCACAAATAACTCAATTTCATTTCTTTTTATAGCTGAGTAATATTCCATTGTATATGTGAGGCATATACATTTTAAAACAACATTTGACAGATAAAGTCAAGTGATAAAATATAGTGAATTTATTTATAATTATCTCTGTTGTTGGAGGCAAGCAAAGGAGGGGAACCCAGAACAGAGGTATGCTGGCTAACCAAATTGCGTTTCATTTTGCTCTGAAGCCACAGAATTTGAAAGTGTATGTCTGTGTCTGTGTGCGTGTGTGCGTGTGTGCGTTGAAAATTACGGTAAGGGGTGATGAGTTTCAGGCCCAGATCAATACAGAGGAACAGGGAAAACAACACTGCATTAAAATTTTGTTAAAAATATTTCCTCCCCACTCCAAGGCAAAAAGGACATCTGGTTGTCCCCAGAGGATCACGTACAAAATACTGAGTGACTTTCCTGGGTCTACATTAGAGAGGCCCAGTAGTAAGTAGACCAAGAGTTCTGGGTCACAGGAAGATAGGGTAGTAAACACATGTAGAAATTTGCAACCATATCAATAATCATTAATATTGGCAGCTTTTTTGGGTGACTAGATGCTCTTATGATCCCTGGCCCTTAAGGGACTTCTCATACCCTGAGTTTATGTGTTTTTCCAATAAAATCTAATTTTCTACACTTTCAAATGTTGCTGTTATTCTGGTAGAAGATTTCAAAAAGCAGTAAAGCATTTCCTTTAGTTGCTGCCATATTTTAAAATTATCTATTTTTTTCCTATAGTATGAAACAATAAATGTAACATAAATGGCATATAAGCAGAGATATGTTGTATATTTTGACACATATGTTAAATCTTGGTTCCAGAATTATTTTGGTTGTTAATTAAATTTATCCTAATAGAACTTCAAAGATAATACCTACTCTCTATCGAATAAATTAAAAGACTCAATCATGCAAGCAAGTTGCAGATCCTATTAATTTTAGAATCAGACTCACAACTTCTTTTTGTAAATGAAATCTTGTCCAGTAATTCAAACCTATAATACCTGAATTTATTTTTACCCTTTTAAAATTTCTAGTTTACTACCCTTTTATAAAACATGGTTTATTTCTTGACTAGGGAGGTTAACAGAAGTTCAGTGAATCTAAAGTTCCATAAGATATGTGTGTTCACCATGGCTGAGGAAAAGACATGCTGAGAAAAGAAGAGACTTCCTCAAGCTAAAGAATCTCTCTTCAAATAATTGAGCAGTGATGAGCAGGCAAAGAAATCCTTGTTCAATAAGTGAATCACTTTTCTTAAAATTTTATACAAACGAAATACAAAATTTTAAAAGCAAATAATATGATGGATCATATCAATTTACATAAAAATGTAACTTTTTTATTAGGTAGAGAATAGTATTTAAGATTTAAAGATGTAGACGTAGAGATATTTATTTTTCACTCTACCTTATACAGGTGGAGAAAAAAAAGAATTGTCTTTCATTTTTCTGTTATGAAACTGACAAAATGGTATATGGAAAAATCAACAAAGAAGTAAAAGGAGGTAAAGCCTAGATTTTTAACGAGTCTTTGTAGTATAAGATTTGATAGAGCTTTTGTTATAACTCTTTCTTTCCCTTTATACTGATGTCATAAACCCTTGTGTGTTCAAAAACAATTAGGAACAGCAACATGGAGAAGAATTGTATAGCCCAGATCCTCTTCTTTTAATAAAATTTTGTACTATATTATTAACTTTTCCCCCAGGGTTCTGAGAAGCCACTGATATATTTGGGGTACAGGGCTATGGACTATGGAATGTGCATGCGTATATATACACACAAACACACACACAGAATAACGTCTATACATTAGAGCAAATGCTGCCAAAAATGTTCTTTAAAGGGTCATATAGTATAAATTTTAAGTTGTTTTAGGCTTTGCGAGCCAGAAGGTCTCTGTTGCAACTACCCACCTTTTCACTGCCATGGGAAAGCAGCCCTAGATGATATGTGAACAGATGAGAATGGCTGTGTTCCAACAAACCTTCATTCAGAAAAGTAGGCTGAGGGAATGACATTGGTGAATGATAGAATAAGGACCTCCAAAATTTTTCTCCTCCATAAAAGCAAGGAAAAATGGCAAAATTATCAGAATCAACTCTTTCACTACTCTGGAAATTAATCAAAGGCTTGCAGCAATTCAGGGAGTATCTACTGAAAAATAAATGGCTGAAAATTTCAGTAAGAACAGTGAGCTTTGGAGTATTTTAACTTGACCTCTTCCCAATCCTCACCTCTGCTCCAGAGGGTAGTCCTGAAAGTTAACAGCCCATAATCATAACAAAAAACAGCAGCACGGCAGCCACCAGAGTGCAGAATAAGGTTGGAGCTCCTTCAAACCTCATTCCCAAAGATTTGTCATTATTGACCTGTCAAGTGTGTCTAGTAAAGAATTTGACCTTGTCCAAAGAGAGGGCTGTCCTTTGCCCTCAATTTCTGGGAGGTAACCAATGTCAACTCTGCTAGGAAGGTCACAGTTTAGAGCAGAGGCTGGTCACACCAGAACCCAACCATGTGAATAAGGGGGGAAATCTTGGGTCACGTGGTATCAGTTGGCCTGGAGACTGAGTTCCACCAAGTGGGTAATCAATCCATCAGTCATGTATACATAATGAAGTCCCAATAAAAATTCTGGACAATGAGTCTCTGATGAACTTCCTTGGTGAGCAGTACTTCATATGTACCGTCGCATATCAATGCCAGGAGGATAATGTGTCTGGGCAATAAAAGAACTTCATGTTTGGATCCCTCCCAGACTCTGCCTTATACATCTTTGGATGTATACCTTATACATCCATAATTTGGATTCTGGCTGTTCCAAGTTATAGCCTTTAACCTCAGGTCTCATATCAATGGGTAAAGTTAAAATAAAAAATTAAAAAGTATTAAGGCAAATTCTGACTCTGGGCCAAGCTTCGATCCTGACCAGTTGAGTTTACAAGCTTTAAAAATAGAGTTAAAGTTAAAGTTAAAAATAAAGCAAAGAAAATATTGAACTGCACCTTAATACTCGGTCTCAAAACTGCTTCCAAAGAGGAAAGTTATGTTAAAACAATAGTCAGCAAAGAAGGTTAGAGTGATTCAAAAGATAATGTGCAAAATAAAGAGGCTAGAAAAAGGAGTAAGTCAAAGGACTCATCCCAACAGTATGGAAATCTTTAAATGGTTATTAAGAAATGGGATGAATAAAGCAATCATTGATGAGGTCAAAACAAAGGTCTTAATCCAGCATTCTTGGAAGTTGTATGGGCCAATGGAAGTCCCTGATGTTTTACCAACATTAAAGAGCCTCAAACAAGTCAAACAAGTCTGCCTAGTTCATCTTAGTTTGGAGGAATTTAAAAGACTGTAAGGCAAAGATGGCAATGAGAAATATGACCTATAATCAATTGGGACAATGGTCCCACAAGATATAGATTGATTAGAGGGTCTAGGCCCCTTGACCTGACTCCTGACTGGGGACAAATGGCTACACACACATAAGTGAATAAAATGGTCAGAGGGTGGAAAAAGACATTTCTGGGCCTCCTTGGCATGGGAGCTCCATGCAGTGTATTCCCAAAAGAGAAATAAACACTGTCTCAGAGACATGGGATACACCATCAAATATACAGCAAATACATAATTGAGACCTAAAGGACACCAGAGGGAGAAAAGGACAAAAAAAAAAAAAAAATGAAGAAATTGTTGCTGAAATCTTTCTAAATTTGATGGAAAATACTAATCTACACACCTAAGAATCTCAATGAATTCTAAGTATAATATACTCAAGAAGATTCACAGCTAGACACATCATAATCAAATGGTTGAAAGTCAAAGAGGGAATCTTGAAAGCTGCAAGTGAGAAGGGACTCATAACTTACAAGGAATCCTCAATAAGATTAACAGGTAATTTCTCATCAGAAACTATGGAAGTCAGAAGACAGGAGAACAACATATTCAAAATGTTCAAGATACACTGTACTATATATAAAATAGATAAATAACAAGGACCTACTGTATAACACAGGGAATTACATTCAATATCTTGTAGTAGCCTATAATGGAAAAGAATCTGAAAAAGAATAGTCACTGTAAAATAAGACTTTGTTTGTAGCAATGATCTGCTGTGTTATCATTAGTAAACGATTCTGTGCACAGACAGGAATTCTAATCTTAAAGGAACACTTCATATCCTCCAGGATTGCACACTTTTTCTACATGTGATCTCCATCACTGGATTTAGTATTTACATACTGCTAAACATAAGAGAGCTTAGGCAACACGGCAATTAAAGAACAGAGAACTTTGACAGAGGGGCCTTTTGTCCAAAGAATGACAGTGTTTGGAACTTAGTCTTGGAGTCTAGTGTGGTGGACAAATAATCACCTGGATAAAGTGATGACAATTCTCTTAGGCATCATCTTCCATATTCCACATCGTTTCTAGAATACAAACTTCTTGAGGGCAGAGGTGTGTTTGTTCATTTTTAAAAGTTTGTTTATCATATTCTCAATAGCTGATGGGGGCTGGCATCATACAGGTGCTCATTAAATAAAGATTAAATGACTCAGGGAATATTGAACTGGATGATGATGAACACCTTTCAAATCTAAACTTTCGATTATGTTATAACTGTATTTTTTTTACATCTTTATTGGAGTATAATTGCTTTACAATGGTGTGTTAGTTTCTGCTTTATAACAAAGTGAATCAGTTATACATATACTTATGTTCCCATATCTCTTCCCTCTTGCGTCTCCCTCCCTCCCTCCCACCCTCCCTATCTCACCCCTCTAGGTGGTCACAAAGCATGGAGCTGACCTCCCTGTGCTATGCGGCTGCTTCCCACTAGCTATCTATTTTACATTTGGTAGTGTATATACGTCCATGCCACTCTCTCACTTTGTCACAGCTTACCCTTCCCCCTCCCCATAACCTCAAGTCCATCCTCTAGTAGGTCTGTGTCTTTATTCCTGTCTTACCCCTAGGTTCTTCATGACAATTTTTTTTCTTAAATTCCATATATACGTGTTAACATACAGTATTTGTCTTTCTCTTTCTGACTTACTTCACTCTGTATGACAGACTCTAGGTCCATCCACCTCATTACAAATAGCTCAATTTCATTTCTTTTTATGGCTGAGTAATATTCCATTGTATATATGTGCCACATCTTCTTTATCCATTCATCCGATGTATTTTACAATTGAAAAGAGGATCTAATATACTAAACATGCATTAACATATTATATAACTAAAATAGAAAGTAATAAATAAAATACATCATTATTACTTGACTTATAGATCCTCTGGGTTAATTAATCCTGACTCTCTCTCTCATGGCAACCCTATCATACTATTAACTTAAATCATTTCTATTTACAATTTTCTCCATCAGCCATGTTCTGAAAAGGCTCGCTGCCTTTCCCAGGTACAACTTGAGTCAGAGTGTCTTTTTAGCTAAAATCTAATAAGATTTCAACTTTTTACCTTCTTTTTCATTTCTCTCAGGAGCTGTCAAAGTAAACTACACTGGGCTTGTTTTATCAAAGAAGCTCAAAGTCTGTGGCTTAGTTATAAGAAAATGAAGCAAACTGATGCAAATAGAAATTGACATCTTTAACCCCCCAAAAAGAAGCAGCCTAATTTCTGAGATGCCCGCTATACGAGAAAATTTTTCCCACACTGCTCTACGTCATTCTTATAGAAACTTTAAGATTCTTTAAAAGTATCTACAAAATTAGGTGAAGGGTAAAATTATGAATTTCCCACTTGGAAGAAAGTGGCTTAAATTCTATCCAATTATTTGCCATGACAACCAGCTAAACACAAAAGGGCTAGAATGGATGTAGAGTACTGCCTCTATAATCATCACTGTATGTCCTTCAAATCATGGATATGCAGCACCACTATCCCCGGCTACTTCAGGGCCATAAGCCTACACGGTAATTACATGCTTTGGAACACTCCACTTAAGTGCATCAATAATATAGTGAGCGAACGTGTTCTTTAATTCTGCACCTGTAAATGGAGAGAAAAATAAAGAAAATGTCTCTATCAAGAAATAAATAAACAAAAAGGAAGAAAAATAAATTAGCCAAATTATTTTTAAGCTGCTTTGTGAGGTCTCCCTCTAAAACTCAGATGATTAATAATTCAAAGTTTTCCATAAATAGAATCAAATGACCAAATAACTCTGCTTAAGTGACTGCAAAGTTTAGGACATAGAAAAATAAATGATGATAAACAAAAACTCCCAATTAAGCTTAATATTTTATCTTTAATGTACTTATTTCATCTGTGAATTACACAATCTCAAGCTACTTTTTCTCTCCATTGCCATGTCTCTATATAACTGCTATTATCGGGATTTAGAAGATAACACCCACTACTCCACGACATCCTACACAAAAGAGTTAACACGTTGTGGCATTACAAAACAGTATTTCTCTATATGCAATTTATAATACATTTAGTACATGTTAGAATGAGGTGTGTCCATGTGTGTATGTGTGTCTTTTTATTTTATGGATGGACTTGAAATCCACATTTTTTCTCAAAAATGGAAAGTTAATCAGTCAATTCGATAGAGAAGATATAAGTCAATAGAACCATAAGGAGAATAAGCAGTTGGTGTGAAATTGTAAGAGCTTTCGCTCACCTACATATTCCAATTCAATAAAATAAAATGAATATAAATAGAATCAAAAATTTCTTCTGAAAGTCAAATATTTCTGAGTGACTCATTTCCTATATCCTTATGGAATTTCAGAAAAATTCTTGTGAAAATTATACACATAAAATTTATGTTAACACAAAAGTTAACGCTGTTATTATTGGAAACAAACCAGGTTTTTAATTGGGTCCATCTTAAGTTTTTCCACTTAAGAAAATAAGAAAAAAAGAAAGAGGAAATCTATATAGGTACCAATGTTTCTTATGCAAATTAGTCAACATTTTTAAACAAAGATACTCAATGTGCAATATGTCTTGGTATATTGATTTCAAAATATGAGTGCTATTTGAATTTTAAAAACCTTACCATAGTTTCAGAAAACCCTTAAAACAGAAAAATCAGATATGTAATGGTTCAAAATTCATAAAGGAAGCAGAAAGGATGCACTGAATAACCAGAATTAAGTTTCTTGTTTCAAAAAAGTAACGAGTTATTTCAAAGTGAGGTTGTATTTGTTTTTCCTTATAATTTTAGATTTGTAAATTGATGGATGTTCATATGTCGTACTAAATTAATGTTCAATATATGAGTATGACCTTGTGTTCCGTTAATTTTGACACATTTACTTCTTAGAAATTGTTATATGTCTCAAATGTTACTTTTGCAATTAAGAACATTTATTTTCTCCTTTATGTAACCAGTATACAGTCTGTTTCTAATAATAAATATCTTTTGTGAAAAATATGCAATTTAATTTACCATGTGGCAATGCTAGTTAAATACTAAAATCATCAATTGTGTTTTCAAAACTATTCAAGCAGTTTCAAGCAACACTTGTTAGAATTATTAAGAAGTATTTAACATTAACTGTTTCTTCATGATCTCAGTCTTCTGAAGATTCTTACTGGTAAAGAGATCAGATTTTGAAGTTTGTATGCAACTCTTGTTATATAGATACCCTGCTACTAAAACAGTATTCTACCATATAGGGAAACTACTGTTTTAAAGCTTAAGCCTGTTCCCGGGGTACAAATTACATTAATTTGGCCATGAGCCATCAGCACACCAAATCCAAGACAAAACACTAGTTGATTTTTGAAGGAAATACAGATAATCATCTGGGAGTACAAAGTTATTAGTATTTACAGTTTCTTTCCTCTTCTGATACAGGCATTTAAGCAGGTCAATTTTTTACAGCCATGTAAAGATGCATATTGCTGAGACTTGAATTATAAAATGTAGACTGGAGAGAAGTACTAGAGCTAAATTTCAAGTCACTGGGAAGGTTTTATAATAGAAACGCCGGCAGAATATTTCCAAAATCACAGTTACAGTAACGCCTCCTTTTGAATACCTTATTAACGGTGTGTACAGTAAGAAACAAAAGTGGAAATGTTTAAGGTTGGATGTCCCAATGACCCCATATCCAGTGTTTTTTGTTTTATTTTGTTTTGTTTCTGTTTGGGTTTGTTTTGACTTCCTGATTAGATGGCAATCAATAATATTGAAGCAAAGCAATTCTAAAAATTCAGCTCACTTAATTGGCCTACATCTGTGATCTCAATGAAAATCTTAACAAGAATGTCACCTTTGAACAGGCAACTGAGTGTGGATATTAATCAGACATATAGAAACTATCTCTTGGTGTCATCTAGTGGTTGTATTTCATCACTGCATAAAAGAAATGCCTTACTGGTTTTTCTGAGTGAAGATTGTTTTATTACATTTGTTTCTGACTGACTGGAGTGAAAGAAGCTGCCATTTTTAACAGACAAGAGAAGATTAGTAGCAATCAAGCCTTTCTGGGCTCTTCACCCTGGCCCTTTGCTGTGCCTTCTTATAAGGTCAAGACACATCGACGGAAAGCTGTTATCGTACACTGGTGTGAAGGTGCTGTCTGCTGCCACATTTAGGCTGCATGACTGAGTTACTGGGTGTTGTTAAGGGACATCCACAGCCAATACATAAGGTATTTTCTCTTAGCTGGCTGAGCAGCATTCAGGGGATTCTGAGAGACTGAGCTGACATGCTAACAATCTGATTGCAGATGGCCATGGTAGGAGGCTTTGCGTGAGAGAGAAGAGTCCCCTGACCCTCCTGTCATCTACTCTCTCAATCTCCATCCTAGGATAGGAACACTGCACAACTACCACAGGGAAAGGTGACATAGCGAAAATAACTTATCCACAAATGTGCTGAAATGTCATCTCTAATGTTATAGTTCCTTTAAGACGAACTATAATTTCTAATATAACTTTTCAGTTTTGAAAGGAAAGGGCACCAAGGCTGGGTTGACAGAAATAAATTATCCAGATAATTAAGGCTAACTACTCCACTTTCTCCTACTCCCTGGCCCACGCACAGACAATAATAGAGCCCAATTATTTATAATTCAGGAATATTTTTTCTTTAAAAAAAGGATTTTCTGTAAAACTGGTGTTTGAATGGCTCAAAATTGTAATCATTAAGGAAGCAAATTAATAACAAATTATAATCAGAAATTTTACAAATTTTAAATTATTATAGTCTCATCATGTCCAATGTAACAAAGATAAGGCATGATTTAAAAAATGGAAAAAAATGAGTGTGACACTTCATTCTCAATTTTCCACAATTACCTGATATTTTTAGGCAAATTCTGTGGGTTTTTAAAAATGATCTTAATGGATTTATCAGTAGCAAGCAAGATATTTCTCCACATACTTATAGACGCTTACTTTATATTACTAGGTGAAGATTTTTTGTTGTTGAATTATTTTTCATTGATGTTTGCTTTTTCTTGTCTATAGGTCTCTAATGTTTCAATGTTTTACACAAGCACAAATTGAGAAAAATAATTAATAAGAATATGAATGTATATAAATTTCCTAAAATTTCTATTTGCCTTTGCTATAAAAGAATTTACTACTGTTAGTATCCTTGAAACGCAAATGTATGTACTACATACATAGATACATAGCTGTATAAGATATATGTGTGTATATATGGAAAAGTATGTATATTTTATATTTATACACTTACATATAGACATATATATATATACACTATGTATATATATACGTTTTTGTTGGAGTTATATATATCCACAGAAATGCTCTCGATTTACAAACACTTTAAGCCAAAATATATAGGAGCAATTAGTGTTGTCCATATCCCCTCAAAACATCACCTTTTTTTTCAACAAAATCACAAGACTAGATCATTTAATCTCGTATCTTGTGTGAGAGAGAACCAAGTTTGGTTTACGGTTGCTCGAATTCTGATCATTGTGCTATACATTATTTTATATTATAGGGCAAATGATCGAGAATACTGCAATAGTTGTGTGGGAGTGTATGTGCTTGTTGCATTCATAAATCTCTCATCAGATATTGATTCCACTTACAGGAACTATCCCAAGTCTGAATCATACAACTATCATAATTTTCAGCCTATTAATACATTTTCAAGCCTACTTCCTGGTACTACAGCTAAAATCAGAGTACAAAGAAAAGATTTCTTTGACAAATAAAACACGTGATTTAAATATCTTGTCTGAAGAAAATAGAGCTATGCCTTAAACCCCTCACACTGACTTCATTTTAACTTTCTCAGTAAACAAAATATACACTGTGTAATAAGAAAATAGATGAATGTCTACCAGATCTAGCAAATAGGAAACTTAGACCTCTTTGTTAACAGAACAGGTTTGTTTACTACGTCCAAACAGGAGAAACCTTAAATAGCAGCAGAAATTCTTGGTTAATCATCAACAAAGTAAGTAAATATCAGTTTAATGTAATTCATTATTCTTGAAAGATATTCTTTGATATTTAAATTGGCTACGCTAAGTGGCTTTGTCAAATAGATTATTTTGTTCAGTTATGTGGCAATACTTTTGGGAACAAATTCATCCTTGACAAGTCTACTGGAGTTCCATATCATTTTTCTACAGTGTTTAGGTAAGTTGTGGACAAGGTTATAGATTAAAAACACCTATTCATTTTTTTTCCTATCCATGTTATGTATTGTGGTAATCTGTGGTTTCAATTACATATTTGTTCAAATGCTGAAGCTGTTGTAAAACTCCTTATTTGATAAAAATAATAATTCTCACTAATGCACCCTCATGACCCAAACTCTTTAGCAAGTGAATGCAGATTTCATACTGTAGTGTAATATTTCACAACTGGCACCTTCATCTCCTATGCCAGTTTGTGCTTTCTTCCCAACAGTGCCTATGCATTGGAATAATTGCCTAAATTTTACAGATTACATAAACAAATGAGAATGTATGCAAGTCTCTCAAGCCATGTAATAAATTGTGGAACTTCAATTGCTGCAAAGTCTGAGCTTCTTTATAATTTAATTTGTCAGCATATGGATCCCTTTCCCAAAAATAAGATAGTCACAGGTTTGTTGTAATCTAGTCCCTTAAGATAGCTTTCATTTAAAAGGACGCGACAGTCTAGTGACACGTTAGCTTTCTGTTTTTCTCGATTGTCAGTCTTTCCCTTACTCAACCACACATGCAACTGGTATGGTTGTATAGCTAAATAATGGCCAAGGAGATAAAAGCACAAGCGTTTTTGGCTCCTGGAATTAAAGGGGAATGGACATGCCCTCTTTCTTACCCTCTTTCTTCCTTCTCTTTACTTGTAGATGTAATTGATGAATTTTTAGCCACAATTTTGCATCATGAAGTAACATAAAAAGGAAGGCAAAGCAATAAGATAGAGCTGCCTGGATCCTGATGATTCAGACAACATATTAGTCCTGGACTATTCATCGCTGGGCTGCTTTTACATGTAAGAAAAATAAAATTCTATCTTTTTGTATTAGATTTTTATTGCTGCATAACAATTTACCACAAACTTAGTGACTTAAAACAACACCCACCTATTACCTCAAAGATCGCATTAATCAGGAATCCAGGTATGGGTTAGCTGTGTCCTTTGCCCAGAGTCTCACAAGGCTGAATTAAAGGCATGCTAGTCATCAGCTGAGGGTGGCTCTCAGATCTTGCACATGGCTTGGAGGTCTCTGCCACTTGGTCTTCTCCACAGGCCCTCTCATAATATGGTAGCCTACTTCCTCCACTCCAGCAGGAGGTTCTCTGGTGTGGTGCCTCAAATCTCTTCTTTTAGGAAGGGCTCAGTCCCTTTTAAGGGCTCATCTGTTTCAAGTCAGGACCACCCAGAATAATCTCCTTTTTGATTAATTCAAAGTCAATTGAATTTGGGACCTTAATGGCACCTGCAAAATCCTTTCATCTTTGTCATATAGTACACTGAATCACGGAATTGAAATTCATTATACTCAGTCCGACGTTCAAGTGGAAAGGGGTCTACAGAGAACATACATCAGGAAGTGGGAATCTTGATTGACATCTTAGAATTCTACCTACCACCCTTGTTTAAACTATCATTATTTTGTTTTTTAATATTCAGCCAAACCTCATTATAAATAATGCACTGCGTGTTATATTACCTTTGAAGTTGATGCAGAATTGTTTGTTTAGAAAAACTTGTATCCATCCTATCACAGACAGAATTGTTTACCAAGTATCTATAGATATACATGAATTTTTGTTTTAGATATCAAGAAATTTACTTTTAAATTTAGTGCACAAATAAAATAATTATCTTGAATCAACTAGGATGCTTAATCCCTTGTGTTCTATGTCTTTCTGCATTTTAATGACCCGATTGTACATTGTGCTTATAATTTTACAAATCACGTCAAATTGTTTTTAAAATTAAAAGAAATAACACTACAAAGATAAGAGAATATAAGAATTAACACATGCTATGTTATATTTAGAATAGATGGTAAGCTTCATGAAAGGAGGAGGTGAGGTATTTTTACTTCCTTTTAGTCATTTGAATTTTCTATCTTCATATATTTTAGTTAACCGACAAATTAAATAATTTGAAAAACGCTGCTGGGAAAAATGATATTTGCCTTTAGTTGTCTTTAAATTTCCACAGTGAATCCAGGTTTTTCACTAGTTTTTCTACATGATTGCTACTTCTTATAGTTAATTGCTTTCCTAAAAATCTCCCACCCCAGAAGTTTACATGGCAAGTTAGTTTATAAAACTTGCTTGTGATTAAAGAGGCATATTATTTTTTTCCCTTTTCCATTTCTTCCAAAGGGGCCAACAAAGGCTGACTTATAAGTGTGCTTTGTTAAACTAAAAGTATGTTTTATTTGCCATATATGAAAACATTCATCGTCGTTCTGCAATTATCCTTATGATGTAGACATTACCTGGATAAATCAACAATCATCTATCAGGATTCACAATCTCAAAAGTCTACATGGTCAGGCATGAATTATGAATAAGTTAAATAATTCAGGTATAATAAAATAGGGTACAGTGGAGAATGCGACAAACGGTATAGTGAACTTCCCATCCCTTTAAAGCCATACCTCCACATAACACCAGCTGATTCATTCAAGGCCGAATTTGCCAGATCTTCCGATGTACATAAGGAACTCATAACCCAGATTTCTAGTAAGATAACTCAATTTTAAATGTTAGTGTCACCTTCATAAGTTTAGAATTGGTATAGGCCAGAAAACATCACTTCTAAGTGAAGGTGGCCAACTGGTTGGCAATGAGAAATTTCTGCTCTAGACAATTCGATTGATTAACAATAGCAAATGTTTTATTGTTGGCTATAAATACATGTTAAAAGCCTGACATATCATAAGTGCTCTTAAAATATAAGCTAATTTAATTTGATGTTTCATAGAATAAATTCCTCTTCTTCAAGATCTTCCTCTTTTATTAAACCTCTTTCCTCTTTTAGGTCTTTATACCTAAAGGACCTTCTTATGACATTTTTATACATCTAATTACTTTTACTATAATAACACAATCCTTATATCTTACTTTGTAGATAAAACCAGAGCTATCTTTTGGATAAGAAAGACTAATTTGTTCCAAGTGGGTATAGGATATTTTATAATCTGCATATTATATAATAAATGGGTTATAAAAGTTCCTTTTTTTCTATGTACCATATCTGCTCAGACAGGGCTTCAATCTCCACAGTCATAATCAGCCCCTGGAAAGTGAGGAAAAGTTTTTATTTTTTCATGTTCAAAGACAAAACGTGCTGTATCCAGGAGAAACTTGTACTCTACATGTTTTACATAGCCTTTGTTCTGCATTTATAGCTCCTGTCATATCTAATTAATCATTTAACTTCAAACTCTATTTATATATAATTGACCACTGGATTTCATGAGTGCAATAGACAGGATTTTGCCCATTCACAGATACTTTAGAGTACTGATAAACTTTGCTATGTTATTATTCTATGAAGCAATACACATCAGACTTTAATCTGGCGGCTCTCTTGTGCTGAACTTGCGAGGGAAATCCATGCAGTCGTCGAACTCCTACATTTCAGGCTACAGTTGAGCCTTGAACCAAGTGGGGCAGGGATTAATCACATATAATTTATAGTCAGCCTTCCATCCATGTTTCCTACCTATCTGTGATTCAACCAACCACTGACCCACTAACCAGTTTTAGTACTGTAGTATTTACTACTGAAGAAATCTGTGTATAAGTGGATCTGCACAGTTCACACCTGCTTTGTCCAAGGATCAACTGTATATTATTCTGTATTATCTGTCTTAAGTTCTCAAACTGCACATGTAGCTGCACTGGGGCACTGCAGTAAACTCACAAGGATGCCACAGGGTATTTAAAATTGAAAAACTTTAAAAGTTTGAAAGAAGCACAGTGATACTTGACACCTGTTGGAATTCTGTGAACTACAAGCCCAAGATAGTTCACAGTTTCTGCATTAGATGGTGCTAGTAGGTATGATGTCATCATATCTTAACGAAGCTGAGTTTTCAGTGGTTCCCACAATAAAAAGAAAGAACCATGTATAAATCAATGCAAAACAGGAAATGAGGGGGATGGTGTCCAATCTGATTCCCACGTTTGAGAACTTGTGCAATGCTGGGCAGCTGCATGCATGCATCTCATTACTAAGTAGTTGTGGTTATTCAAGAATGAACTAACATATTATTTTTTCTTTAAATTTTTGTGTATTATTTATATGTACTAAGTTTTTAGAACAAAAGCACTCATTCCTTTGTTTGGACTTCACTACTTACTAAATGGAATGTTAGGTATCTTTGTCTAGGAGCACCGTGAAGAAACTTCTTTAGAAAAGAAGATGTCCATGAACAGAGAAAATCTGGAAATTTCTGTGATGGTGATTTCCACTAATCTGTAAGCTCCAGATGGTTAGGGACCAAGCCCACCTTGTTTACTGTTCCATTCCCAGCACCTACTGTAGTGTCTGGCATATCACTACCACTCAAATATACAAGTTGAGTTCTTTTATTCAGTAATCAAATGACGTAAATGGTCTTGATGAGTAAGCCGACTGCTACTGCAGGCATGGAAAGTAAGAGAAACTAAGTGTTCCAAGAAAGATATGTTTCTTAGTAAAAATTGAAGGTTTGGATAAATTTTGAGTAGAAAGTCAATTTTGTGCAAGGCTGTATCTATTATGAGAATGATTCCACATTTTGATTTTTTTTCAGAAACAAGAGAAAGCAAGTTTTGAAATCATATTTGTGAGTATTTCTGCCAGTGCTAAAATGCTCATCAAATGAGAAGTGAAACTATTTGAAAGTCAAAAAGGCATGGGTAAGTTCTTGCTTATGCATGTGGGTGCATAAAAAATTTTACTCTTAAAATTATGATTCAAGCAAAATTCACCCCTCTGTACTTAACCTTTTCATGAAGTAACAGGTGGCAAATGTTTGAGTCAAGGCAACAAACCCATTTTTCCAGTGAATAAATATTCCAGTTATCTATTGCTGTACCATAAAGCACCCCAAAATTCAGTGGCTTAAAATAACAATTTACTCTTATCTGTCACAATTCTGTGGGTTGACTGGACTCAGCTGGTCAATTCTTTGAGTTTTTCAGGAGATTGCAGTTAAGTGTTGGTTCAGTCAGGTAGCTAGATGACTAGGATGTCTTCTTTTTTTATATCTGGTACTTAGGTTAGCTGGAAGAGTTAGGGGTTGGCTGGGGATTTGGCTCTCTACAAGTCTTGTATTTATTATCCGTTGTAGCATAACAAATTACCAAAGACCTGCAGCTAAAAACAACACAATTTATTATCTCACAGTTTCCACAGGTCAGGAGTTTGGCACACCTTAGTGGCAACCTCTGGCATCTCACAAACCTGCAATCAAGGTACTGGCCAGGGATAGGTTCTCACCTGGGGCTTCACTAGGGAAGGGATCCATTTCCATGGTCACTTAGGTTGTTGGCAGAGCTCATTTTCTTATGATTGTAAGACTGAGGCATTCAGCTTCTTGCTGGCTGTCAAGCTGGATGCTGCCCACAGTTCTTTGCTATGTGGGCTTCCTCAAAATAGCTGCTTACCTCATCAAGCCAGTAAGAAGCATCTCCTAGCCTGTCTGCTACCAAAATAGACGTCTTAGGTAACGTAACAAAATCATAGGAGTGGCAATCTATGATCTTTTCCATATTTTGTTGGTTAAAAGCAAGTCACAGGTCCTACCCACACCCAAGCAAGGAGGATTACACAACGGTATAGACGAGGAGGTGGGGATCATGGGGTAAGGGTGTCACAATTTTTAAGTTCTACCTGTACTGGACTACCAAAGGTTCTGTATTGTTTTATATGTTATGTTTGTATATACCCTTTATTTGGATTATCATTTATATCCCTATTGCTAGGCAAAATCTCATTTATCCTGTAAAATAAAGCTTTCTTACTTTTTTGGGTAGATCTTGCTGAAACTTCCCCTGAAAAAAAAGACATATCACAATCCTTCTCTTCCCTTTTGTACCTTTTATCTTTTTCTTATTATTTATAATGTATTATATTATATTTATAATGTATTATAAAAATTTGCTCAATTGTCTGCCTCTCTTACCTTTATGATATTCTAAAAAGATTGGAATCATATCCTAATTATATTTGCATTTTCAATATTTCACACAGAGTTTAACACTTAATAACACTTGATTATATCATGGTCTCAACAACATATATTCTCCAATTGTTCAAAAAAAAGACAAAATTTATGACAAGGAACAATAATATCCATAATGGTTCGAACTTATTTTCTTCAAGATTAATATTTTATTGTCAATCAAGAGAAATCATAATAAAAGTGCATGCTACTAGGAGATACAAAGTATTTGTTTTAATAGTTTCATTATTATTTTTCTATTGTAATGATTGCAATTATATGTAATCTAATTATTACATTATTATGGAGGATATTAGGATTTTCTTTGGGATTTTTTTCTGTGCTTTGCTTTTATAAGATCTAGAAGAAACGTGTAGAGTATTAACTCAGCTAGACACAGCAAAGATTTGGGGTTGATATTTATGTTAGATAGGAAAAAAGATCATAGGTGAATTTTATTTTCTTTTTTATGTTTAATTTTAATTTAGTGACATTGATTTATTTGAGAGTAGTTCTCATTGGGTGATGGGTTACTTTTATAGCATGTACCTCTGTAATATTGAATTTGTATGACTTTATAATTTCTTTATATTTAGAAAAAATTATTTTAAGAAGAAACAACAAAAATAAAATATGATTTTTGAAAGACTAATTATAAACAATAAGATAAAATTCATGTCATTCAAAATATAATTTAAATACTGGAACTGCTAACTTTAATAAAGATTAGAGAAAGTCAGGAGAAACTAAGTTTTTATTAACAAAATATATTTTTATATTACTCTTTTCATAACATAAACATCATAAACATCTTTCTATGTTAATAAATATACTTTTATAACATCAGTTGTAATGGGTTCATGGTAAAGAAATAATACAATTTATTTTACCAGTTACTTTTTAAAATATTTCTAATTTTTTATTTGTAAAAATACCATTATGATGAATTGTTTTGTTCATAAATCCATTTTCTGGTGGGACAAATTTCTAAATAGACAATCCTTAAATTAAAAAATTGTATTTTTTTCTTTAAGCTTTTAGCAAATATTTTACTAATTTGCCCTCTAGAATAGTTGTGCCCAGTCACACTCCCATTTTCATATGTATGAGAGTTCCCACTTCTGTGTGTATATATCAGCTTCTATATGAGAACATGTGTTTGCTGATTTCATATAAAAAGTTTCTTACTTTCAAAATAAACAGCTGATTAATACATGAGTTAAATATTTTTTGTATGTTTGTCATTTTAAATTTTTTGTTAGTTGTATCATCATATTATTACCCACTTTTTCTGAGAGTTTTGACTTTTTCTATTTTAACAGTAAGGACTCTTTATATATTTTTGGGAGCAACCCCTTGTCTGTCAATCTTGCCATAAATAATTTTCACAGTTTATATTTGCTTTTTTAATCTATACATGGTATATTTGGAAATGCAGATGTTTAAAAATTATATAATAACATCTATTTATATATTATTAATTTTATGTTTACATGGCTTTGCTATATAATTATCAAGAATTTTACATTTTATTTTAGGCCTTTTGTGATTATTGCCTCAATCCTTCTTTTTGTGTTTAAATTTTTAAACTTTTTATTTTGAAATGATTAGATTCTCAGAGAAAGTTGAAAGCATAATACAGAGGTCCTCATAAACCTTTCAACAAATTTCCTTCAATGGTAACATTTTATATAATACAATATCAAAACCAGAAAATTGACATTGACACAATATTGCTAACTAGACTATAGACTTTCAGATTTCAGCAGTTTTTATATGCACTCATGTGTGTGCATGTGTGTGTAGCCCTACAGTATTCTATTGCATGTACAGATTCATGTAACCACCACCACAATCAAGGCACAGGACTGTTCCATTACCACAAAGGGACCCTCCTATGTTACGTCAATCCCCATCTCCCCATTCCTAGCCCCTGCCAACCACTACTCTCTTATCCATCTATAATTTTGTCATTTAGAGAATTTTTTTATCAAGGGAACCATGCATAATATAACATTTTTTTGATTGGATTTTTTCACTCTGCCTAATACCTGGGTTTATTAAATGCATATATTTCTTTTTTTGGTTTTGTTTTGATACCTCCACTTCTCCATTTATATTTTGTTTGATTTTATTATTTAACTTATTTTTTTTTTATTAATTTACGGTGTTAACCATTGTGATTGAGTGGTGGGAGGTGGTATAGAAGTCTCCACCTCCCTCCCCATCCAGATGAGTTGTTGTTAGGACTACTTCATGCCGCCTTACAGCTGTCTCCTGGCCTTTGGCTTCACTGGTGGATCATCAAGCTCTTCTAACCCTTACTCTTCAAGTAATCCTTTGTTTAGGACACACAAGAGACCTGTAACTTAACTGTCCCTAAGGCTAAAATCTCTGTGCAGTGCTATTGAAGACTCATGATCCTTATATAAGGCTTCTAAAACTCACAGTCTCTGATATTGATGACAATGATATAATACTAGCTGCAGTTTATTGAGTACTTGGTATATACATTGAATAGTTTTCAGTTGATGTCTAATTTAAGTCTTACAACCACTGTACTAAATAGGTATTATAGCTCCATTTTACCAATGAAGAAACTAAAGCAAGTTAATATCAAAAATTTTAACTACTAAGTCCACAGTGAGGATTCTAAGGAAAGTCTGTGGAACATTACAGCCTGTGTAATAAACCATTCTATTATTAATATCACCAAAATTTGGACAAACTGTAATAAAAAATCCAAATGATCAGGAGATAGTATCTAAGAGATGTACTTGTGGAAAAGATCTCTATTTTCTGCCCTTAACTATAGTGATGAATTAGGTGATACTAAACTTTCTGATGGATTGATACAACCACGGGCGTCTTCCTAGGAAAATAGTGACTCACACCATTGCTTTAACATTGGCCTAATTTTAATATACTGATTTCCCAGTTGGTTTAGACTTCTACATGAAAATCAACAGAAGATCCTCTCAGTGAGCAGTCTATGCTGGTCCACTGACATTAGGTAGTTAGGGATTAGTTGACTACAGTAAAAGTTGTTGAATAATGCTTTTTTGAAAAGAGTGTCAACTTATCCTGACATTGTCCTGACATATGTTAATATTTTGTATTCTTTATTTGATGATCTAGGCTTACCTAGTTAATCAGAACATAACAAGAAAGAGAAAGCCATCTCAACTCCAGAAAATGACATTGATCGCATCTGGAAAAGTGCTCAGGTAATATAATTCATTTGATACTGGTCTTTGCTGATCTTTTTCTTGTCCCCTCCAAGAAACAGAAGAACATTACCTACAACTTCCTGACTGAAAAGTTGGGAGAGCTCTACTCAATGTTTAAATCCACTCTTCTTAGTGATAACCCTTGAGAAAACTATGCCAATCATCCCTTACCTACTGTAAGCGGCCTGGCTCAGAAAACCCATGGACTTCTCTTTTTCTAAGAACTAGTTAGACATACTCTACCTTTGGGCAGTTGAGGTTAGTCTATAGGTTGTAGGAGCAGTGCCTTATCATAAACCATATATAAACTATAGGTTGAAATTTTCTCTCTCTTTTTTTCTTTTTCTAATGAGTTGAACAATTCTTTCAATGTACCTTTCAATCTCTAAGATTAATTTCTTGGACATTTCCCCAGTGAGCTCCTAAGTGATCCTGATAAGGGTCCACTTTTTGTGTAAGCTTAATATTGCACATTCAAAAGAGATTAAAATTTCCAAATCATTTAATGTATGCATAGGGTGTCAGGGGAAGAAAGGATAATTACACCAGTTATGGTCAACTTTAGGGATTCTTAAGTACATATTTTCTCCTATATTATTTTCTACCCACTTTTCTCGTTCCCCTATTAAAAAAAATAGCTAAGTTGATCATTTATCATTTGGGGATCTCAATGCTGAGAGTATCAATGGCTCCAATGGTGTCCTCTTTGGAGAGCTGAGGAATGTGAGAATTATTTTCTCATGGGCCATTCTTCTAGTCTGAGTCAATATTAATTTAAATGGTAAATTCTACAACTCTATGTAAAGAATGGGAGTGTTGAAAGATGGTAAAATGTATGATTTTGAGCAAGTACACAAAACTGTACTTCTCTCTCATCTGTGTTCAGAAACAACTAAAAAATAATGCTAGTGGGTCTGCAGATTGGAGCATTAAAATGATTTTTTGATTATTGATAAAAGTTGAAATGAACACTGTGGCTTAGGACAAATACCAAAAGGCACTAACTATCTGTTTTCTCTGGGTCTAGAAGTTAAAAAATCTGCCATTTGAGCAGATGCCTACCCAAAAAAGAATGAAGGAGTAAGAGATTAAATTCCTCAAGTCAGAATTTTTGATAGATTAAATCTATTCAACTGAGAAGTTGGAATCAATGGCTGGCTATCATTGACCAAAAAGATAACCAGGGAAGTTAAAAGGAAAAAGAAATTATCTTCAGGGAAAGAAGGAAGGGGAGAGAAACATTTCTCCTTCTAACAGTAGGAAAGCTCTGGAGAAAATTTACCCATATATCTTACCACATTGTTCATTGCTTACACTTTCTTTAGCTCCTCTCTGAGGTGCATTTATCATCTAGGTCTGCCTTGCTAGCCACAAGACATGGGAAAACTACTCAACCGCTCTAATTTAGGGATCAATTTTTTATATGCCAAATGGTCATTATAATAGGACCTACTTCATAGGTTTGTTGTAAGGATTAAATGATGTAACTCATGACCAATCCTCATCATAGTGTCTGACACATGACAAACACTCAATAAATAATAGGGCAAAGCAATGTCTGTACCATATGAAATCTGATCTCACAGGTACCAGAAACTGAGTAATGTTTGATCACTTCCATGCCAAATTTAACTCTTGGCCTAACTGTGTCTAAATTTACTTATATGTAAGGTTGGCCTAGGATGATAAAGGATTGAGAAGAATTAGGTTAACTGCATCGTTGACACTGGTATGTATGGCTTTTAGTTTCTAGCGGGGGAGGAAAAAAATCTAATTCTCGGCCCAAGGGAAAATTACTGTAAGAATATGGAGTCACATAGAATTTCAAAGGAATGCTGAAGAAACAGACAACTGATGAAGTTTCAGAAGCAAGAACTGATCTTTAGTTGAAATGAAGGAGAAATGTAAGCCAATTTTTAAAATCTTGTGTTCCTCAGCCTTGGAGAGAGAAAAACCATTTGCTTGTATTGAAGACATGTTCTTGCCTCTTGGCTGTACAGATGGTAACAGAAAGGCTCTAAAAGAAGTTTTCAAAAACCAGACTTCCCTAGAGAGAGGACTCAGCAACTTGATATAGCAACTTCCCAAAATGGCACAGAACAGAGAAAAGGTGATACCACATATGGAAACTGTGGGTGTTAGAAAGGGCACATTGGTTCCAGGTAGCCTAAAAGCAATATGTAGCTACTCTGGTGACCTTTTGCTGGTCAAAGACCATTTAAAATTTCAGATCAGATGATCAATGGAGAGATTCTCTTCTGAACTTCAACAACATATTGCTGTCAGGATAAGTAACACTTTCAATAAAAAGATTCAGTTTATTTTTTTCAAGATAAAATTTTCCACTGAACAATACATTGGATCCTTTATAGTTTATATTATTGGAATAAAAACTTCTATCCTGACAGCCTAGATTTAGTCAACTTCTAGGAACTTCAGTAGAAGGACTTAATTTCCATTTCTGGGACAATGTTGCAAAATTGATTTTTATGCCTATTTCTGCACTGCTCTCTAGTCCCTCCCTCCCTCTCTTCCTTCCTTCCTTCCTTCCTTCCTTCCTCCCTCCCTCCCTCCCTTCTTTCCTTCCTTTCTTTCTTTTTTTGTTAGCTACTTTGTTAGGTATTGGAAATATTGTGCCCATCAGAGTAACAAGGGAGTTCTCACGGGCTTTTAGGACTGGATACAATTGAGAACTACCTTATTATTCTAAGTCCTACCTTTGTCTGGCTATGTTATTTCTTGGAATATATTTGACTTCAAGATAATTCTTTGCTTTGCTTTACTGGTCTTTGTTTTGTTTTTTAATTTTGTAAAGTGTTTTAAAACAGTAGTGTATTTTACACTTTCCTAAAGTATTCTTAATTAATTTGGCTAATACAACTAGAGTGATATTGAAGAAACAAGCTATACATTTTCTAATATTAAGTAGGTAACACATTTTAGTTTTTATTGAAGTGGCTTTTTATGTACAGTGCATTTGGAATATAGCAACATTATTTTCCAAAATGTTACTTTAGGGAGTCATTCTTATACTAAGAGAAAAAAGAAATAATATATAAGAATAACATATATTTTTAGTTAGATTGCTACAGATATTTTATGTTCTAGAATTTATTCTAGTTTTACACTTACACTGCCAAAAGTTAATATTTTTACTCAGACAAACCTTTAGGGCACTTTAAAATCTCTTTATCACACTCGGCTCAATTAAAAACTATGTCCCAAATGTCAGAATCTTTATCAAATGCTAAATAGCATACAGGGAAGGAATTTCTAAGTATCTAAAAGCCAGTCAAGAATTAAATTGCTCCCAAGCATCAGTTAGTATGTGGAACAAAATACCTTTGTTATAATTCTATTTTCTTACCATTTCAGTTTTTAGAAGTTGGTTTACCTTTCCACTTACCGTGGATATTCTTGTTTAAATCTCCAATGAAATAAAAAACATTTATTGAAATAAATGTTTACCTTTAAAATTTTTTGTCTTTACATTAACTCAGGTTGAGACAAAATTGCTGTATTCTAAATGTCCACAAAAATGCTTAAAACTGAAATGGATTAAAATGTAAATATTTTCTTTGGTACTTGTGATGCAAAAATATGAGTCTTTGAATTGCCCCACTGTTCATGGCAAAGCAATGTCTGTACCACGTCCAATATGATCTCACATGTACTAGAAACTGGAGAGTTTAAAAGCCCTTCTATTCTTTCCGTTTCAGTAACTGCCTTCACCCTTTGGGGCCACTTTCATGTGCCAGACCCAGTGGAGCTGTGTTAACATTAACACAATCCCCCTGACAGAAAATCAGATCAATTGTAAGCCAGTTCTTTACTGAGGTAAACAGCTTTAAGGGCTGACTGGAAACCCACTTGACAAAATAAATATATATTTGTTACCCCAGCCTTGTTTATCTCTCATATCTGCTTTTTTTTATTACATAAAGGAAACCCAGTCTTAATATAATAGTGAATGTCATTTTTAATAAAGTTCTCTTTCACTTCACAGAATTAAGTCTACCTAGGATTGGTTCTCTTTAAAGAGAAGGGAAGTAACATTTGCTATGTGTGTGCTTCTCCTGTCATGTATTGGGCAACTGTGTGGTGACAATACTCTGTCATTCCCAGTTCATTGATTAGTCATTCCTGTAAGGATTACACAGATATGTATTCCTGTAAACAACACTCAGAAAACCACACTGTATCTGTTTTGACTTCTTTATTCTCCACAGCAACCCTGAGAATACAGTATTGGTCCATTTCACAGAGGGGGCAACTGAGTCATAGAGATGTTCAGGAATGTAGTTTGGGATAAGCAACTACTTAATTAACTTGGGCCCATTTAACTGCAAAGTTGGTACCTTTCCCTTTTTGTTTTTTGGTTTTTTTTTTTTTTTTGGTTGGTTTGCTTTGCTTTGCTTTTTGGCCACGCCGCATGGCATATATGGGATCTTAGTTCCCTCACCAGGGATCAAACCCCGGCCCGCTGCAGTGGAAGCACAGAATCCTAACCACTGGACCTCCAGGGAAGTCCCAGTACCTTTCCGTTTTTCTGCCTCATGAATTGGATGTTTCTACTACAAGTGTGTGTGTGTGTGTGTGTGTGTGTGTGTGTTTGTGTGTGCGTGTGTGTTTGTGTGTTCTGACAAAAATCAATGATGTTTCCAGTACTAGTTAAGAAGAGCGCATTTCCCCAGTCTGAACAGTTTCTGATTTGAAAATGAAATCTCATTTCTCTCATCAGATGAACAAAAACATGTTTACAAGAACTTACTATACAGTTGAACAATAAATAACAATAACACCCTACATTTTATACAACTTTACAGCTTGCAAAGCAGTTTCATATCTAATCATCTCATTTTGTTTTTCAAACAACACTGGGTATAATTATTATATGAATTTTCAAATCAAATTTATGCCAATAAGACTGGGAAGCTTAAAGAGGTGGTACAGGGCCAAGGGTTGAAAAAAAAATCAAAATTGTGTTATATAGTCCAAAGCAAATGAGAAGCAGTATCACAGTAAACAAACAAAAAAGCACTGCATTTGCAGTTCCAAAACCTGGTTGCTATTTTCCAGCTGGACAAGAATGCAGCACAGGAAGAATTTAGTACTCACCTCTCAAAGCCCCAATTCCTTCATCTTTAAATCAAGGGATTAAATTAGAGATAAATACTGAGGCTCCTCATTCAATCTATTTTAACATAGATATCTCCTGGTCTAGATAAGGTTTCCCAAAGTCTAAATCTATCCCCCAAATTTCTGCAATGTCATCCCTGTTCCCAGCTTGTATTCCCCTGGGTACCAGGTACCCCTGGGCTCCTCTTTGTGTGTGCTGTCCCTGGTTTGCATTATGTCTACCCAGGTGTGAAATTCTGCCCCTTCCTTGGCTGCTAGGAACAAAACAAAAGGTAAACAATGAGCATACATAATTGTAGCAGATTCTACTAAAGTTATGGTCATAAGGTGGAATCCCATGGTTCATATGCACAAAAACCCTCTCAATTCCGCATAAGACGTTCCTTCTCATAAAGTCATGTTGGGTACCCTGCCAACAGCAATTTTTCTTTCATCCACCTATACCTAGCCTTCCTTCAATGTATTAGTCTGCTCAGGTTGCCATAAGATAGCATAGACTGGGTGGCTTAAATGACATAAATTTACTTTCTCAGTTCTGGAGATTAGGAGCCCAAGATCAAGGTGCCAGCAGGGTTGGTTTCTGATAGATTTCTCTAACTGGTTTGCAGACAGCTGCCTTCTTCTTGCTGTGTCCTTACCCTGTTTTTCCTCTGTGCAGAGAGAGAGAAGAGAAAAATAGAAAGAAAGAGAAAGCGAAACAGAAAGAGAAAGAGAGGAAAAGAGAGAAAGAGAAGGCAAAAAACAAAGAGAAAGAGAGAGAGAGAAAGGGAGAAAGAGAGCGCCAGGGAGCACTGCCTAGAGTCTCTTCCTCCTTTTACAAGGGCACCAGTCCTATTGGATTAGGGTCCCACCCTTATAATGTCATTTAACCTTAATCACATCCTTAAAGACCCTATCTCCAAAGAGAGTCACCTTAGAGACTCAATGTATGAATATTTGGGGGAGGAGCCTAATTCAATCCAGAACATTCCATTATTCCAAGTTCTCTCTCTACTTCCTTTTTCTTTCTTGCTCTCACTCTCACTCTTCTAGTGCTCTGAAACATCCAAATTCTTCGCTTCTCAAACACCTTCTGGGTCTTAATTCTAAACTTGCATTCCAAGTGCTCAAATTGGAGGATGGGAAGAGGAAAGAAAGGGAAGGAAACAGAAGGAAAAGAAAGACAGTCTTCTATTGCTACATCTCTCCTTTAAACATTTGTAATATATAAATGGTATGTGTTGCACTGGCTCTTCCAAGTACAAGAAAGCAATATACCTAGATTTACCAATTTACATATAAAAATATGATGCCAGAACCTCCTCATTTTATAAGGTTTTAATGACACAATGAGAAAAGTGTACAAAGCACTGTGAATTCTCAGGAAAGAACAGTGCTATAAATATACAAGCACAGAAATCCAGACTTCACCGATACAGTGACCAAATAGTCTGTTTTAAAACTTGGCAAAAATATTAATGCACATGTTTCAGTTAACCAGACAGAAATTTTGCGACTTGGAGGACATCATAATTTTGCAGTTATGATACCTATCCCAGTGCCCAGGACAGGGGTATAGGCACATAGATGGTATTTAACCAATATTTGTGAAATGAATGAGCTAGTTTTATCACTTAAAGCCTGCTTCTATGTCCTAAAGTTACTAGTTTTATTTTGGTAAATTGTATTTTAAAAAATTGAGGTTAAAAATGTATATACATAAACACATGGCAGCTGTAGTCTGTTGTCTTACCTTCAATCAGGCCTTGTGGTAAAGCACATGTTAATGCTTTGTTGACAGGCTGCAGTATAAATTAGAGGCATTATGGTTCAAAGGAGAGGAATTTACCTTCACTTTCCTTTGTGGAAGTTCTGCACTGATGCATGGGTGTCCACATCCATTCGTGCCCACCTGGGCCTAACTTCAAATATGAGTTGATGCTTTGCTTTTCTTTCTGAATTGCATCCAGGCTGAGTAGATGGCAAATGCTCAGTTCTCTCTAAAGCAAGTTGGGATTTAGTAAAGCAGTTGGGTTACCCTCCTGGCACAAAGAGCAGCAACACAGCTGAGGAGGATTGATGATTTTTAACAGCAAGAGAATATTTGAGCCTTCCTTCCATGAGATGCCAGTGGAAGAAGCTAGAAAATAGTGAGTTCAGGTTTCTTTACTCTTGACGTGATTTAAGTTTTCCGACTGTGCAAAAAACTTTAAAGACATATTTTAAAACTTTCAAGCAGCTATTGGAACATCAAAACGTTCTTGCTCAGAAGTGACTGGATGGGGCTTCCCTGGTGGCGCAGTGGTTGAGAGTCTGCCTGCCGATGCAGGGGATACGGGTCCGTGCCCCGGTCCGGGAGGATCCCGCGTGCCGCGGAGCGGCTGGGCCCGTGAGCCATGGCCGCTGAGCCTGCGCGTCCAGAGCCTGTGCTTCGCAACGGGAGAGGCCACAGCAGTGAGAGGCCCACGTACAGCAAAAAAAAAAAAAAAAAAAGTAACTGGATGATTTAATTATAAATTGTTCTGAATATTTTGAAACATTTTCCTTCAAAGTAATATATTTCAATGAATATGAATGTAATTGGTACATTCACTGTACCTCCAAATGCAAAATGTGCCTATATTTGCATATGTTTTCATCTAATTACACAACCTAATTTTAAGAGGCTATGCCTTCATAGGCTTGAAGATGAGGTACTGAGTTTTTGTTTTTTTGAATTAATTTCTATTGGAGTATAGTTGCTTTACAATGTTGTGTTAGTTTCTGCTGTACAGCAAAGTGAATCAGTTATACACATATCCCCTCTTTTTAAAATTTCCTTCCCATTTAGGTCACCACAGAGCATTTAGTAGAGTTCTCTGTGCTATACAGTAGTTTCTCATTAGTTATCTGTTTTATACATAGTAGTGTATATATGTCAATTCCAATCTCCCAATTCATCCCACCCCCCTTCCTCCCTTGGTGTCCATAAGTTTGCTCTCTACAGTTGTGTCTCTATTTCTGCTTTGCAAATAAATTCAACTGTACCATTTTTCTAGATTCCACATATGAGCGATATTGTATGATATTTGTTTTTCTCTGTCTGACTTACTTCACTCTGCATGGTACTGAGTTTTTATGATTAAGGATTCACCCTGTCTTTTCTCCTGTGAATGAGAAACAAAAAAGTTAAGTAGAAGCTTCAATATTCTGTCTGTCATTGATGAACAGCTTGAATCCAAATCTTGGCATCACTAGATATCTTTAGCCTTGTAACCAGAAACTCCCAAGGATTTTATCGGGACAACATCCTTCTTCATAGGAAAATGCCTTAATCCTGTAGTTTATTTGTTCAGCTTCTAGGAATATCTTGCTCTTGTCCAAATAGAGTTCTGTGAAGGTTGGGGGTTTAAGTGGAGGATGGAGGTTGTATCTGGAGGCATCAGCACAGACAGATGTCAGAGACCAGTCACAGACATTGATATTTCCAGTTGCAAATTGCAGCTGTGATACTGACTGACTGACTAGAGTAGCTGGCTAGAGACGTTCCTAGGTTGTCAGCATAGTTAGGGGCACAGGCCCTGGCATCCAACTCAGGCTCAAATCCTACTGGCTCTTCTACTCATTAGCTGGGCATCTTTGGATCAGTTACTTCACCTGTTAAGCCTCAGTTTCCTCATTTATAAAATGGGGTAAAATGGGGCTAATAACACCTAGTCCGTGGCAAGCTGCCATGATTACATAATTTAGGTAATTGGTGCCAAGTGCAGTGCCTGTACTGAGTGCTCTATAAATGTGAGTAGGGTTATAATTAGAGGCATGGCCTGGATTTGGTGACAGGATAGGTCACAGCCCTGCCTGCACATTAGAATCACCTGCGGAACTTTTAAGACAAGCCAATGCCCAGGCCCACCCTGGAGATTAATTCAATTTAAAGCTCCCCAGGTGATTCTAATGTGCACAAAGCTTGTGCACTGCCATAGACATGCCAGTTTTCAAATCTATAAGGGCTTTTAGCAATCAGTGAAACCATGGCCTCCTTTTCCAGATGGGGATGAGAACCAGTATAGTTCAATGATTTGTCTATAGGACCATTTTTAGTAAGTGGCAGGGGATGCAACCTTCCTGATTTCTAGCCCAGAATACTTTCTCCTTTATAGAATATATTAAAACCTGACGTATTTCCCCTGATAGTTTTAGGGATTTTGTCATTTATTAAGTTAACTGGTAACGAGATTTTGTACTATGGTGGCTGAACCTGGTTAATATACCATGCTCCTTTGATAGGATAGTATTCCTGAAGCTTTGTTGTGAAGGTGTAGCATATAAGGGAATATAAGTTTTCCTTAGAATAAGGAGTTGTACCTGTTGGCCATTTGTATGTCTTCTTTGGAAATATATCTATTCAGTTCCTCGGCCCATTTTTTTTTTTTTTTTTTTTTTTGGTACGCGAGCCTCACACTGTTGTGGCCTCTCCCGTTGTGGAGCACAGGCTCCGGACGCGCAGGCTCAGCAGCCATGGCTCTCAGGCCCAGCCGCTCCGCGGCATGTGGGATCTTCCCGGACCGGGGCACGAACCCGCGGCCCCTGCATCGGCAGGCGGACTCTCAACACTGAGCCACCAGGGAAGCCCTCGGCCCCATTTTAAATGGAGTTTTTGTTTTTTAATTGAGCTGTGTGAATTCTTTATATATTTTGGATATTAATCCCTTATCAGATACTTGGTTTGCAAATATTCTCTCCCATGTACGACAACATGGATGAAACTGGAGGGCATTATGCTAAGTGAAATAAGTCAGACAAAGACAAATATTGTATGATATCACTTCTACGTGGAATCTAAAAGAGCCAAATGCATAGAAACTGAGAGTAGAATGGCGGTTACCAGGGGCTTTGAGGGTGAGGGAAATGGGGAGATGCTGGTCAAAGAGACCACAGACTTCCAGTTAGAAGAAGAATATGTTCTGGGATTTAGTGCACAGCATGGTGACTGGAGTAACAGTAATATATTATATGCTTGGAAGTTGTTAAGAAAGTAAAGCTTATATGTCCTCACCATAAAAAAGAAATAGTAATTATGTGACCTATTGGAGGTGTTCACCAAGGCCATGTTGGTAATCATTTTGCGAAATAACAGCATATCAAATCAACACTTTGTACATCTTAAACTTACTTAATGTCATGTGTCAACTGTATCTCAATAACGCTGAAAAAAAAAAAGGAGCTGTGTGCGTGATCTCCAAAGTTGTATTCTTTTGGGTTTATCCTTAGGACAAAGAAGCAAAAGCATTTCTCCTTAGTGCCTGAGTGTCTCAGGGATGCAGTACAAGTACCTGACTGGCACAAACTGATCACAGTGCTGGAGGCTGGGGAGCAGCTTCAGTGACCCCTGCTTCCAGGACCGTTGCTTTTCTCCCCCTGGTTGCCCCAGTTACACAGCTGCTGGAGCGGCCCCGTTAATTAGGTGATGTGTCTCGTTCCCCACCATCTGGATGACACTGCCCGCCCAGTCCCATCCCAAGTCTCCCTTCTGGCGCATTGTACACCATGCCCCTCCCCCTTAAGAAGCACTTGGGGACTCAGCCCCTCACTTGAGCTCCATGTGGGGTGTAGTGGTGTGTCGGGTACCACAAGGGAAAGTGCCAGGGACAGTTCAAGCAAGAGACCCTGCAGTGTAAAGTAACCAAGAAAAGAAGACCGAAGTTGAAGTAAACCTTGTGTGACTGAATTGGGATATCTTCTCAGGAAGCAGTAACAATTCAAGTGTTTTACCATATTCTCAAATCAAAATGTCTGAAGCTTGCAAACATACTTGTGCAATAGAGAATTTATACATTAGGAGATGCCTTACTGTATATATACATATATGTTACATATAAATTGTAAAATGCTTCACTCTACTTTCCTTACATTTTCTATGATAAAAAATGAGTTGCACTTGGTGTTGGGTAAAAAGAAAGACCCCAGTAAATACGTTAGAACATCATTTTCAAGCATTTCTGAATCTTTTCTTTTTACATCCAAATTTCTTGATGGAGAGTCTTCAATAAGATAAAACTATTCTAAGAATATTATATATGTGTGTGTGTGTGTGTTTGTATATACAATATGCAGTATTCTACAGTTGATTATTTCAAGAAAATTCACGGTTATATAGGAGTGCCTGGTAGGAATTGAAACCACATTGAATTTTTGTAAGTGATACAAAATTAGGTTTGTTTAATGATTTGTACAAACCATTACTCTTAAAGAAATGGAACTGCACCCAGACTAAAATTCCCAGATTCATCCTCCTGCCAAATGTTATTAGCAGCAAGTTAAAAGTGCGCCTGCTGTCACTGTGACCTCAGCTGACCTCTTAATTTCTTGAGTTCAAGTCCAATTAACCTCTAGGAAGAGGCACAACTGTTCTAACCAGACAAGTCAATAGAATCCAATAGTAATCATTTCATTTTCTGCCTTGTCAAAGGGTGGCCCTCCCACCTAACCCATTTCACACAAAGGTGGTCATTTATCACCGCTTAGAGAACTGTACTGAGCCATGTCCAAGCCCTGCCTGAAGTACATTCATCAACTGCACAGACAGGGGCTGGGGTGTGCTGTGCTTTGGGAGGGCTTAGCAGAAGGTGCTGCTGGAAAACCTGCCTTGTCTCTGCAACCTGTTGGTGTGCTTTGCATAACAGCACCCAGCGTGTGGACCCAGACTGAAAGTGGTAAATGGGTAATGTATTTCCTTCAAGGAAAGCTATCCCCTTCCTGAAGAATATATAAAGTCTTTCTTTCCAGGGCAGCCAGACATTGCTATAATCATTTATAAAAGACTCACTTGGAAAGTAAATGGTGAAAAAAAATCATTAAAAAGAACTAGATATGTACAACCAAACCTCTTTCCTATCTAGGCTGCTCCTAGAAAATGAGGGAAGACCATTACCTGTGTAGTTCACGTAAAATAAAGTTTACTTTAAACCAATTTTCTAGATGACTATTCACAAATAATCTAAGATGTTCATGGTAACACATGCATTTCCAGAAGTAGTTCTCTGAAATAAGAATTTTTTCTGAAAATGACATTTTATTTACTCTAATATTAATATGACTTATGAACTGATTTATTAGAAACTGAATTCTAGAAAGGATCTAAAAATGAATTAAGGTAAAATATTTTCAGTGCTTCCAATTACATAAAATATCAGTATGGAAAGTTGATATTATTTTATTTATATTCCTACGACAGGGCTATGGATATTTACATATATATGCCCATTTTCTTATGCTTTGATTGTTATCATCTCAATAAATATGAAAAATTATAAATAAGAAACTGATTATTGAGAAAATATATAATGTGTCTGCTCTGGCAGCCACTTAAAACTAACAAACAAAACTTCTCAATATAGTATTTACTTTTATATTGGGTCTTTTGGGCTCTGTGGATTTAATATTTTTTTCTTAAAAAAACAAATTTCTGAACTAAGGGTCAATGTCCTTTGGCGTCACTAAGATTGTAACCTCATATCTTGCCTTTCATTTATGTTCCTCTATTTCTTTTTTATGTTCCATTTCTACTCTTTTCACCAAAGAACAATAACTATAAGGTACAGAAAAGGATACTAAATGGGCAGAATTAACAATGCCAGTTCCAGACTAAGTTCCTCTCCAAAAGTGAGGCCACTTTTGTAATGGACCCTAAGGTATAAGGAATTGGTCCCCCGCTTTCTAGAATAACACTGTCCAATAGAACTTTCTATGAAGATGGAAATGTTCTGTAACCTTGCGTTTCAACAGAGTAACCAATACAGCCACGTGTGCCTATGGAGCCCTTGCAATAGGGCTACTGCTGCTGAGGGACTGATAGCGCAGTATCTAGAATTTTCTCAGTTTTCACTGGTTGGGACTTAGCAGGTAGACTCTGCCCTTGAAAATTAACAAACAACCTCATACTCTCAAAGGTACAATTGACCTTCACCTTTGTTTCTGCCTTTACATTCTCACTGAGTCTGTGGCTTTTAGCTGTGTGTCTAATAACACGTGCATGGGCAGGATATGCTGATCTTAATCTCACACAAACAGGCCCAGAGTCTCAGTATGGATAGTAACAGACCTATGTGGGAATTAGAGTTATTTTCAATAGGAATTAAAACATAAAACTTTATGACATCTCACAGACTTCTAGGAGGATAGTCTCAACATGATCTGAGTTTGGTATACATGGATTAATTGGTAAATGTGAAGGACTTAGGCTACTTTTGACAAAAGAAATGATTGCTCCTTATATCGTATGCATATATTCCTTAAAGTTACAGAATGTCTCTTGCAAATAGGTTGACATTGGATGTGAATATTTTAAGATCAATACAGAGATTGACATAAGGAAACATTTAGGCAGCTTTGGATTATTATTATAAAGATATAAAATATTGTTTCTGTGAATTAGCAAACTGTCCTCCAATGACTATTCACATGTATGAGACAAAAAACAGCAGTGAAAAAAAATTCTCTCTAATTTAGTTGTTCGGTTTCCTACTGTCTTGTATTAAAAGCTACCTAATAGAATTTATAGTTGGAGAAACCTTTTAGGCAGCACTCTTTGTATTTTTTATTAAGTCCAAACTCAGAGAATCTACTTAATGTCAATTCTGTACAATGGTTATACTGCAGAGCATATTTTATTTTAAATCTGCAGGACATGATGATAAATTGATAATTGACCCCAAGGCCATTATAAATAAAGAGGCCCTGTTTTTCATTAGTACAGTATTACCTAGTCATAAGGGAAAGAAGACCAATGCTAATTTTGCCCTGAGAAGTGAGCAATCAAGAACTCATGGTTTTAAAAACACACGTTTAAAGAAAGCAAATTTCTAGTTGTGAACAGTAGAAGAAAATGCAATTATAGGAACATATGATTAAAAACATGCCAAAACCAGTTTGTGTTGTGTGCTGATAAATAGAACATTCTTAACTGTGTTTACTTAAAAAAAATCTAGCTGAGAAATAAACTAAAAAATATCAGGTAATATAATTCCTGTTGGCATTCTTGTTTAGGGTATCCAGGTATAATTGTCTCAGGTTGACATTCCCACCCTGGGAGGGAGCAGTTTCCTTAAAAGTTTATTCATGTGAAGGTCATTTTAAACACGCTCCTCAAACCCACATACAGTTACACCATATGTAGACCACCTGTCTCAGCTCTATTGGCCCTTGTTTCTTTAATAAATGAACAAAATGTGTTTGGGGACTCTTGCTACAAGCAAAGGTATCATGGAACATACAAGTTCTAGAAAACACAGTCAGTGATCTTGAAGATCCAAATGGAGAGAGAATGGAGACTTCCTGAAGGTAATATTTTATAAATATAATAGCAGATATTAACCAACCACTATGCCCATGCAAAAAAATAAAGAGATATTATGAATTTAAGAGCACTAAAAAAGACTATCAAGAAATATACTGAGTTTAAAAATAGTCTTGAAGAATGAGTAGAATTTTAATTGATAAGCTACAGGGGAAGTTTGAGCTTCAAGCATCGCACCAAGAACATGAAAAGACAATCTATGGAATGGGAGAAGATATTAACATTTCATATATCTAATAATGAACAAGGATCTCTAAAGAAGATATACAAATGGCCAACAAGCACACGAAAAGATGCTCACCATCTTAGTCATTTGGGAAATGCAAATCAAAGCCACAATGAGACATCACTTCTTACCCACTAGGATGGCTAAATAAAGAAAGATAAACAATAAAAAGTGTTAGCGAGGATACACAGAAATTGCCAGTGGACTACAACCTAGGGTAGCCACTTTGGCAAACAGCTTGTCAGCTCCTCAAAAAGCTAAAACTAGAGTTCACATGTAACCCAGCATTCTACTCCTAAGTATACATCCAAGAGGATTGAAAATATATGTTTACACAAAAACTTGTACATAATGTTTATATTAGCATTATTCACAAAAGCAAAAAAGTGGAAACAATCCAAATGTCCATTAAGTGATGAATGTATAAACAAAATGTGGTATATCCATACAACAGACTATTATTCAGCCATACCCAGGAATGAAGTACTGATACATGCTACAACATGGATAAACTTTAAAAACACACTGAGTGAAATAAACCAGACACAAAGGCCATGTACTGTATGATTCCATTCATATGAAATGTCCAGATAGGCAAATCCATAGGCAGAGAAAGTAGATTTTTGGTTTCTAGGGAGGAGGGGGAGGAGGGTGTAGGGAGTGACTGGGAATGGGTACAGGGTTTCTTTTTGAGTTGATAAAAATATTCTGGAATTAGATAGCAGTATGATTGTGCAGCTTCATGAATATACTAAAAAACACTGAACTGTATATTTAAAAGGGTGAATTTTACAGTGTATGGTTCATATCTCGATTATTTAAAAACAAGGATGCAAGAGGCTCTCTGGATAAAGTGAGTGCGTGGTATAAACAAAGAAGAGAAAAGGTGAGAAGGAACAAGAAATATCTGGAAGAGGATAAATGATCTTGTCAATAGTAGTTATAGGATGGAGATGAATATCCTTTGTAGTTATATATAGTAGTGGGAGGTGAAGTTGAAATGGTTGGATGAAGGAAAGATGAGGGACGGTTTCAAAGGGTAGGCTAAGGAGTTTGGCACTTATTTGTTGATATTAAGGAGTCGAATTAATTTGGCAGTAGTATGATTTTATCTAATTTGGAAGGAGAAAAATCTGGAAGGGGCAGATCAGCTACCCAAAATGCATATTGGTTTCCCTGAAAAATAAGAAAATATCATATCTGGTAGTTGAGGTGATGTGGAAAAAGAGTCATGGGGTGTGGGCTGAAGATCAGAAGCAACTGAGAGGTAGTTTCCTGGAATCAAGAATTTCCCTCTGACCAGAAGAGAATGTCTCCTGTTTTCTACCATGTACCAAGTAAAATGAAATCTGTATCTTTAAAAGTACGAGAAGAATTTCATATTTTACTTTAGATGTGTTATTAAACAGCAATTATGATCTCTTCTGAAATGTTGCTAATAATTTTAACAAAGCCTTTTTATTCTTTACGGAAAAACAGAGTGACTCATCAACAGGGAGAAAGTTAATCAGGGTTAGGAATTTAGTTAAACTGTAAAGGAACTAGAGGCTAGGATAAATCTGGGAGGAAGGGCTGGAAGAAATGTTTGCCTACAAGGCAAATGCACAGTTCTCTGCCTGGTGACAAATAAAATGGTAGCAACATTAGCAAAGAAAGGGAAGTTTAGAAAGGAGATACTGATATCATGGAGTCATTGATTCAATGAGCACCTGCTGATTTTCTTCTATATCGCACATGGTCTCCACTGTTCAGGTGCTCAGAACCTCTGGGAGATTCTCTTTTCTCGTAAACAATTACAATAAAATGTGACAGCATAAAGCTGGGCACAAGGAAAAGTTGGTGGAGGATGAACCAGAGAAATTGTGACAGAGAACTATCTATTTGAGGTATGTATTAAAAATTAATAGAAGCTCCCCAGGCCAGAAAATCAGCAAAAGACTTCAAAGGTCAGAGAGCAGTGTTTGCACTCCTAGGGAAACCAAGACTAGGGAGCATTCTGAGTGTTGATGAGAAATGTGGTGAGGTTGGATCCTCAGGTACTGGAAAGGGAGAAGATGCTAGAAGATATTGGTGATGATATAGATTTCAGCTTTCATTCCATTGATAATGGGGAATCAGTGAAGTTTGTAAAGCAGAAAAAAACAGGATTATATTTACATACATATTAATATTGTGGTGGGATTTGAGGGTTGAAGGGGTGAGCAGGCTGACTAGGATTTTGTTCTCTTCTCAATAAGAGACAATGAAGACCTCCTCTGGGGCTGGTAGAGGACACGGAGAAAAAGGAACAGATTCAGGAGCTATTTAGAAGGATGTTAACGGAAATAAGTGATGTGATAGAGGGAGAAGGTGCGAGGGAGGGGAATCAAGGAAGACTGCAAGGTTTCTGGTTTGTGTGACATAAAACGGATGTGTCGTTTACTGAGATACGGAAGACTGGAAGGGAAGCAGGTCTCAAGAGGAGGAGAGGCAGACAATAAATTCATGTTGGTGTATGCTGAAATACACACTGGGAAAAAAATTCAAAGACGGGGCCTCTCTTCCTCTTTACCTTGATGGGAAAAAGGTGATTAGCCTATACGTTTCCTTGCATCCATGATGAGAATATGATTCATTTTCTTCTCACCAGGGTTATCAGTGCAATTTAATTGTTTTAGAGGCTTTCGTTTTTTTATTTAGGTAAGGACTGTTTGGATTCCCAAACCAGCCTTGCACATTTTTGTACTATGATTTATGCTTTTTTTTTTTTTGCTGCTTTTGTTGGAACCAAGCCTGTTATTTACTGTTCTCTGTTGAAATAGCCCACGAGCAGGAGAAATGAGTTGAGCATTTGACATTCAGTATCTGGTTAATGATGTCTGCTCACTGGGTCTAACAATATTTACAGATAAGCAACTCCAAAGAACGGGACTCATATTACTGGCCCTATGTATTCAGGAAATAGAGCTTCTCTGATGATCCAATAGCCATAATCCAAATTAAACATCTGGGTTTTCCAATGTGTATTTCCTAATATTATGTGTCATTTCTTTGTAAACACATCAAGTAGTTCACTACCAATGTGGTGAGATTTCATCCAGAAGATTTTCTTCCTCTCCCTTTATAAGTCTTAATACATGACTACTTTTATTGAAAGTATGAAATTATTTTAAGTGATAGACTTTTACTATGTAATACAAGGATACAGTCTTGGCTCTGCAAAACATTGATTTAAATTTACTTTATGAGTTATTTGATTGAGAAGGTGGAGAGAGAAAGTCCTCAGGCACTGGCTAACTAAGGGGATAGGAGGGCAAGGAGAGATCATTGGAGTAAGAATCAAACTGTGACCTCCCAAATATAAGCTTTTTTTCTATTTCACCATTTCCAGTATCTCTTAGCCTAGGTCCCCAGAATTTGTACATGTGTTTACGTATGAAGAGTTTAGGAAAAATAAAGAAGTGCAGAGTTACTGGGAAAAGGTCAAGACTGGGAGTCTGAAGATCCTGTTCCTGAAATTAAGCACTGGAACTGTTCCAGCCTGAATGCTTGCTCTTTGGTGATTCTCTAACCGGAAAGAATAGTGAACAGTTAACCCAAAGGAAACCACTGCGAGTGATAATGATGGGGATGGTGATAAATATCACTTGGGTGGATGTGTAAAATACAAATCTGTGACATGTTTTAAGATATCTACATGTGCCTTTAGAGGAGTACAAGTACATAAAGAATAGGGTGGCTTCCTTGGTATTGAATTTTTAAAATCAATTATGTAATTGGATTTTAAAAATAATCTATATTACAGACCCTGATACCTTACCAATAATCTTTGGACAGAAAAAGAAAAAAAGAAAGAAGAAAAGAAATGAAGGGAAGTAGGGAAGAAAAGGAAGGAAGAAAAAAAGGAAGAAGGAAGAAAAACTAAAAAGTAAAATAAATTTTATAAAGGGGATTTTTGTATTCTTTTGAGATCAAAGAGCCTGTAAGCAACTCATTAAATAGGTGATAGTAAACAGTAATTAAATTAAAAATATTGATTTGTATTAAGTAGCTCGTTAGTGAGGCTATCTACCATATTCATTTCTATCTTGTCTCGACTAAGCTGTTGTCACCGAAATAAGTGTGAAATAAGCAAATACATGCACATTTACTATTGCAAACAGGCCTCCCAGATCTAATTAGACAAAGCTCTGCCCATCTGCTCTGCATTATCATGGGGCCTGCTCAGATGGACGCTGTTTCATTACTAAGAGGCAGAGAGATGCAAATTGAATTGAACTGGACTTCCTCTCAGACAGAGACCAGGGCATGAAGTCAAACCCTTGCTGTGAACCAACAAAGGACCACTGGGAAAAAGTGGGTTGAGAGGGGATTTCTTTTTCTAAGGCCACATGTCTAGTACTTAGCAGAGGCCATAAGGGAGTGTTCATCCCATTGTTTGGTACAAGGCAACATGAGTCGCCACAATATAAACCTTGTTCACTATGCAAATTGTTGATTTTGGTACTTAGTCCCTTGTGACAGATGCCCTTTTATTAGCTGTATGTCACGGCATGTTGAATTGCATTTCACATGAGGGAGACAAAACAGCAGTCCTGACGTGAGTTATTTCAAAAAGTTAGTAATTTGAATTTAGTACTCAGTTATATATGAAGATGAATTAAAATACTTCGATAAAACTGTTCTTCAATGTAGTGTCTCTGGTATGCAAAAATGGGCAAAGCCCCTTTTTAATGTGCTGTTCCTGCCCAGGCAGTTTTAATAGTTTCTCTATTAATAGGGATAATTAATTGCCAATGTTCGCAACAAGACTGTGAAAACCCTTTGGCTTGAAAAAGTTGTAGATTCAGAGCAGCTAAAAAGCTAATATATTGTATGAAAAGTTCCACATTTTGATCTTGGAAAGAGGCTTTGAAATGACATTTTTCTCCACATGATGAATTTGTGCCATTTTCTTCAGTAAAAGCTATTTTCCCTCACAAATGGATGCATTTTATCCTGGATTCCATTCATGCTTACTTTTAAAAATGTTTATCTCTTTGTAGAAATGCACTCTAATAAGGATTCAGTCTTCCAAGCGTCAAAAGGAGCAAAAGAATTAGGTTTTACGTTAAATTTAAAGGTTTTTCCTGTAAGTACTTTTCCTAATAAAAGGTTATACTATATCAAAAGAGAACTACATACAACTGGTAAAATCTTAAAAACTGGAGACCTATAAAGACAGATTCAATGTTTCTTCTTGTACATCCAGCAACAGGTAAACTTGAAGTAAGGGGAAAGAAGTTCTGGGCCCAGGCCTTCCCCGTTTGTCCTTTATTCTCCACCCAAAGGAGATTCCCAGATTCCCAGGTTGTTTCTGGATATAGACCTTCTCAGCCATTAAAAACCACCCCTAGGCTCCTAGAGAAGATCAGATAAACAGCTCTACCCTGCAAGAATAATTAATGAGGTTTAAAGTGTTGTTTCTGTCATTCACACTTCTCCTAAAAAACTAAAATTTTATTTTCTATAGACTGGAGTCATTACTTCCAAATGGGAAGAAAATACCTTTTAGTGTTGGGACAGCAGACACTTGTGTCTCATGACACAGTCCAACACTTATGGTAGACATCAGTGATTGATCATAAAAGCCTTGTTAACCTAGTGCTTGATGTGTTCATTGCTATCCAGCTTTTGATAAGATGAAGACTCTTTGCTATCCTTGCTCCTGAAGACCAACCTGAACCTCAAATGGAAGTGGTTGTCTGAGCCCTGGATGGAGTAAATCCTCTGGGTTGGCCTGAAAAATCCAGAAAAGGAACTTCAGTGAATGTGGTGGTGCCTTTCCTGTTTAGTTGGGTTGAATAAAGCACACACCAAATACTGTTCAGATCCAACAATTCGTTTTGCTTACACAGCTTCCTTGGAGCTACCTCCACCTTTTGTAAATCTCTGTATTGTGTCATCTGTGACCTGAACACCTGGGGTCAATCCTGCCTTTTGGATGTCCCATTTGGCTTGTTCCTTGCCATTCATACAATGACAGTCAGTCTGGACCCCATGCCTTTAACTCTCCCCTCAATTACTACTCTCACTAGTCTCCTTTCTTTGTTGTCACAGGTGCACACCACTCTACTTGCTTGTTCTAACATCCTGGGTGTTTTTTTTTTTTTGGTCGTAGGTCGTTGTTGTTTGCCTTTTTTTTCTTTGTTGTTGAATATATAAACCTGTATCCATGTATCTAGTTACCTTGCTTATACCTTGCTCTGCCTACTCATCTGCCCAGACTTGTCTGCTTATGGATTGCTGGGTTTCTTTGCTAACTCTGTGCCCAGATCATCATCACCTTCTGAGTCTTTTTGCTGACTCTGCCTACTGTTGATCATTCTAATAGCCTATTACACACTTAACTTTTGGCATGACAAAAAAGCTGTTCCTTCATGAAATGAAGTTTTATTTGTTGTCATTTAGGTACCAAATGATGCTGCAAATGAGCATTTCAGTGGAAATAGCACCTTCCCACTGTTCCTGACATTGTAGTATATAAGTAACAGCGTATGTTCCTGAGATCAGCCCTTGCCACAAGGAAGAAAAGACTGCAGTGATGAATTTTTAGATGATATACCAAACAATTTAACCTGATCCAGAGACATTGCCTAGCTGATTCTATATCTTGACACCAAACAAATTATGCAGATAAAATCATTAACAACAAATGGTTGATTAAGAAAGCAGTTCTGATTCATGGAACTTTTAAATTACCTAAATTTAAATTTTGTTTCTAATGTGTATTCAGTGAACTTATAGATAATACCTTCAATTCATTCTAATTATAAAATAAGATGTGCTCGGACTTATGATGATACTGTGAACAGACATATTTCTTCAGACCTGGGGATATTTGAACAAGAATTGGGATAGGAGAAGAGATAGGAAACGTTACATGAGGTGGATGACTGAGAGGGAGACATACATCCAGAGTCAGGCATAATTCATTCCATCTTTTGTGAAAGAATTTGTCTAAAAGACAAAGATCTAAAACTCAGGTATCTCAGGGGGCCAGGCCTGTGACATAAATGTGTACTATCAGCTGAAATGTGTAAAATCAGCTGGGTATTAGAAAGTGTGGGAACTGTTGAAATCTTTAGAGTACATGGCCTGCTATTCAGCTCCACCTATTTGTGGCCATCTTTTAATATTTCAAAAGAAGCCAGGAATCCAGATTATTATGTGAAATTTGTCAATTTATGAATTCCAATTCAAATATCAAAAAACCCCACACACCCCCCAAATGTCTGCAGTTCTCATCATAGCCTGTGGGCTGCCAGTTTACAATCTTAGGTATATGTTTATTAAACTTATTTTGTGTCTAACCAAACCATAATTCTTGCAGAGAAAAATCTTCCTCCTTAAGGGGTTGGTATGTGGTAGTTTAGGTCTCATTGAGACTAGTAATTAATGACCTCTCAATACATATTTGCTGAATGAATGCTGATAATTGCCTATTAAAGTAAAATCACACATACTCTGTCTACTCTTATAGTACATCAAGCTAATGTGGCAGATTATTATAGAGGGATTATAGACATACCCATTCTACAAACCATACTGAAATTAGCTTAAGCCTGATTCTGAAATATAAACAGAAATTAAATTTGCTACTGCAGTATGTTGATGGTTGGAAGCTCTCAGCTTCATGACATTGATAATTTTTATTTTTATCAAAAAATTTTAATGATGATTAAATACTCTAAGATCAGCGATTTTTAGTTGGTCTACATTATTCTTTTTATAAAAGTAAACCAGGTCCATCAACAGATGAATGGATAAAGAAGGTGTGGTATAGATACACAATGGAATAGTACTCGGCCATGAAAAAGAAGGAAATTTTGCCATTTGCAGAAACAGGGATGAATTGCATGGATTCACTTATATGTGGAATCTAAAAAATACAACAAACTAGTGGATAAAATGAAAAAGAAGCAGATATAGATATATATATATACAGATATAGAGAACAAACTAGTGGTTACCAGCAGGGAGAGGGAAGCAGGGAGGGGCAAGATAGCAGTAGGGGGAAGAAAAGGGTTACTATGTGATTGTATAAAATCACGTGTGTGAAACTTTTGAAAATTGTAAAGCACTATAGAACTGAAAGAATCCCTTATTCAATTAAAAAATGCAAAACAATAAAACCAGTTTGTGCATTTATTTTGCACCAGAAGTTAGTTCTTTCATTTGGCAGAGTGGAATAATGCAGAGGCACTTGTGGTATAGCCTACTTGGATCAAGATGTCTTGGAGCAATAATACAATATCTGCTTTAGGGCCTGTAGTATTCTTCAAGGTCTGTGTTCAGTAGTATCCTTGAGTTGATTTTAAGTTATTTTGAATGAAGCGTTCAAATTTGCATTTATTAGCAATAAATTATTTAAATACTTAGGTGTAACGAGTGTAATCCATTATAACATGGTGTTTTGGTTGCTGTTTGTTTCATATATCGAAGGGAAAGAGTTTGTGCAATAATTATCAGTGTTAAATTTGCTGTGGAAGTATAAATCAGAGGGAATGGCTTAAATGTCAGGTTTTTTGATTTGTATTTGTAATGGGCTATTTTAACGTCTGGATTTGATTGGTTCTCCTTTCAGATGCCTGCACACAAAATGGCCTGAGACCATTCTCCGATGACTGATTAGGCACCACAAACACCCATGTATCATCATGTGAAAACAGATACTAGTACAGGCAAAACCTGCCGGTAATGTCAAACAGATCTTTAAGCACTGGGTATAAGTGCCTGTCCCTGAAGTGGATAGAGGCTGAATCTGGACTTCGGGAGTTCGTTGACTTTTCAGGTAGTTCCCTGCGAGAGAAAGAACACTTGAGAAATAGCTTAGTCTTCCCAACTTAGCTGGGATAGTTTGATGATGTACAGATCATGACAACTAAGTTGGGAGGGTGCTACTGCCACTGTACTCTTGGTTGCTGTTTACCCCTCTGTTATAAGCCATATTTTATGATGGAGGCAGTAGATAGCCTTAACTATCACTAAATACTGCCTCTCTATAGGCTATTCTGTCAGCCAGCCATATTGTTTTATATTTGTGCATGAGATTTTGATCAGTGTGTACAAGTTGTGGTAGAACAACTTTAGCATTAACTGAAAGTAAGTAAGAAATGTCAGTGCAAGAAGGGTGGACTGAAACCATGGTCAAAGTTTGGGTGAATATGAGGAATGTATTGGCTATATGTGGTTTTAGTGCTATAGTTGAAATTAGGGACAGTGAATGAGAATGGCAAAAAGTGAGACTCAGAAAATGGGCAGAAAGTGAGAGGAGTTATCAAACTGCCCAATCTTAAAGTCTAAAAGCAGCAGGAGGCCTTCTGATAGTCAAAACATTTATACATCTGTGAGTGTTGTCGAAAAAACAAAGCAGGGGAGTTTTTAGGTGGATACTTATTAGGGAACAATTTTTACATTGCATAAAATACTGTCAGATATTTAACAGTAAGTTTTCCTGCCATACTGACTATGACAGCAAGACGTATTCGCCAGAAAAAAAAAAATAGGATGGAGAAAAAATAAGAGTGAGTTGTTTTCATGGAAATACCCATTCTCAGATTAAGGAGTACATTTAAGAAAGTAACCTCTATTTCTGCCCTTCAAAGTCTGTTTATGTTAATTTAAGCCCACGAGTATTTCCTCAAACATGCTTAACTAAAATATAGATATGTATATGTATATATTTTGGTTACCATTTCTATAAAAATGGTTTTTTTAAGATAATACATAGTGCTAACTTCTTTTCACTGAAATAATTCAATACCCTAGTTACAGCAAGTTTACAAGAAATGCAAAACTTCTAAAACCAAATTATAACTGTATATCATAAGTAAAAACAACAGATTATTTAACAGTTATAAAATTTATTTTCTGAAAATGGCCTTGTGTTCATAATTAAGAAAAATGATTTTTTTTCATCTTTTTCTCCAAGAGCCTTTGAGCATGTTTGTGAAGTGAGAATTATGATGCCTACTTGACCGGCTGGTCATGAACAGGAAATGTGACAATACGTGTAAAATACGACCAACGTGTCTAAAAAACAATCTACTTGATCAATAGATAGATGATTATTTCTCTACCCTACCTCCACTACGGCACCTTCCCTCCACCTTACTATTCCAATCTGCCTCTTATTTGGACCATTTGTGGCCAGTATTCACAGCACATATTACTTGGTGAGCTTCAAAGATCTTTAGTTGTTTTCTATCTTTAATTGCCTCAAGTGTTTCTTTTTGAGCAAGGTTGTAACGTTGTATTTATTTTATATCAGGAACTATTCTTAGGCAAGTCCTATATCCCAAATTTCCCTGGGCCTTTCTGAACCACAGCAGATCACACATAGTTCTCCAAATATCACATAACCCTGGCAAATTTTGTGCTTCTGATCATTCTCTAGAATCCATTAATAGCTTTATTGTCTTGGTATCCAAAGCATTTGAAGATACCTTATTTTTGATAGTACATTGAATTCACTAGTATTCTCTGACTTAAAAAATGACATTTTTTAGAATAAGGATCATGCATCCTTTAAAGTTGTTATTTCTGGTGCTTAACATACAGTCTGGCCTATGTCGGGTATGCAATAAGCAATTGTTGAGTAATTAGACCATTACATATTAACCAAATATAGAAATCAGGAGTGAAGCTGTGCTCCAGCAAGGCAGGATGCAACCTTTGATTGATGTCCTGATGAATGGAGGATGGAACGTAGGTACTCAACACACACCAAGGCTATAACCCAGGATGCGGTACAATTTGCAAGGAACTAAACTCAATTCCTCCCTTCCCCCAATCAGGAAACATATCAGAATGAGATTGAGTGAGAGCATGATATTTAGGGACAACCATGGATTTATTAAAAAATAAAACCAAGAAAATCATTTACAAATTTTTCTACAATTTGTTCAGAAGCATGCTTCTAAAAGGAAATGATTATGAAGGAAATGTTCTCTGTAAAGGTTAAATACATTACTATTTTTATAGAAAACATTATTTTTTGTTTAAATACAAGTCAGAAAGAGAGAACATTTCATAGAAATTTTTAAGCCTTTGACTTTACCAGTAGTTCTATATTCCATTTTGGGAAATCTGCAATGGTTATTGAAGTATCTGAAAAGTCCTGCAGTAGAAGTATAGCTTGGTATATAGCTAACAAGCATTTGTATTAGCTATGTCCTAATTATAATCATCTCTTATCAAACTTAATCCTAAAGTTTAACTTATCTATATTTTCAGTTAAATCTCTGATTTTCTAAAACTGATCTGGGATACCATGTTCTAGAAGATTCTCAAACCTACTGAAAAAATAAGACAGTTGCTTAATTACAGAAGGGTCCAGCTTTTGCCTACATGTGAGGTAGAACGGAGAACCAATTTCCTCTTCCAAATTAGGAAAACATTTTGAGAATTTGAGGTAATTTTAGTGCCTAAGTGTATACTCCCACAATATATGTTGTCTATGTGGGCATTGTATTTTTTTCTTGTCCTAGAAGGGGAGAGTTAAACAGAATATATGATTTACCATATAACGTATCATCTATTCCACACTACTAAATTCAATTCCTTTTAACGGTATTAGGATAAGCTATGCAAAGCTAGCAAACAAATCCCAAATTTCAGCAGCCTATGACAATAAAGGTCTATTCCTTGATCACCCTACATATCTGTTGTGGTGAACTAGGGACATCCTTCTGCTTTGATTTCACTAAATGACTGAGGCTGACAGAGAAGCCACAACTGGAAATTCTTACTTTTGGAGATTCTATGTTTCTGCTCAGAAGTGACATATGTCACTTCCACACTCGTTTTTTGTGTTAAAGTGAGTCACACCCACATAAACATCAAGGAAACAGGGGAACACAATTCCCTCTTTGACACAGAAGTTGAGAAGCGCTACATATGACTGCATAGTAGTAATGTTACCATATTAGTATTTATGACACTAAGAAACAAATTCAAAAGAATTACTTAAAATAAAATAATGGATTTATTTAAAAATAAATAAATAAAACCGAAAAAGGGGAAAAGAAGACTGAAGATTGCAGCTAGCCTGTCTTGTGGCTGCTAGGAAGAATGTCATTCAAACCCCAGAATGACAGCAGTAATAATGACAGCAGTATTACACATCACCAGAACATTTTACAACAAAAATGTAATATTATAGCATAACAAAATATTCCTGTAAACTTTCTCTCCAAGATAAGGTGTTCTGATTGCTTTTGTCTTCCCTCATAGAATCTATTTTTTAAATGTCCCACTGAGAAACACTTCCGCTATTTTATACGAGCCTTTTCAAAACCTTGAACTCTAAATTCCTTAACAGGTGGAATGGAGATGGTAGAGAGTCAGATATAGTCCACAGAATCATTTAAACTTTCTGCCTTAAAAATATTGCAAAGGTAATGACATTTTACAGGCTCTCATTTACTCTATGGAAAGTGTCATAAATAGATCTCTGGCAAAGAGCAGTTTCTACTATATAGTACATGAGTTATTTTAAGAAGGACGCTAGAGATGTTACATGAATACAGCTATCCTTATCTTAGTAATGACAAGAAAAAAATAATATAAAGGCCAAAGAATTACTAATGTAGTTTGATGAAGCAAAGTAGAGTCACTAAAATTTAGTCTTCTAAGAGTGTAGAATGCATTCTAATATATAAGCGGAAGTTTGCTCTTTCGTTGGAGTTTTGAACTATTAGAAACAATACCTTGGTGTTAATTTAGGCAAGCAGCACATCCCAAGCCTGAACTGGGACCCTGGTTTGACACATATTCTGAGGGAAGATTGCCACCTACTGGATTGTCAACACTACTCCCTCAGGTCTTATAGTATATGTAAATATGTTTCCTTTAAAATTACAGACTTTAAAACTAAAATCCCAGTTTGTCTACAAAACTTTCCCACATTTATTTCAAGAGAAGCTCCTAGATATGAAATTATTTTAGTCATCCTCCAGAGAGAGCTGAATGTGAGCTGCTTCGACCCTTGGCTGCCACTGCTCCTGGTTCTGGGGTCACTCTTACAAGCTGTTTGGGGTGCAATAGAGGAGACTGAGGTTTTCTCAATGTCAACTGGGCATCAGCTGGATTTTCCTTTTTGTTTTTCTTTTCTTTTCTTTCTTTCTTTCTTTTTTTTTTTTTTTGTACACGGGCCTCTCACTGTTGTGGCCTCTCCCATTGCGGAGCACAGGCTCTGGACACGCAGGCTCAGCGGCCATGGCTCACGGACCCAGCCGCTCCGCGGCATGTGGGATCTTCCCGGACCGGGGCGCGAACTCGTGTCCCCTGCATCAGCAGGCGGACTCTCAACAACTGCGCCACCAGGGAAGCCCTGGATTTTCCACCTTAATCAAATACAACTTTCACATTGGATTTGCAGTAGATAATGATTCTAAAAAGAAAAAAAAAAACGCTATATTTTTAAACATGTATCTGACTTCTTGAAGCAGTTCTAATCTTTATAAAGTTTTCATCTTTAAATTTTTGTGGACCACATATTACAGGTGCATGGATAAGAAGAATAACAAAGCAATTTAAGATGTATTTATTTAAGCAGCAAAACTGTTGGTGATTTCTCTGGACAAATGGCATACAACTGAAATTATACCCTCCATTCAGTTGTTATGGTATGGCCTTTTGTAACATAAGCAAGAGATTTCAGCACTATCTTTTGACTATTGGTGAAAGAAGGGTGATTTTGAGACTACTTACAAAGCCGCTGTCAGTTTTAAAGGTAAAAGTGTTTTAACTATTAGTGAGTTAATATAACTTGATGGTATTTTAGCTGATCAGTATAAGAAAAGACAAAGAGAAGATTTAAGCATACCAAGCCCTGGCAGAATGAGGAAGGCTGCCAACGAGAGGAGTAGATCTAGAATAAGAGTTCAATGAAGGAGGAGAAAAAATGGAAGTAAAGGATTTAGGATAATGATTAGGAATGAGAGTAAAAAGGTGAGATGCTAGAAATAATAGTGGAGAGGTGCCTATGCAGAGAAATGTCTATGCAGGAGACAATGTGGTGTAGAAATAACAAAAGAGCAAAATCAAAACTTTGGACTTACACAGACTTGGGTTCATTAACACTGTGACTTGGGGAAGGGTCTTTAACTTTGCTGAGGACCAGTTTCAAGTCCTACAAACTGGGAATAGCAGTTTCCCCATTATTTTTAAAATTAAATTAGATAATGCACATAAAATGCTTAAGATCCTAAAACACTCGATAAGTACCTTCTCATTTCACCATTCCTTTGAAGAGGTTAAAAAAGAAGTAGAAAATTAATGAAGACCTTTGGCTATGGTAGACACACAGACACACGAAGGAGGAGAGGCAATAAAAAAATAATTTAGGAAAGGGGAGCTGAAAAAAAAACAAGAATGAAATGGCAAAAGCGGCAGGAAACACAGACCTTGATCAGAAAATTGTTGCTGTAATAAGAAGAGGACTGACTCAATGTCATACTCACCTTCTCAAAATAAAGTAGAATATGCACAGAAACAACATTTGTGTCGGCCAAACCACAGCAAATAACCAATTTAGCTATTCCTATGACTTCTTCTCTGTATGAATGTCATTTCTAATTTTAATCTGTAAATTTTCCCTTCACCCTTCTTTGAGCTACATTTCCACTTTTCCACAACTTTCTGGACATTTCTGTTTGAAACCTTACCCACGTCTCCAAATCAATATTTCCATAATGGAAGCTTATTATCTTCATTATCAAACTTGATCTTCTCCCAATGACTTTTTTTTTTTTCCTGATTAATAACATCACTAGTCTCCCAGGACAGAGGTTACTTAGCTCAGTACTTCAATTTTTTTCTCTGTCTTTGTTACCATCCCCTCCAGTGTCATGTGGTATTTGTGGTAGTGATAACAATGAAAATCAGAATGTATATAATTTCTTAGAATTTATATAGTGCTTTCCTATACATATCATTACTTAATCTTTACCTAAAGATTCTTCTGCTAATCTAGCTCCTATTTCAACTATTACCACTATTATCTTAGCAAATATCTTTCCCATTTCTCGCCTGGATTATAGTGTTCAAAAGAAAATGATTATTTTTTTCCTGAAAATATAGTGTATGCTCGTTAATAGAACATTTAAGACATTCCATGATATTGCAAATTTGGTTTTTAGCCTAATTTTCTTTTATATATTCTAGGACACTCCCTTCCTGACTGCTTATCTTCCAAGATGACTCTGTACATGTCTATTCTCTGCCCATCAATAGCCCGTGTATATTTCAAGACCCTGATCTAATGAGAGTTTCTCTATGATCCCTCACCCAATGAAAGCCTGGCTGACCCAAAGGTGCCAGGTCCCAGTCTCTCAGGGTACCGGAACATCACTAGAATAAATTGGAGCTATTTCTGACCAAAAAAGGATGCACTTATACATATATCTTCAATTGAACATAGTGATTCAAACTTAGTATCTTTGAGAAGGTCATTCAGTTACAACTTTGAGACCAAATACTCATAGTTTAGCTCTGCTTATCTGACATTAGTGGTCTATCATCAAAAATTTCAACTTTTCTCAAGGAGTTGTCTAATTCAGGATAAGAATTTTAAAAGTAAGAAATAAAGAGATAACAGGAGCCATAGAGAATAATTGTAAATAATTGTAAACTGTTTTCTTATTTATCCTCCCTCCAGAATAGTGACTCTTCACTGGTCAGTGGAAGATATTGGTAAGTGAATTTATTCCTCTATATAATATTTATTACCAGAAAAAAATTTTGCCCACATTCACTACATAAATACTGAATAAATAATAAAATATCTTTTGGAAGACCCCAAATTTATTAGCTTTCTCAGGCCTTCAAATGCTTACATTTCTCCATATTTATGTTCCTTATCATCTTTATTGTCTTGTTTCATAGAATTGAGTACAGGTTTGTCTTCTTCTCAAAGTCCCAGGAAGACAGACTTTTATCTTAGACAACATTGTGCAAGAACAGAAATATGAACAGTTTTGAGGATTGGAAGTTAAGAGCCGTACCCTCCATGTTAGCTCCTGGGCACAGGGCCTAGTAAAGATTGGCACGTTGTCTTATGCTTTACATAGGTGATGTAGCGGAAATGAGTTATGAAGCCTTAAAAAAACAACTATCTTAAATTTCAGGTTAATACATTATAACTAATGGCATGAAATGACCAGGATTTCATGCACACACACACATACATACACCCACTAAATATCAGATTTAAAGGTAAAAATAATCTGTTTACCCAGTAAGGACTACTGTGTTCATATTCATAAATAAATATAAGCGTTAAAAAGCAAATGCACTTACAAAGCAGCTGTGCAAGTTTTTTTAGTTTTTTTCCCCTGAATTTTAGATTTATAAAAACCATGTCTCAGCTGCTACCTTTCAACAATTTTACTCTGAGGCAATAAATAATTCAATGTGCTAATTTGACAGATGACTCTCCAGGAGCCTCCTACCATTACTAGCATCATTAGGCCATAATATGCGTGACGAGGATGGGCCATTCAGCAAATGTCCTTCACTTGTTTACCCCTAAAGAGCTGTACTCTGCACAATTAACTAATGAAGCATTATGAACCTTTTTTTTTTTTCTTCCCTCCTATTTCAATACATCAATGCAGTGAGTCTGAGGGAAAATATATTCTGTTTCCTTTCACTAAACAAGTATTTATGGGATGGTTAAGACTTCACTGTAGCTCCCAAATGAATAAAGGGAAAATAATAAGATGGTCAAAATGGATTATCATCATCATTATTATTATTATTACTTCCTTTCTCTTCCATGGTTTGTAAGGAAAACGTAAAAGCAATTCGGTGTTGAATTGCCAAAAACAAGTCAGTGTGCAAATCATCAGCTTTAATATTTGCTGGTTATCAAGAACTTGTACACTGTCTCCATCGAGCTCGGAAATTTTATCCTTATCTAAAAACTTGATCACATGTGAATTTTCTCAGACTCTTGAGTTTAAAATTTAATTTCAGTTTAAAAAAATACTTAAAGAGTACTGTGAATATTCTAATTGGGTTTTTGTGTGTGTATGAATATACCCTTACTGTCCAGATCAACAAAGCATGTATCTATAGATGTTCAGATGAAGTTACTAAGTCCACATCTAAATAGTTCCATCCCACAGAATTGAATTAAACAAAGAAACATCAGCTGACTTGCCTGTTGTTATTGTTTCACTAAACATTTGACTGCCAAAACATTTTGTTGCTGGGAAAAGAAAAGATGACCTATGGTGCGAATGATGTTAGGGATCTCTTTCTTACATTTGTAGAGTATGTGTTATAGGTTCTTAGTTAAGAAATTATTGCATCCTTTACCATCCCTGGCATTATTTTGTGGTTTAGAGTGTAGAAAGCAAACATTGCCCAAAGCATGTCATTTGGAAGAGAAGTGGGAGGGTACTAGAACTAAAGCAGTTATATTCTTCTCTTTCCAACCTTCATCCAGACCCACGTTGACGTTGACATTATTTCCCAAGAGTAATAGTCACAGCTATTCTTCCTAGATGTAAAACTATTTTTCCCCAGTTGACAACACATGTCCAAAGACAATTATAATGCTCCTCTTTGCACAAATAAAATAATAATCAACATTATGATATGAATAATAATAAAATGGCTATGATTTATTAAGAGCCAATTCAGTCTAAGGCCTTAATGCTTGTTGCATGTATGAAGCAAATATGAAACACTGATGTGAAGAGCATGTTGGTTCCTCTATGAACCTCAAGGTTACAGAAAATATTCACATTAAAAGAGAAACAGAACCACTAAATTTCAAGAGTTCTGAAGATAAATTCTGGTAGATTATCAATATGACATCACATTTATAGGGTTTCAAAACTATCTGATATTATAAGTCATATTCCTCCACATACTACCCCACTTGAACAATTTATTTAATTTTACTTTCAGTAGAATAAATTTTAAAGATGCTAATGCAATAATGAGTAAATTTAGTGGAAAAATAATTCACTTTTCTCAATGTAAATGTTCCCAGTGGCCTTACTATAGCCGTTTGGTAATTATAGATTCAGTGAAAGTCTGACATATTTCTGATATTTTGTATATAATAAGTTGGATACTGTTTGACTTTAAAATATTCTCTTTTCTATCCACATATAAATGGAGCATGTAAAACTTATTTTTCAAAATGTGGTTAGAATGGAAAAGACTACTTGAATGCCAAAGAAAACTGTAATTTTCTTGCTTTTGTATCAGGGAAAAGGTTATGTATCATTTTTAGGAAACATATCCCATCCATGAAAATCTGAGGAACATTAGTAAAATGTAGGAACATTTCCAGTCAATAACAATGGAGGAATTACACAACACTGAATATAGTTGGTGCAAAATTTCTTTAGAAAACCAAAAAAAAAAATTACATTTCTATACAAATGCCCTTCCTTTCCATATAAATCCTTCCATACGAGGTTTGTTAAATTTGTTAAATGTGATGGAAAATTGTTTCATTACTTAAAATATGTACTGAATATTGTCTGTTACATGCAGAATCTATAATTTAACCCAGATATTCTATTAAATGGAAAAGAGTCCAAAATGTGGAACACCTTATAGAATAATTAAATGCTTCATAAACATGGAAGAGGCAAACTTCATTTTAAATGGTTGATCATTTATCCACAAGAGCTATCTAGAGAAAATAGTACAGGTAATAATATTACAGCTTATAATTAATAAAATTACCTCTACAATTTTAGGTTGTTGGCATTTGAAATGTTCCAAATATCACTAATGAGTACTGAAAGTTACTAGCAAATATTACATACTAACATTTATTTTAAAATATTGTTTCCATACTAAAAAAAGCTGAAAATTAATAGTCAGTCACTGAGATTAAAAAATTACTCAAACAAGTACATATCATTTCCATATGAATTTATCTATAATCAACAGAATTTAACCAAAATTATCTCAAATTTTGTTTAAGATGTCTAATGAAATAAGTATTCTTGCTTTTTGTAACAAAAAAAAAGCTACATATGGTGTTTTTCTAGATCTTTGTTCACTCTGATGTAGTAATTTCTTCTTTTTAGTGTGACTTTGCTAAAAATTCAATAATGTACCATTAAAAAAATAATAGCTATGCTAAATACATCCCAGAGGCACACTCCCATAGATATGTCACTTAACTGCAGGCTCACAGTTCATCGAAGACATTTCTGTTTATTTTGATATCTTTTGTTAAAGAAATCCACAGTAACAATGATGACCGGACAAAGAGAGGGAAAAAAAGCCATTCATCTATTCATGGGTAATTGAATTCCCTCATATTTCATAAACAGACTGCCTATCTGTGGGGTTGTTTTATTTGAATAACTTTCTTTAAAATGATTTTCCTTATAAGATGGGGAATTAATATTGAAGAACTCAAGGTCAAAACATTTTTAAGTTAGTTTATTCAATGGATGCATTGCCGTAAGAGAAGGCACCCCTACCCCTTTCTCTCTCCTTTCTCCCACAAATTGCCTTTAGACTGGATGTTTATTGCCCAACGTAAAGAACAAAAAAGGGAGGTAATTAAGCCCAGAATTGCCTGCTGGTGCTTATGACAGTCAAGCCACCGACCTAGGACTAGGAGTCCTCCCAAATCCGCAAAGAAGGAGTCTTGGTTTAGGAACAAAGCTAAGCAGCAAGACGTCATTACTGTTAATTACCTGATAAACAAAGAAGACTTGGTGTCGGTGGCAAAACACCAAACTCAGGGCTGCAGCTGATGCTGTAAAAGACAGTTGGGCTGACTTTGTCCTGTTGAGCATTGTGCTGTGAGATGATCCACCTCTATAAAGAGCTCAAGTAATTAGACTCCAACTACTGTGTTTATCCGTGCTGTACCCTGTATGGTGTCCTAATAACAACAAACAACCTGTCCTCTGGAGACAGGTGGCATCTGCTAAACATCAAATAGGAAAAATAAGGCATGCTTTCAAATAGTAGTTCATTAATTTATAAGCCAAGGACAAAGGTGAGAAATATGAAGACGGGTGAGAAATATGAAAGTGCACTGAAGTTTATAGCTCCCTTAATAAGTAAATGAGTTAAATAAAACATGACCTTAGTTCACAAAATAATCATTGGTCTTTGTGATCTACCTTGGGATATAATAGCATGCAAGAAGTATTTTAACAAGTATATATATATATATATATATATATATATATATATATATACGTATATATATATATATATATATATATATATACAGTGTATACATACATTTATATGTACATATAGGTATTATTGTGTATTTGTTTTGTTTTGATCTTTCTCATTCCCATTGTCACTGATTATGTATGAAAGTCAACCAAGAAAATAGTTAAATAAGATGGCAGCCAAGATAAAATCAAGTTCAGACAAGACTGTACTGTAGAAGACCTATGTCTGTAAAACCACAGAACATGGAGTTGATTGAATGGATTTGAGCATAATATAGAAGGTGATGTAGAACTAATGGCATCCTCAGATAGACCTAAGTTTGCTCCTTGTCATCTGGCTAGGCTTAGGTGAGTTAGACTTCTCAAATTTGTTTTATTCAAATGGAAATAAATTTAATAAGTTAATAGCACATTTTTCTCAGCATTGTTTTGAGGACTAACAGACATAATGCATACACAGGCTTAGCATAGTGCCTGATACATTGCAGGCTCTCAGGCAATAGCAGTTCCAATAGCTGACTTGGAGTAAATTACTTTTGAGGCAACTGGTTATTTAAGAAACACAGAGTGGGTTGAATTGTAGCTGATTTGGTAAATATGTGCAAGCAACTCATAACATTCTCCTCTAGTAGAACCCTATCAGCTAAGGTAAGAGTACAGAAAAGCTCTGAATCTCAGAACCGTCACTACTCCAGACATTCCTCACATATTTTATAGGATAATGGGATGGTTAAAAGCAATGAATTTGAAATCAGAATGACCTAGGTTCAAATCCATGCTTTGTGCTTGCTCATTCTGTGTTCTTGGTAAGTAACTTAAACTTAATTCATGTCCTCATCTGAAAAATGAGATGTATAGGGCTAACCACTTCAGAACATGAACTACCTAAGTCTGAATCACAATTCCACTATCTGCTTAGTTACTTATCATAGCTTTGACTTAGTAGTCTCTTCTATAAAATGGGGATATAGGGTTGTCATGTGGATTAAATGAGTCATTCTATATATACCCTTTAGAATAGTGACTGTGTTATAATTTGCTCTTGCTACTTAGGGACGTTTGAGACCCTTTCAAATTGAGGCCTTACCTACCTGTGATATTAAATATTATTTTTAACAATCACTACCTGCACACGACACCACCATCATACACCAAATGTGTCCCATCTCCCCATGATTTTCTGAAAGACTTTAAATGTACCTTCACATTTGCTTGTAAGACAATCAGTCACCAGTATGACCACCGCAATTGCCACATGACACTCTCTCCATGTATTTTCCTTCCTTCTTAGGTTTACTCTATTTCACATAAAGTAATAGCAAAGCTACTTGAAAGGGATTCTCTACTGCCACTGCTATTATAAGATCCCAAGTGTTTGTCATTCAGTGTCACTAAAGTTGTAGTGGATTCCCTGCAGACATGGCTGGAAAGGACACTTTTACAACTCTCAGTCACACTTTGTCACCTGGACCCAGAACACTCCTCATGACCCAAGGCTCATTAAGGGCCTCATGAAATTACTTTCTAACTCCTGTTTCCCTAGGCCTCCAACTCAGCCCACAGTCTGAAGGAAATCAAACCCAAGGTCATCCTTTTCATTGTTGTTGTCTCCTAATGCATGCCAGAGTGGTACTGATATCATGTTTAAATAGCTGGTTGAAAATGAATAATGCAAATTATGTATCCCTTCAGGTAGATCCACAGAATCTATTTCTTTAATTTTATAGATATTAATCAAACTGAATTTGCATACCTGAAGTCTCTGAGACTGATTATTTCTGAATGACCAGAGACCACTGACTGTAAAATGCTGCTCCTTTGCTAAAAAGACAAATTTCTGGCTTGCCTTCCATGATAAAAAGATTAGTCTCACACAGCACTTTATTCACTACTGTATTCTTTTTTTAAAAAAATAATGGAGGTTTTTTTAAAGTAAATTTATTTATTTTATTTTTGGCCACATTGGGTCTTCCTTGCTGTGCACGGGCTTTCTCTAGTTGTGTCAACTGGGGGCTGCTCTTCGTGTGGTGTGTGGGCTTCTCATTGCAGTGGTTTCTCTTGTTGTGGAGCATGGGCTCTAGTCACACGGGCTTCAGTAGTTGTGGCTTGCGGGCTCTAGATCACAGGCTCAGTAGTTGTGGTGCATGGGCTTAGTTGCTCCGCGGTACGTTGGATCTTCCCGGACCAGGGCTCAAACCCATATCTCCTGCATTGGCAGACGGATTCTTAACCACTGTGTCACCAGGGAAGCCCCACTACTGTATTCTTGTATAGTAAACTTTTCTGAGCTTTTTATGGCTGTCAATAATTTACATAAATAACTAGAGCATTGAAGTGCACATGCTGCAGTTTTTGTTAATGAAAGCAAGCATTATATTTAGCTTAGTAAGTAAGCATCCTGAATAAAATCCACCAAGAAATAATAAAAATAATAACACGTATACTGTGCTTTATATTTTTGTGTACAGTAGCTCATTTAATCCTAAATTCAAAAGTAGTAATTCTTCAACTCTAAATTCCAAATTATATTTATTCTGAAGTCATCTCAATCATTTGCTCAAGAACAATCATAACCTTTAATAAAATTGTCTAAAACATCTAAATATTTTAATTAGAAACTTCTGTCCAGGGAGGTTGGTTCAAGATGGCAGAGTAGAAGGACATGAGCTCATTCCCTCTTGTGAGAGCACTGGAATCACAACTGACTGCTGAAGAATCATCGACAGGAAGACACTAAAACTCACCAAAAAGATACCCCACATGCAAAGACAAAGGGGAAGCCACAGTGAGATGGTAAAAGGGGCACAATAACAATAAAATCAAATCCCATAACCGCTGGGTGTGTGACTCAAAAACTGGAGAACAATTATACCACAGTAGTTCACTCACTGGAGTGAACGTTCTTACCACCACCTCAGTCTTCCCAAGCTGGGGTGTCAGCAATAGGAGGAGAAATTCTCAGAGAATCAGACTTTGAAGGCTAACAGGATTTGATTGCAGGACTTCAACAGGACTGGGGGAAACAGACACTCCACTCGTGGAGGGCACACACAAAGTAGTGTGGGCATCAGGACCCAGGGGAAAGGAACAGTGACCCCATAGGAGACTGAACCAGATCTAACTGCTAGTGTTGGAGGGTCTCCTGCAGAGGCAGGGGGTGGCTGTGGCTCACCTTGCAGTCAAGGACACTGGCAGCAGAAGTTCTGGGAAGTACTCCTTGGAGTGAGCCCTCCCAGAGTCTATAATTAGCTCCACCAAAGAGCTTGTAGGCACCAGTGCTGGGGTGCCTCAGGCCAAACAATTCAGCCCCACCCATCAGCAAACAAGCAGATTAAAGCTTTATTGAGCTCTGCCCACCAGAGCAACACCCAGCTCTACACACCACCAGTCCCTCCCGTCAGGAAGCTTGCACAGGCCTCTTGGATGGCCTCATCCACCAGAAGGCAGACAGCAGAAGCAAGAAGAACTACAATCCTGCAGCCTGTGGAATAAAAATCACATTCACAGAAAGACAGACAAAATGAAAAGGCAGAGGACTATGCACCAGATGAAGGAACAAGATAAAACCCCAGAAACACAACTAAATGAAGTGTAGATAGGCAACCTCCCAGAAAAAGAATTCAGAATAATGATAGTGAAGATGATCCAAGACCTCAGGAAAAGAATGGAGGCAAAGATCGAGAAGGTGCAAGAAATGTTTAACAAAGACCTAGAAGAATTAAAGAACAAACAAATAGAGATAAACAATACAATAACTGAAATGAAAAATATACTAGAAGGAATCAATAGCATAATAACTGAGGAAGAAGAACAGATAAGTGACCTGGAAGACAGAATGGTGGAATTCACTGCCACGGAACAGAATAAAGAAAAAAGAATGAAAAGAAATGAAGATAGTCTAAGAGACCTCTGGGACAACATTAAACACAACAACATTCACATTTTAGGGGTCAGAGAAGGAGAAGAGAGAGAGAAAGGACCCGAGAAAATATGTGAAGAGATTATAGTCAAAAACTTCCCTAACGTGGGAAAGGAAATACTTCCACCCAAGTCCAGGAAGCACAGAGAGTCCCAGGCAGGATAAACCCAAAGAGAAACATGCTGAGAAACACAGTAATTGAACTGACAAAAATTAATGACAAAGAAAAATTATTAAAAGCAACAAGGGAAAAACGACAAATAACATACAAGGGAACTCCCATAAGGTTAAGAGCTAACTTCTCAGCAGAAACTCTACAAGCCAGAAGGGAGTGGCACAATATTTTTTAAATGATGAAAGGGAATAAACTACAACCAAGATTACTCCTCTACCTGGCAAAGATCTCCTTCAGAATCGACGGAGAAATCAAAAGCTTTACAGACAAGCAAAAGTAAAGAGAATTCAGCACCAACGAACCAGCTCTACAACAAATGCTTAAGCAACTTCTCTAAGTGGGAAAAGCAAGAGAAGACAAGGACATACAAAAACAAAAACAAAACAATTAAGAAAATGGTAATAGTAACATACATATTGATAATTACCTTACATTTGAATGGATTAAATGCTCCAGCCAAAAGACACAGGCTCACTGAATGGATACAAAAACAAGACCCATACATATGCTATCTGCAAGAGACCCACTTCAGACATAGGGACACATACAGACTGAAAGTGAGGGGATGGAAAAGATATTCCATGCAAATGGAAATCAAAAGAAAGCTGGAGTAGCAATACTCATATCAGATAAAATAGACTTTAAAATAAAGAATGTTACAAGAGACAAGGAAGGACACTACATAATGACCAAGGGATCAAACCAAGAATAAGATATAACAATTACAAATATATATTTACCTAACATAGGAACTCCTCAATAGATAAGGCAAAAGCTAACAGCTATAAAAGAGGAAATCAACAGTAACACAATAATAGCAGGGGACTTTAACACCTCACTAACACTGGTAGACAGATCATCCATACAGAAAATTAATAAGGAAACAGAAGCTTTAAATGACACAATAGACAAGATAGATTTAATTGATATTTATAGGACATCCCACCTGATAACAGAAGATTACACTTTCTTCTCTAGAGCACATGGAACATTTTCCAGGGTAGATCACATCTTGGGTCACAAATCAAGCCTCAGTAAATTTAAGGAAATTGAAATAATATCAAGCATCTTTTCCAACCACAACACTATGAGATTAGAAATCAATTACAGAGAAAAAAATGTAAAAAACACAAACACATGGAGGCTAAACAATATGTTACTAAATAACCAAGAGATCACTGAAGAAATCTAAGAGGAAATCAGAAAATATCTAGAGACAAATGACAACAAAAACTCGACGATCCCAAACCTACGGGATGCAGCAAAAGCAGTTCTAAGAGAGAAGTTTTTAACAATACAATCCTACCTCAAGAAACAAGAAAAATCTGAAATAAACAATCTAACCTTACACCTAAAGGAACTAGAGAAAGAAAAACCCAAAGTTAGTAGAAGGAAAGAAACCATAAATACCAGAGCAGAAATAAATGAAACAGAAACAAAGAAAACAATAGCAAAGATTAATAAAACTAAAAGCTGGTTCTTTGAGAAAATAAACAAAATTGATAAACCATTAGCCAGACTCATCAAGAAAAAGAGGGAGAGAACTCAAATCAATAAAATTAGAAATGAAAAAGGAGAAGTTAAAAAAGACATCGCAGAAGTACAAAGCATCAGAAGAGACTACTATAAGTAACTCTATGCCAATAAAATGGACAACCTGGAAGATATGGACAAATTCTTAGAAAGGTATAACCTTCCAAGACTGAACCAGGAAGAAATAGAAAGTATGAATGGACCAATCACAAGTAATGAAATTGAAACTGTGATTTAAAATATTCCAACAAACAAAAGTCCAGGACCAGATGGCTTCACAGGTGAATTCTATCAAACATTTAGAGAAGAGCTAACACCCATTATTCTCAAACTCTTCCAAAAAATTGCAGAGGAAGGAACACTCCCAAACTCTTTCTGCGAGGCCACCATCACCCTGATACCAAAACCAGACAAGGATGTCACAAAGAAAGAAAACTACAGGCCAATATCACTGATGAACATAGATGCAAAAATCCTCAACAAAATACAAGCAAACAGAGTCCAACAACACACTAAAAGGATCATACACCATGATCAAGTGGGATTTATCCAGGAATGCAAGGATTCTTCAATATATGCAAATCAATCAATGTGATACACCATATCAGCAAATTGAAGAATAAAAACCATATGACCATCTCAATAGATGCAGAAAAAGCTTTTGACAAAATTCAACACCCATTTATGATAAAAACTCTCCAGAAAGTGGATATAGAGTGAACCTACCTCAATATCATAAAGGCCATATACAACAAACCTACAGCAAAAATCATTCTCAATGGTGAAAACCTGAAAGCATTTCCTCTAAGATCAGGAACAAAACAACAATGTCCACTCTAGCTGCTATTATTCAACATAGTTTTGGAGTCCAAGCAATGGCAATCAGAGAAGAAAAAGAAATAAAAGGAATACAAATTGGAAAGTAAGAAGTAAACTATCACTGTTTGCAGATGACATGATACGATAGATAGAAAACCCTAAAGATGCCACCAGAAAACTACTAGAGCCAATCAGTGAATTTGGTAAAGTTGCAGGATACAAAATTAATGCACAGAAATCTCTTGTATTCCTATACACTAACAACAAAAGATCAAAAAGAGAAATTAAGGAAACAATCCCATTCACCATTGCAAAAAAAGAATAAAGTACCTAGGAATTAACCTACCTAAGTGGGTAAAAGACCTGTACTCAGAAAACTATAAGACACTGATGAAAGAAATCAAAGATGACACAGATAGAGAGATATACAATGTTCTTGGATTGGATGAATCAATATTGTGAAAATGACTATACTACCCAAAGCAATCTATAGATTCAATGCAATCCCCATCAAATTATCAATGGCATGTTTTACAGAACTAGAACAAAAAAATCTTAAAATTTGAATGGAGACACAAAAGACCCCGAATAGCCAAAGCAATCTTCAGGGAAGAAAAACAGAGCTGGAGGAATCAGACTCCCTGACTTCAGACTATACTACAAAGCTATAGTAATGAAGACAATATGGTACTGGCACAAAAGCAGAAATATAGATAAATGGAACCGGTTAGAAAGCCCAGAGATCAACCCATGAACCTATGGTCAACTACTCTATGAGAAAGGAGGCAAGGATACACAATGGAGAAAAGACAGTCTCTTCAATAAGTGGTGCTGGGAAAACTGGACAGCTATATGTAAAAGAATGAAATTAAAATACTCCTTAACAACATACACAAAAATAAACTCCAATGGATTAAAGACCTACGTGTAAGACGAAACACTATAAAACTCTTAGAGGAAAACATAGGAAGAACACTCTTTGATATCAATCACAGCATAATCTTTTTTTTTTTTTGCAGTACGCGGGCCTCTCACTGTTGTGGCCTCTCCCGTTGTGGAGCACAGGCTCCGGATGCGCAGGCTCAGCAGCCATGGCTCACGGGCCCAGCCGCTCCATGGCATGTGGGATCTTCCAGGACCGGGGCACGAACCCGTGTCCCCTGCATCAGCAGGCGGACTCTCAACCACTGCGCCACTAGGGAAGCCCAGCATAATCTTTTTTGACCCACCTCCTAAAATAATGGAAATAAAAATAAACAGATGGTACCTAACGAAACTTAAAAGCTTTTGCACAGCAAAGGAAACCATAAACAAGACGAAAAGACAACCCTCAGAATGGGAGAAAATATTTGCAAATGAATCAACGGACAAAGGATTAATCTCCAAAATATATAAACAGCTCATGCAGCTCAATATTAAAAAAACAAACAACCCTATCAAAAAATGGACAGAAGACCTAAATAGACATTTCTACAAAGAAGACATACAGATGGCCAAGAGGCACATGAAAAGCTGCTCAACATCACTAATTATTAGAGAAATGGAAACCAAAACTACAGTAAGGTATCACCTCACACCAGTTAGAATGGGCATCATCAGAAAATCTACAAACAACAAATGCTGAAGAGGGTGTGGAGAAAATGGAATCCTCCTGTACTGCTGGTGGGAATGTAAATTGATACAGCCACTATGGAGAACAGTATGGAGGTTCCTTAAAAAACTAAAAATAGAACTACCATGTGACTCAGCAATCCCACTACTGGGCATATACCCAGAGAAAACCATAATTCAAAAAGACACATGCACTCCAAAGTTCATTGCAGCACTATTTACAATAGCCAGGTCATGGAAGCAACCTAAATGCCCATGGACAGATGAATGGATAAAGCAGATGTGGTACATATATACAATGGAATATTACTCAGCCATAAAAAGGAACGAAACTGAGTCATTTGTAGAGTTGTGGATGGACCTAGGGACTGTCATACAGAGTGAACTAAGTCAGAAAGAGAAAAACAAATATCATATATTAATGCATATATGTGAAATCTAGAAAAATGGTACAGATGAACCAGTTTGTAAGGCAGAAATAGAGACACAGATGTAGAGAACAAACGTATAGCCACCAAGGGGGGAAATCGTCTGTGGGGTGGTGGTGGTGGGATGAATTGGGAGATTGGGATTGACATATAAACACTAATATGTATAAAATAGATAACTAATAAGAACATGCTTATAAAAAAATAAATAAAATTCAAAAGAAAAAGAAAAAAAAATGATGAGGAAACTAAGTTAAAAAAAAAAAGAAGAAAAAATAAACTTCTCTCCGCTATTCAAAGAAAGACCTTTTTAATGTAGATTCAATCATTCTTTTATTTTTATCATGTTGATTAAAACCTTTGTCATAGAAAGACATGGTATTTCAAAAAAAAATACCAAAGAATACTGATAAAACATTGCAAATATAGACAAAAAATGGTCATTATGTTTGCATTTGTATATAGTGGTATGTTATATAAATGACCTAAATAAGCTGTCTCAAAATGGTAAAAGTAAACTGTTGTTCAAGTAATATGAGTATCTTTTCAAGTATTAATGAAGACTGAAAATGTTACTAAGGTGCAGAGACGCTTAAGATAAAGGCTTGAAATAGAACAATGGAATCTTGTAGGTCTTGCAAACCCAGGCTATAAGTTTGAGGCATTTGTTCCTGAACGATTACAGTCAGCAGACCAACCTTCAGTCAATTTGAGGAATGCTCAGCAAGACAAAGATAATGAGTGCACACTCTTTAATTCCTCATGTTGCTTCCACAATATTTTCTTTTTCTTTTTTTTTGTAAATTTATTTATTTATTTTTGGCCATGTTGGGTCTTCATTGTTGTGCACAGGCTTTTCTCTAGTTGTGGTGACAGAGATGTTACTCTTCATTGTGGTGTGCAGGCTTCTCATTTCGGTGGCTTCTCTTGTGGAGCATGGGCTCTAGGTGTGCAGGCTCAGTAATTGTGGCTCACGGACTTAGTTGCTCAGAGGCATGTGGGATCTTCCTGGACCAGGGATCTAACCCATGTCCCCTGCATTGGCAGGCAGATTCTTAACCACTGCACCACCAGGGAAGTCCCCACAATATTTTTATCAATGAAATGGCAAAGTTATTGCCATTTTCTTCTTTGTTTCTCTTGCTATGCAATTTACTATCCTTCTCCAAAATTTACTTTCTTTAAAGGAAGTTTTATAGCTCTGAACTTGTGGAAGAGAAGCTGTATTCTTTATAAACAAATGCTAAGCCTTATGCAGAAACTAGGGATAGATGCTTTCAGCAATCAAACTAAAGCTGTAGTTTACAGTGAATCATTTGTAGGGATTATCATTCAAAATATGATTGTCCTAAATGTCAACAATTTTCATATTTTTGTTAACCTCATGCATGTATTCAAGAGGGTAGACTTTCTTGTGTGTTAATCAAGTTGTTGATGCTCAGTCATCAAATATTTACTGCTTGTTTTTTTATGTGCCTCATTCTATTTATGTTAAATGACCTTTAGTCTCTAGTCTAAAGCAATAAAGTGAATGCTTCCTGTTTTATCGATTAGGAAAAGCCTATTTTCACACTAATAAAATGAGAAGCCCAGTTTAATAAAATACTTTTTTCTACCAGTGGCCACAAGTGAACTGGAGACTTGAGCATGTTGGCAGAGGTCAACTGAGAGGACAGAGGTCAGATCTGCGGTAAATCAACTTCCAGGAACAAATCACCGGACACTATAAAAATCAAAAGTGGTCCTTTAAGAGACCAGCTTGACCCTCCTTAACCAGAAAATAACATCTGACCTGGCAGTGAAATTTATCACAACATTTCAATTAAAACTTGGCAGGCACGCTGGCAACACACTGTTCTTCCACAGTTGGCCTTGTTATAGGAAAAACAGAAAGGAGGGGAAGAATGGATATTCTTGCTTCATATTACATAACAGGTATGATCTGTACAATATCATTTTTCTCAGCCACATGAAGTTTTCTGGAGACTTGATAAACATGTTAAGTGTGGATAACACACGACTTTTCATTAATTATTTTCTGTTCAGTTCTTTCAGATGTCTGCTTCCCTATGATATTAAAAAACAGCCTGCTAGTATTTTCAATTAAAGAATAACCTGTTTAGTGTTAGCAGATATTTGGAGTTTGGCAGGCCACACAAAAACATTCTTAGGTATCGTAATTTTTAATTTACTTTTTCAATCACTCATGTATATGTATTCTAAATTTCAAGTAATTCAGTTTGATCATATGGTTTTCCTCCCACCTCCGTCAAAGAGAATTACACCAGAAATCAAGAGAAAAACTTAATTTATACACGTCCATCCTTTTGGATGTGATAACTGTGATCTTATACCTACTATAAAGTACAACATTTAAAGATGAGTTTTTAATCTAAGTGACATACATTGTCTCAGCAGCTTTCACAATGGAAGTAGTACTAGGAAAATGAGCACTCAAATGACATCACATTTTTGGCAACAAGGGGTCTTTATAGAGATAAAAAAAACTTGAGTCATATAAAAGTTTGTTAACTCCTTGAATCATTTCATTTCACATATGGTCCTGTGTATAATAATAGAAACTTCTCCTTTGCTAATATTAACTGTGTGACCCATCAATGGTAAATTATTGTAAAATGAGATGGCAGAAATAGATACTCTTAAAGATTTCTTTTAGCTACTAATAGGTGTAATCTCTAAATATTTCAAGTATAAAATATTAATGTAATCCAAATTAGTTGTAGACTCAGGATAAAGTTTAGGGTTTTCTGACTTTTAGGCTACAGAAACACTTGGATTTACAGGTCTTTGTGAGACTTCAGAAAGAATGCACTATGCACAAGTTGCCTTACTTAATGCAGGCAACAAATCCTGAAATCAAAAAGAAAGTGGGGCTTCCCTGGTGGCGCAGTGGTTGACAGTCCACCTGCCGATGCAGCGGACACGGGTTCGTGTCCCGGACATGCCGCAGAGCGGCTGGGCCCGTGAGCCATGGCCGCTGGGCCTGAGCGTCCGGAGCCTGTGCTCCGCAAGGCCACAACAGTGAGAGGCCCGCGTACAGCAAAAAAAAAAAAAAAAAAAAGAAGTGGTCCTATTCCAGCTGAGTTAATGAGGCAAGTAGGTATAGTCATAGTATCTTTACAATTAGATCAACAGATAGATATATATCTATATATTTAAAATTATTTTATTTATCTAGTGTTGATATTAAAATTTAAAATATATAAATACTGATGATATTAAAATATATAAGAGTATTTTATTCAGCTAATGACCATATTACAGATGTCAGTGTTTGTGTTAACATTTATATTTTTCAATTAAATTGGGATTTATTACCTATTTATTCATATTACTGATTTAATCATCACAGGATCTTGTATAAAGATGGATTGTATACCTGAGGGAAAGACAAACAACTCACTCAACACATTGTGCAAATCAAAGCTTTGCAAGAAGTCAAATAGAAAAAAGTGATGGAGACATGAAAGCAGCATGTGACACACTGTAAAATAGTATGCCAAAATGAAAGGAAACTGCAAGGACAATATCCCCTTGCAAACAGTGATCAGGTTTCAGCAAAACATTATCCATTGATGCATTAATGTTTTGCATTAGAATTTTATTAGAATTTTGACTTTGTTTTTAATTTGTAACTTCTTTTGTATAACAAAAGTTGATTCAGGAGGGGACTTTTGCAAAGTTGGGGGGTCGTATCAATGGTGGAAAGGCTGTGAAAGCGTGCTTTCAAGGACGATGCAGCTGCTTGATGAAGACTTGAGGAAGGATAGAACTTAGAGTATTCCTCAAAAAGAATGAGGTAGCTGGTCAGAGAGAAAAAGTAGTGTCTGAAAAGTGAGATGAAATTAAAGATATTGGCAATGTTTGTTTCAGACCTTTATTGTGGTTTCCAATTACTCCAATACTGAGAATTTAAAATGAACTATTTACAACTTAACGTGTTAACAAGTAAATATGTTTGCCTTCTTAATTTAGATGTTGCTGAAAACATTCTTTTGGGATGAAGCAGCCATGAAGTTTCCTGCTCAGAACTCCCTTCAAAAGAACCTTCTGCAGGAAGCATAGTTGGCTGTCAGCCTTCAGCTGCCACCCTTTTTGATGAATCAAGGTGGTCAACCGTGGCCACGGTTACCTTGTGCTCTACCAACTCAATGATGAAACTCTCCCCAAATGGAGAGTTTAAGTGAAACTGTCATAAAAGTATTGTTGATAAGTGATTTTTAAATATAAATTAAACAAAAGACAAAGAACTTAATAGCATATGCTTTGCAGTAATTTTGAAAATTTAAAGACATTTAAAAATATTTAGTATTATATATCATACACATTTATGAGTAAAGGAATTTGGTGGAAGGGGACATAGGTCTTACCAAAAATTGTACCATAAAATTTTACAAAACAGAGGAAATCTTTGAGCTAGATGATCTGTAGCTTTTTTAAAAATCCAAAATTACTAGGAAAGAAAATTGTCTCAATTTCTGTTATAACATTTTGGTCTATTTTATTTAAAGAGATGGCTCACAAAGATTATCACAGATGCAATCACTTATGACATTTGTCTCTAGAAATTAAGGATGGGGCATGAGGAATATTTCCATTTCTTACATTTTTTATAACAAACTTACATAACCTTTTTATTTAGAAAAAATGGAAATTATAACATCATGTTCTAAAATATCTGAGTTCTTGGTAAACATTTTTATACCATTGGTATATATGAATTTATATATGAAACATTTACATATAAGATATAAAATTTATAAGTAAATGTAAACATTTAACATGAAATGAAACTAAGAATTAATACGTTCAATTTTTCAAATCCCCTTAATTTTATAGATGAGGAAAGTAGCTCAGAAAATCAATTTAATTTCCCTAATTCATATACATACTTTGTGATAGAGCCACGGTAGACATGCTGTCTTTCTTACTCAATCAGTCTATTAGTCAGACAAAAACGTTTAAATGAATGTTTTCTATGTAACATCCTATGGTAGATGCTGAGGATACAACAGTAAGCAAGTCATATACTGTCTTTGCCTTCACAGCCAATAATTAAAAGTCTTGAGCAATATGAATAATAGGTACTGAGTAATTCAGAAACATGTAACAAGGGTTCCTGATCTACTTGGAGAAATCAGGGAAGGCTTGCGTGCAGAAGTGTCATTTGGACTAATACATAGAGAGTTTATTCTTAGAGATTTTTTTTTTAACTTAACTATTTTATCCTATGCCAGGTAGTAGTTTGTACTAACATGGTGGTTGCATGTTTCAAGCCATTATTCGCAGTCATTACTCATCAGGTACTCAAAATTCCCTTCATATCTAGTGTTTATTATTACATTTTGCAGAGAGTCATATCTACAAATGTGACTGACAAAATTTAAACTACGGTGCTTATTAACCAAAGCAATGCTTTCTTCTGAGTGCCCCTGCATTTTCACCTGATTAATTTCTGAAGCAAACTGCATCCTTTTTTATATGACATCTCTTTTATCTTTACATAGAAAATTAACAAATTAAAATTTAACAATTTAACAGAAAATAATAAATTAACAAATACTTTCATCTCCTTCTGTTTGGAAGAGTAGCTTTCTGACTACAATCAGAAGATAATTTCTCCTATTTGGTCCCCTTGGGGACCCTTATTTTGCCTGCAGGAGGTATTTAATAATTGCATGGCTAAATTAATCAGAATTGTCAGTTAAAAGCATCAGAATCTACTCTGGCGTTTTGGCAAAAAATAAATAAATTTATTGAAGGGTACTAACAGAAAGTCCAGAGAAGCAGAAAAGGAAGGTATGCAGTCAAAAACAATGCCAATGCCAACTACAGAGACCCTTCTAGCAAGGACATCACTGCCTTCCCCACTCAGCTTCCATAACATTTAGGACTGCATGCTAGAAGCTCTACCATCTGCCATTCCATGATAACCAAAAGTCTCTACCACTGTGAAGGGAACTCCTCCACAAAGGGCTCCCACCACACATTGCTTGTTTCTAAAAACCAAGATTTCCATTGATGCCTTGATTAATAGAACCTGAGTCAGTTGTCTGCACACTACCCTCAAGGGAATCTGTAGATTAACCTTTTCTAGGTTCTGCACTGGGAACGTGGGAAAGGACAAAAACAAGAGGAATATATTTAAAGACACTGGTTAGCCGTATATGACAGAATTCTACATTACCCAATATTGTGTAGGCTACAGAGTCAAAATATTCTGAGAACACCTTTCTTAAGTGTCCCTGATCCTTTACATTTTAAATGAAGTCTAATCAAAAAGCAAAATCTGTAAATACATATATGTACATCTTTGGGTACAAACATATATTTATATAGCAAATAGTGTCATGGGAACCAGTAAGAAGAATAATGAAGGTTTATGATGAAAGGCCCATGCTCTAAGGAAATTAAAATAATAGTATTAAAATATTTTAATTTTACAGTGGTAAAATTGGGAATATATGTTGAACAATTGTTAAATAAATTTAGTGCACTTTCCATTAATAGTGGTGTACTAGTTTTATACTGCTGCTGTGGTGGATTATGACAAATTTAATGACCTAAAAAACACAAATTTATTATTTTTCGGCTCTGTAGGTCAGAAATCCAACATCAGTTTCACTGGACTAAAATGAAAGTGTCTACAGGGCTGACTTTATTTCTAGAAATTCTGGAGGAGAATCCATTTCCTTGCCATTCCAAAATTCTAGAAGCTCCCCTCATTTCTTTGCTCATAGCCCCCTTCCTCCATCTACAAAGCCAGCAACGTTGCATCTCTCTAACAGTTCTTCAAGTCACATCTTCCTCTGACCACAACTGGGAAAAGTTCTCCCCTTTAAAGGACTTAAATTGATTATATTGGGCCAGATAATCCAGGCTAATCTCCCCATCTCAAGGTCTTTAATTTAATTGATTTAGTGACATCATTTTGACATTTAAGGTAGCATATTCATCAGTTATGGGAATTAGTACTAGGACATGGATACCTTGGTGGGGGAAATTATGTCTACCTCAGGTTACATAACTGCCTCCCCTTTCATGTTCAGCTACCTGGTGAAGATAAAAAAAATTCAAAGATAGTAGAGAAAAAAAATTTAGTTTAAACCTTAGTACACCCACTGTATTTCAAATCTTCCCTTTAAAAAAGTCTTTACTAAAAATGTATAAAACTTGTCACAGACCTCGTACAATAATACTTCAGTAAGCTCTGTAGGACATGATTTGCATATGGTTTCTCTATTATATTTTAAGTGACAGTGTGATGATTCAAAATATAACAGTAATTTATATGTCCTGGTAGCAGAAATAAAATGAATAATAAGCAATCATTTTACACAGTTTTGTATATAAATCACAAATTCATAAGCTTTTCAAATATAAAGTAAAAATATAATTCTAAATTGCATTTTCAAATGCTCTGATTTAGGGCTGACAATAATGGGTAGATCCTACTTTGAATATTGTCAAGATTGACAACATTTAATGTTAAGATTTTCCACCGTTGCTTCCTTATCAAATCATCATAAAGCAGTGCAGATAATATACACCAGACATAACTATAAGGACACAGATGAGGTCCCCTGATACTTCCTTTGTTCTTCATCTACTAAAGCCTGAAATTAAGTGGTCAGTGCAGCCCACGTGGAATAAAGAACTCTCCAGGTCAGAAAGAAAAGAATCACTCTTTGACATAAATTATAGCAATATACTTTGGATCCATCTCCTACAGTAATGGAAATAAAAACAAAAATAAACAAATGGGACCTAATTAAACTTAAAAGCTTTTGTACAGCAAAGGGAACCATAAACAAAACAAAAAGACAACCTACATATAGAATGGGAGAAAATATTCGCAAACGATGTGACCGACAAGGAATTAATCTCCAAAATATACAAAAAGCTCATATAGCTCAATATCAAACAAACAAACAACTCAATCAAAAAATGGGCAGAAGATCTAAATAGACATTTATCCAAAGAAGACATACAGATGGCCAGAGGCACATGAAAAGATCCTCAACATAGCTAATTATCAGAGAAATGCAAATCAAAACTACAATGAGGTATCACCTTAATTCTTAATTCTGTCAGAATGACCATCTTCAAAAAGTCTACAAATAATAAATGCTGGAGAGGATGTGGAGAAAAGGGAACCCTCCTACACTGTTGGTGGGAATGTAAGTTGGTACAACCACTATGGAGAACAGTGTGGATGTTCCTTAAAAAAACTAAAAATAGAGTTATCATATGATCCTGCAATCCCACTCCTGGAGATATATTCAGAGAAAACCATAATTTGAAAAGATACAAAAAAAAGTGCTGTGTTCATCGCAGCACTATTTACAATAGCCAAGACATGGAAACCACCTAAGTGTCCATCAACAGATGAATGGATAAAGAAGATGTGTTATACATACACAATGGAATATTACTCAGCCATAAAAAAGAATGCAATAATGCCATTTGCAGCAACATGGATGGACTTAGAGATTATCATACTAAGTGAAGTAAGCCAGACAAAGACAAATAACATATGATATCACTTATATGTGGGATTGAAAAAAAGATACAAATGAACTTATATATAAAACAGAAATAGAGCCACAGATATATAAAACAAACTTATGGTTACCAAAGGGGAAGGGGGGCTGGAATAAATTATGAATTTGGGATTAAAATATACACACTACTATATATAAAATAGATAACTAACAAGTACCTACTGTATAGCACAGGGAATTATACCCAATATTTTGTAATAACCTATAAGGGAAAAGACTCTGAAAAAAAAAATATATATGTATGTATAACTGAATCATTTTGCTGTACACCTGAAACTAACACAACGTTGTAAATCAATAATATTTCAGTAAAAAAAAGAATAAAAAGAATCTTTCCCCTTGTACCACTGGGTTGGGGAAGGAACAACATCAGCACTCAAGAGTGTTCCTACTATCATGTAAGGTAACTTTTTATATCATCTATAAGTCCTTCTATGTTTGATTTCTCACTGTACCATTGGACCTTCAGAGGGCCTGCCATGAGCTACCATAGTTTCAACATACATTTAAATATTTTTTTCAACTTTAAAACAGCTTTTAGTTATCTAAAGGGCACAATATATTTTTTTGAATGCTTAAATATATTCTAACAAAAACTTTCTTTCTGGAAATAGTAAATCTGACTTCCAAAGAAACACTTTTTCAAAAGGAACAAGTTCCAACATTTTTAATCACAGACTCAATTTCAGTGCTTGTGATTGGTCGGTTTATATTTTCTATTTCTTCCTGGTTCAGTCTCAGAAGGTTGTGCTTTTCTAAGAATTTGTCCATTTCTTCCAGGTTGTCCATTTTATTGGCATATAGCTGCTTGTAGTAATCTCTCATGATCCTTTGTATTTCTGCACTGTCAGTTGTTACTCCTCCTTTTTCACTTTTTAAATCTGTTCGTTTGAGTCTCCTTTTTTTCTTGATGAGTCTGGCTAATGGTTTATCAATTTTGTTTACCTTGTCAAAGAACCAGCTTTAATTTTATTGATCTTTGCTGTCATTTCCTTCATTTCTTTTTCATTTATTTCTGATATGATCCTTATGATTTCTTTCCTTCTGTTAACTTTGGGGTTTTTTTTTTGTTTGTTTTTCTTTCTCTAATTACTTTAGGTGTAAGGTTAGGTTGTTTATTTGAGATGTTTCTTGTTTCTTGAGGTAGGATTGTATTGTTATAAACTTCCCTCTTAGAACTACTTTTGCTGCATCCCATAGGTTTTGGGTCATAATGATTTCATTGTCATTTGTTTCTAGGTATTTTTTTATTTCCTCTTTGATTTCTTCAGTGATCTCTTGGTTATTTAGTAGCATATTGTTTAGACTCCATGTGTTTGTATTTTTTACAGATTTTTTCATGTACTTGATATGTAGTCTCATAGTGTTGTGGTTGGAAAAGATACTGGATACAATTTCAATTTTCTTAAATTTACCAAGGCTTGATTTGTGACTCAAAATATGATCTACCCTGGAGAATGTTCCATGAGCACTTCAGAAGAAAGTGTATTCTGTTGTTTTTGGATGGAATGTCCTATAAATATCAATTAAGCCTGTCTTGTTTAATGTATCATTTAAAGCTTGTGTTTCCTTATTTATTTTCATTTTGGATGACCTGTCCATTGGTGAAAGTGGGGTGTTAAAGTCCCTTACTATGATTGTGTTACTGTCAATTTCCCCTTTTATAGCTGTTAGCATTTGCCTTATGTATTGAGGTGCTCCTATGTTGGGTGCATAAATATTTACAATTATTATATCTTCTTCTTGGATTGATCCCTTGATCATTATGTAGTGTCCTTCTTTGTCTCTTGTAATAGTCTTTGTTATAAAGTCTATTTTGTCTGATATGAGAATTGCTACTCCAGCTTTCCTTTGATTTACATTTGCATGGAATATCTTTTTCCTTCCCATCACTTTCAGTCTGTATGTGTCCCTAGGTTGAAGTCAGTCTCTTGTAGACAGCATATATATGGGTCTTCTTTCTGTATCCATTCAGCCAGTCTATGTCTTTTGGTTGGAGCAATTAATCCATTTACATTTAAGATAATTATCGACATGTATGTTCCTATTACCATTTTCTTAATTGTTTTGGGTTTGTTATTGTAGGTCTATTCCTTCTCTTGTGTTTCCTGCCTAGAGCAGTTCCTTTAGCATTTGTTGTAAAGCTGGTTTGGTGGTGCTGAATTCTCTTAGATTTGCTTGTTTGTAAAGGTTTTAATTTCTCCATCAAATCTGAATGAGATCCTTGCTGGGTAGAGTAATCTTGGTTGTAGATTTTTCTATTTTATCACTTTAAATATGTCCTGCCACTCCCTTCTGGCTTGCAGAGTTTCTGCTGAAAGATCTGCTGCTAACCTTATGGGGATTCCCTTGTATGTTATTTTTCCCTTGCTGCTTTTAATATTTTTTCTTTGTATTTAATTTTTGATAGTTTGATTACTATGTGTCTTGGTGTGTTTCTCTTGGATTTATCCTGTATGGGACTCTCTGCACTTCCTGGACTTGATTAACTATTTCCTTTCCCATATTAGGGAAGTTTTCAACTATAATCTCTTCAAATATTTTCTCAGTCCCTTTCTTTTTCTCTTCTTCTTCTGGGACCCCTATAATTCGAATGTTGGTGTGTTTAATGTTGTCCCAGAGGTCTCAGAGACTGTCCTCAATTCTTTTCATTCTTTTCCTTTATTCTGTTCTGCAGTAGTTATTTCCACTATTTTATCTTCCAGGTCACTTATCCGTTCTGCCTCAGTTATTCTGCTATTGATTCCTTCTAGAGAATTTTTAATGTAATTTATTGTGTTGTTCATCATTGTTTGTTTGCTCTTTAGTTCTTCTAGGTCCTTGTTATACGTTTCTTGTATTTTCTCCATTCTGTTTCCAATATTTGGTATCATCTTTACTATCATTACTCTGATTTCATTCTCAGATAGACTGCCTATTTCCTCTTTGTTTGGTCTGATGGGTTTTTACCATGCTCCTTCATCTGCTGTGTGTTTCTCTGTCTTCTCATTTTGCTTAACTTACTGTATTTGGGGTCTCCTTTTCACAGGCTGCAGGTTCATAGTTCCCTGTTGTTTTTGTTGCCTGCCCCCAATGGCTAAGATTGGTTCAGTGGGTTGTGTAGGCTTCCTGGTGGAGGGGACTAGTGCCTGTGTTCTGGTGGATGAGGCTGGATCTTGTCTTTCTGGTGGTCAGGACTGCGTCCGGTGGTGTGTTTTGGGGTGTCTGTGACCTTATATGAATTTAGGCAGCCTCTCTGCTAATGGGTGAGTTTGTGTTCCTCTCTTGCTAGTTGTTTGGCATAGGGTGTCCAGCACCGTAGCTTGCTGTTCGTTGCGTGGAGGTGGGTCTTAGCGTTGAGATGGAGATTTCTGGGAAACCTTTCACCGTTTGATATTACGTGGAGCTGGGAGGTCTCTGGCAGACTAATGTCCTGAACTTGGCTCTCCCACCTCAGAGGCACAGGCCTGACACCTGGCCGGAGCACCAAGACCCTGTCAGCCACACAGCTCAGAAGAAAAGGGAGAAAAAAAGAAAGAAAGAAAAAATAAAATAAAATAAAGTTATTAAAATAAAAAATAATTATTAAAAATTAGGGCTTCCCTGGTGGCGCAGTGGTTGAGAGGCTGCCTGCCAATGCAGGGGACACAGGTCCGTGCCCCAGTCTGGGAAGATCTCACATGCCGCAGAGTGGCTAGGCCCATGAGCCACAGCCACTGAGCCTGCATGTCCAGAGCCTCTGCTCTGAAACGGGAGAGGCCACAAAAGTGAGAGGCCCACATACTGCAAAAAAGTAAAAAAATTTTAAAAAATTAAAAAAAATTAAAGAGCAATAATAAAAAAAGAAAAAAATAAGAAAGAAGAGAGCAACCAAACCAGAAAACAAATCCACTTATGATAACAAGCACTAAAAACTATACTAAAAAAAAACAACAAAAAAACGGACAGACAGAACCCTAGGACAAATGGTAAAAGCAAAGCTATACAGACAAAATCACACAAAGAAGCATACAAATACACAGTCACAAAAAGAGAAAAAGGACAGTATATGTGTGTGTATATATATATATATATATATATATATATATATATATATATATATATATATATAATCATTGCTCCCGAAGTCCACTGCCACAATTTTGGGATGATTTGCTGTCTATTCAGGTATTCCACAGATGCACGGTACATCAAGTTGATTGTGGAGATTTAATCCTCTGCTGAGGCTGCTGCGAGAGATTTCCCTTTCTCTTCTTTGTTCGCACATTTCCTGGGGTTCAGCTTTGGATTTGGCCCTGTGTCTGCATGAAGGTTGCCTAAGGGCATTTGTTCTTTGCTCTGACAGGTCGGGGTTAAAGGAGCAGCTGATTCGGGGGCTCTGGCTCACTCAGGCCGGGGTGGGGGAGGGGTACAGATGCGGGTTGAGCCTGTGGCAGCAGAGGCCAGCGTGACTTTGCACCAGCCTGAGGCGTGCCACATGTTCTTCCGGGGAAGTTGTCCCTGGATCATGGGACCCTGGCAGTGGCGGGCTGCCCAGGCTCCTGGGAGGGGAGGTGTGAAGAGTGACCTGTGTTTGCACACAGACTTCTTGGTGGTGGCAGCAGCAGCCGTAGCATCTCATGCCCATCTCTGGTGTCCGTGCTGGTAGCCACAGCTCACACCCAACTCTGGAGCTCGTTCAGGTGGTGCTCTGAATCCCCCCCTCCTCGTGCACCCCGAAACAATGGTCTCTTGCTTCTTAGGCAGCTCCAGACCTTTTCCAGGACTCCCTCCTGGCTAGCTGTGGCGCACTAGCCCCCTTCAGGCTGTGTTCACGCCGCCAACCCCAGTCCTCTCCCTGGGATCCGACCGAAGCCCGAGCCTCAGCTTCCAGCCCCCGCCCGCCCCGGCCGTTGAGCAGACAAGCGTCTTGGACTGGTGAGTGCTGGTCGACACTGATCCTCTGTGCAGGAATCTCTCCGCTTTGCCTTCTGCACCCATGTTGCTGTGCTCTCCTCCGTGGCTCCGAAGCTTCCCCCCTCTGCCACCCACAGTCTCTGCCCACGAAGGGGCTTCCTAGTGTGTGGAAACCTTTCCTCCTTCACAGCTCCCTCCCACTGGTGCAGGTCCCATCCCTATTCTTCTGTTTTTTCTTTTTTCTTTTGCCCTACCCAGGTACGTGGGGAGTTTCTTGCATTTTGGGGGGTCAGAGGTCTTCTGCCAGCATTCAGTAGGTGTTCTGTAGCAGTTGTTCCACATGTAGATGTATTTCTGATGTATTTGTGGAGAAGAAGGTGACCTTTTGCCATCTTGAAGGTCTCATCTTGGCAACTTTCAAATACACAATACAGTATTATTAACTATAGTCACCATGTTGTGCATTACATTCCCAGGACTTATTTATTTAATTCACATGCTGATATTTCAGGTATATAACTTAAATAATGTGCTCTTCACGCAGGAATTACAGTCTTTCTACTAACACTCATTGTATATTTATGGAAATTGAGTATGTAATATAAGCTACAAGGACAATCAAATAGCAAAATTTATGATACTTGTTTGGGCATCTGTTACATAAGATTAAGAATTAGTAAAAAGACATAAACAAAAGTGCCAAGTTACATAAATTAAAAAGGAAAGCTTCAGGAGTTCCCTGCTAGCCTAGTTAGTGGTTAGGATTCCTGGCTTTCACTGCTGTGGCCCAGGTTCAATCCCTGACCGGTGAACTGAGATCTCACAAGCCACATAGTGACATGAAAAAAAAAAAGAAAGAAAGCTTTTAGAGGGTTTTCTTCAAATATAAAATACATAGAATAACTAATAAGAAGACAATATAACAAAATCTATAAGGTAGATAAAAGAATATCTTTTTTTTTTTTGGATTCCAGCTTTTTTATTTTTCCCCTTTTACACAAAAAAAGGAGAAGAAATAACACAGGATTAAAATCGCAAAAGTAGTTAATTGGTAGAACACACATAAACACAAAAATCCAGATAGGAAGACAAGCTTATTTACAATGAGGAAACACATGTAAATTATGGTAGCTTGTATACGAAATATTAAAAAAGAAAAGTCAAACATATGCTACATGGTGCCACTGTTACAGCAATACTGAAGGGGAGAAAACAATTTTTCTTTAGGAACAGATATACCACAAGGTCCAGGTTTTATAGCATCAGTGCAATAAATTCACAAAACTATATTATAGCTAGTTAATCAGTTTAAAAATTGTTCCCAAATATGTCACACTTCCAACCCTCAGAAGTTCATTCCTACAGATTTCAACTACTCCATCTATGGGGACCAAAAGCAGCCAGTGTTACCATAAAATGAGAAACTTGAGGCTTACCTTTAAAGGCTTATTCTGGTCTTGAAAAACTAGTAGGATTTTCTACTGAAATGAATCTTGACTAAACACAGGATGAGTTTTGTTCTTTATTGGCTGGTCTTGGAATGAAGGTCATAGACATGACTCAACCTATTATGTACTTTAGTTTCAGTTAGCTGAAAATCTGAAATTAAAAGTATGCTAAAAATCCTAAATACCATCTTGTGTAAGCTTGCTACTAAAAAGCCTTTAAGGATGTACTAACTTTAAGTGCAAGGGAACAAGAGTTCTAAGTCTGTCAGATTCCCCATTTGGGAGGAAGGATCAATGTTTCCAACAAGTTGCTAAATTCTGCACAAGGGAGAAGCCAACACATACTAGGCCATGGAATTAGGTTCATTTTATTCCACAAGGATTCTTCTCCCACAGTATAGAAACAGAATGAGGAATGAATCTTAATTGGTCTCTTCATCAGAAGTGGTAAACTTGGTTTCTATATTCATGAAACCAGACTGTTGTTTAAGCAGACTGTGGAAGCAGACAGTAGAACCAGCTTCCTGTAGTCACAGACCATGATTTTGTATCCAGCTAAAGCAAAAATCAACTTGAACAGTTATCCCAAGCCACTGTTAACTGTACTAAAGGATGAAGTTCACCACTATATTATTTTAAAAGTAAGAGTTGAATTAACCCTGGGTGAGAAAAACCAAAACAAGTGGTAATGATGAATGAGTTGTCCATATAAGGCCAGCTGATGAGAACACACCCATGAAGACACTGGGCATAAAGCCTTACTTGGCAAGTCGGAATTTCCACTAAGGGCAGAATGAGGGACAGCAAAGAGCTACATCTGTAACATTTTTGTATCCAGACAGCATAACAGACACTATCCCCAAGGACAATGTATACACCATTAATCACACCGAATAAAGCAGATGCATTATTCATTTTTCTTTTCTTTTTGTTTGAGAAGCTTGTTTATCTCTCTTTTGGCCATTCCAATGTACTTCGAAATGATTCCATGTTGGTTTAGTCCAGGAAGCAAGAGTAAGAAAGTCACTATCAGGTAGGAGAGAAGGATGTTGTGGACTTGCTGTCCCACCCAAACAACCACAGCAAGAGAAATGATCATGGTCATGAAGTACAGTTTAGGCTTTTCTTTCTTTAGCATAAGGAGGTGTTTCTACCAGCCCACAGCTCTGTGTCGAGTTTTTACTAGATTGCTTCAAATTTCAAGGACTCACTGCTGTTACTCAGTGGTCCATTTATTGGAGCCAAAAATTCTAGGTGCTAGAATGGGAACAAGGTAGTCAGCCAAGCACAGAAACAACAAAACAGGAAACACCGGACAGAATGGATGGATCTAGATAGTAGATAGTCAGAAACACCAAAGAAACCATACCCATGATGGCAGGTGGAAACCAAGCTCTTCCCCATTGGAAGACTTCATCTGCCATCAGCATAACTTCTCCCCATCTTTGCAGCTACTCTTCCAGACTTGCAGTCTCTGCAGCCAGCAGGCTGGTGCTGCGAGAATCTCCTTCCACCATCATTCCCAAGGTGCCCCCTCAGCTAGAGCAAGACGCCCCCAAAACTGGCCTTCCTCAGAGCCACTCATGGCAACCCTCATAAAAGGATATCTTAATTAAAATAAAATTATTAAAGAAATGTACTACTGTACACTAAAGTAGTGACAATATAATCAACCAGAACAACAAAAAAATAGAAAGATCAGACACATACATACAATATTTAAATGTTTTATAAATAAAATTATTCTAATTTTAAATCAATGATATCTTTTTAGTTACTGATGTGTTGAAAGAAAAAAAAATAATGGTTAAAATGAAAGGAAATAGGGGCTTGCCTGGTGGCACGGTGGTTAAGAATCCACCTGCCAATGCAGGGGACAGGGGTTCGAGCCCTGGTCTAGGAAGATCCCACATGCTTCAGAGCAACTAAGCCCATGCGCCACAACTACTGAGCCTGTGTTCTAGAGCCTGAGAGCCACAACTACTGAGCCCATGCACCTAGAGCCTGTGCTCCACAACAAGAGAAGGCACCGTGATGAGAAGCCTGTCACCGCAAGGAAGAGTAACCCCTGCTCACTGCAACTAGAGAAAGCCCGTGCACAGCAATGAAGACCCAACACAGCCCAAAACAAATAAATTTATTAAAAAAACAAAAAACTTAAAGGAAACAAAAAACCAAAAATACCCTAAAAACATACAGGTAAACATTTATATAATTTTAAAATATGATCAACTCTTTTTGAAAAAAGCATAGGTAGTGTATAAGAATTGATTGGTAGATAGCATTTTATACACAGAGTTCTTAGAAACAAATAAAACATGAGTACCTCAGGACAAATGGAGCAAAAGATATAAACCAGCAAGTCACAGAGTTTGAAACACTTATGACTAGTTAAACTATAAAAAATTTAAATCTCTGTATTAATAAATTTTTAATTAAATGTAATACCATTATTTTATACATCAAAGAGATTTTTGATATTGAGTTAAACACATGAGAGTCGAATTGTATATTATAATTAGACATAAATCTCAGCTTCACTTTACTGATTTGGTGATTTTGAGTAAATTATTTTAATTTTCTATGCCTTTTTCCTCATTTGGAAAATTCAGTTTTGTGCCCCTACTTCACAGGTTTGTTGCAAGAATCAAATGAGCTTGCTCTGTAAAACTCTTGGTCCGATGCATGGCACATAGAAGACACTAAAAGCTATTAGATTTAATCAAACCCTCAAACATAGAAGATATATTATATAAACTAATTCACTTTTGTAATGGAATACTGTGCAAATTAAAAAAAATCATGTTGGCATGGAAAAATGTTCATTATCTATTGACAAGTGAAAAAATGCTCAAACCATAAATATAGACTTTTTTTTTTTTTGGCTATAACAGTAGCTAGTACTAGACTAGCTTTCCCAATAAAGACTATAACTGATGAAACAGTTTCATCAGATATTTAAACAATATTTGTTTCCAGATATTGCAACAACAGAACAAAACTATATTTCTCAAAGAAAGAGAAACTTATGATTTGATCCTATGATTACCCAGACCTCACCAGGGAACAATTTCTTGACTATAAGCACAAAAACCTAGGGTCCACACAGAGCCCTACAAAGTTAGGAGTAGCTGAAACACCGGACAGACCTCTAGATGGCAGAGACCTATGCAGACAGAGACATGAGGAAATTGTGCGAGGCTTTTCTGTGAATCCTTGGCTAAGGGCAGGCAACACTACATAAGACATAGCAAAGAGTGGCTGTGGTAGGCTTGTAACAGAATAGCACAGAGGCAATATAGATTAAATAGTGCTGGGGACAAGGCAGGTCAGGCACATGCAAAGTGGAGACATTTTTAATATCCTAGCAAACTGAAAAATCTGGGCACCAGCATAGAAGTCAGAAAGTCTATGAATTAACAGTAAGGGCCATGCCCTAAAGTAAAGCCTATTCTACTCCTTCTCTAACAGAGTCTAAATTTGAATCCTGGCAAGATCTTCTGGGAAGACAGATTTGGAAGGTCGAGTTCCTCAAAATAAGAGGGGTTTGAGAAAATTCAGATTTCTGCAGAACTGCTCATAAAACAAGAGCAAGATGATCAGCCAGTTATTAGAAATAACCACAGGAACAAAAATCAAAATCCTTCAGAGGAAGAAAATAGAACTAGAATCTCTATATCATCTACAAAATACAAGGCAAATCAATAACTATATGCAAAGAAATAGAAAAATGTGACCTAGAGTCAAGAAAAAATATTCCAGAGTAATTTTAAAATGGTCCAAATGTTGGATTTAGAGGAAACCTTTTAAAAAAGCTATTATAAATGTTTAAAAAAATAAGGGAAAATATAGTCAGAGAATTAGTGAGGGAACAGGTAGGGAATACCAGCAGAGAAATGCAAACCATAAAACAAGAGTCAAAAGGAAACTTTAAAACTGAAAACTATTATAAAAGAGATGAAATAAATTCACTGAAAGTGCTTGACAGGTGATTGGAGAGGCATATTAAAGAGTCTCTGAACTCTACAAAAGATCAACAGAAATAATGCAATCTAAAAAAGAAAAGAAATTGAGGAAAAATGAACAGGTAATTCAGGTACAAAAATGAATGACTAAAATACATGTTTTTAAAAAGCCTCAGGAGAAAAAAGTGAAGAAATGAAGAAAACAGTGTTCCAATAAATAATGGCCAAAATTTTCCCAAATTTGATGAAAAATTGACTTAGAGATTCAAGCCCTCAGCAAACCTCAAAAAGGTTAAGTACAAAGAAAACCATACTTGGGCAATTCTTATTAAAACTGCTGAAAACCAATGCTAAAAAAGTCACATTAAAAAAAATTTCGATAGCTCAACAATCTACAGATTCAGTGCAATCCCTATCAAACTACCAATGGCATTTTTCACAGAACTACAACAAAAAATTTTACAATTTGTACAGAAACACAGGAGACCCCAAATAGCCTAAGCAATCTTGAGAAAGAAAAATGGAGCTGGAGGAATCAGGCTCCCTGATTCAGACTATACTACAAAGCTACAGTAATCAAGACAATATGGTACTGGCACTAAAACAGAAGTATAGATCAATGGAACAGGATAGAAAGCCCAGAGATAAACCCATGCACATATGGCCACCTTATCTTTGACAAAGGAGGCAAGGATATACAATGGAAAAAAGACAGCCTCTTCAATAAGTGGTTCTGGGAAACTGGACAGCTACATGTAAAAGAATGAAACTGGAACACTCCCTAACACCATACACAAAAATAAACTCAAAATGGATTAAAGACCTAAATTTAAGGCCAGACACTATAAAACTCTTAAAGGAAAACATAGGCAGAACACTCTATGACATAAATCACAGCAAGATCCTTTTCGACCCACCTCCTAGAGAAATGGAAAGAAAAACAAAAATAAACAAATGGGACCTAATGAAACTTAAAAGCGTTTGCACAGCAAAGGAAACCATAAACAAGATGAAAAGACAACCTTCAGAATGGGAGAAAATATTTGCAAACGAAGCAACTGACAAAGGATTAATTTCTAAAATATACAAGGAGCTCATGCAGCTCAATATCAAAAAAACAAAAAACCCAATACAAACATAGGCAGAAGACCTAAATAGACATTTCTCCAAAGAAGATATACAGATTGCCAACAAACACATGAAAGGATGCTCAACATCACTAATCATTAGAGAAATGCAAATCAAAACCACAATGAGGTATCATCTCACACAGGTCAGAATGGCCATCATCAAAAAATCTACAAACAATAAATGCTGGAGAGGGGGTGAGAAAAGGGAACCCTCTTGTACTGTTGGTGGGAATGTAAATTGATACAGCCACTATGGAGAACAGTATTGAGGTTCCTTAAAAACTAAAAATAGAACTACCATACGACCCAGAAATCCCACTACTGGGTATATACCCTGAGAAAACCATAATTCAAAAAGTGTCATGTACCACAATATTCATTGCAGCTTTATTTACAATAGCCAGGACATGGAAGCAACCTAAGTGTCCATCAACAGATGAATGCATAAAGATGATGTGGCCCATATATACAATGGAATATTACTCAGCCATAAAAAGAAACGAAACTGAGTTATTTGCAGTGAGGTGGATGGACATAGAGTCTGTCATACATAGTGAAGTAAGTCAGAAAGAGAAAAACAAATACCGTATGTTAACACATATATATGGAATCTAAAAAAAAAAAAAAAGGTCCTGATGAACCTAGGGGCAAGACAGGCATAAAGACACAGAGGTAGAGAATGGAATTGACACAGGAACAGGGAAGGGTAAGCTGGGACGAAGTGAAAGAGTAGCATTGACATATATACACTACCAAATGTAAAACAGATAGCTAGTGGGAAGCAGCCACATAGCACAAGGAGATCAGCTCAGTGCTTTGTGACCACCTAGAGGCGTGGGATAGGGAGGGTGGGAGGGAGAGGCAAGAGGGAGGGGATATGGTGATATACGTATACATATAGCTGATTCACTTTGTTATACAGCAGAAACTAATATACCATTGTAAAGCAATTATACTCCAATAAAGATGTTAAAAAAATTCTATAGCTTGAGAAAATACCCTTCAAAAAATGAGAATGTAATAAAAACATTTTTATTTTTATAATCAAATTCTGGTTGAGATTGATTTTATTCTACACATCAAATTGTGGAAAATGTACATTTTAACAATTTTGAGTTTTTCCAACTCATCATAATATATCCCTCAAATTATTTAGAACTTCTTTATTTCTCTTAGCAATACTTTGTACTTTCAAATGTTGATATTTGCATATATACTTTTATACTAATTCCTAATTATTTTTAATGGGTCTTAAAACTGTTGTTAATTTTCAATTTCATTTTCTAATCGTTCTTTGGTAGATACAGAAATACAATTAAATTTTATATATTGAGCTTATATCCTGTGACTTTGCTAAATATTCATTAATTTCAGTCATTTTTTTAAATGGTAGAAATGTAAATGGTACAGTGCTACGAAAACCTGTATGGAAGTTCTTCAAAAAACTAATTATAGAATTATCATATGATCTAGCAATCCTGCTTCTGGGTAATATCCAGAAGAACTGAAATCAGAATCTTGAAGAGATATGCACTCCCATGTTCACTGCAGTAATAATATAATAATAATACAATAGCCAAGATATGGAAATAACCTAAATGTCCATTGATGGAAAGAAAATGTGTTATATACACATGATGGAACACTATTCAGCCTTAAAAAGAAGGAAATATTGCCCTATGAGACAATATGGATGACCCTGGAATACATACTAAGTGAAATAAGCCAGACACAAAAGCACAAATATTGCATGATTCCATTTATGTGAAGTATCTAAAATAGTCAAACTCATAAAAACAGACATCAGAATGGTGTTTACCAGAGACTGGGGTGGGGGGGGCAAGGAAGGAAATGGGGAGTTGCCATTTGAAGGGTATAAAGTTTCAGTTATTCAAGATATGAATACGTTTTAGAGATCTTCTGTACAACACTGTACCTATAGTTAACAATACTGTATTTTGTACTTAAAATTTTGTTAGGAGAGTAGAGCTCATGTTAAGTGTTCTTATCACAATAAAAAAAAACTTTAGAAAATATCATGATAAGTGAAATAAGTCAGACATAAAACAGTTTATATTATATGATTCCACTTATACAAAATGCTAAGAAAGACAAATTTATATTACAGTAACAAAAATCAGTGGTTGTCTTGGGTGAAATCCGGGCGGGGGGTAGCTCAAAATTGACAGGAGGGATTGTTCTGGGATTATGTAAGTATTCTATATTTTGACTGAGATGATGATTACATGAGTGTATAAACTATCATTACTCATCAGCCTGTGTGATGCTGTGATTTATAAGAAATATATGTTTGGTCATTCAGATGACTGAAATATATTCCTCATATATATTTGGTCTTTATCCATGGTTCCTGGCTCACAGTTCCCAAAACTCTTGAAATTTTCTGAGTGATAGGAACAATGCGAGCACCTTTTATTATAATATTTGGTCTCTTGTTCTCAGTTCCTGAAATAGATTCAGAGGCGTAAAGGTGAAATGGGTGTCCTGTCGTTCATAACAAGCCCCTGTCACCACAACTGGATTTATGCTAATAAGGTCATTTTTTAAAGGCACCTAAGGAAGGAGTCTGGCTGCCAGTGGAGCCAACCAAGTGATTTTAGTATTGGAACTTTCGATCCCCTGGCCTGGCCCCCACCAACTTACTAGAGGAAAGAAGGGCTGAAGGTTGAGTTTAATCACCTATGGCCAATGATTTAATCAATTATGCCTACATAATAAAGTCTCCATAAAAAAAACCAAAATGATGAGGTTGGGAATTCGCTGGTGGTCCAGTGGTTAGGACTCTGCGCTTTTACTGTGAAGGGCCCGGGTTCCATCCCTGCTCAGGGAACTAAGATCCCGCAAGCCAAGTGGTGTGGCCACAAAAAGCATGATGAGATTCAGAGAACCCCCAGGATGGTGAACACACGGAGATTTGGAGAGAGTGGTCCACTCAAAGAGGGCCAGAAGCTCCAAGCCCTTTCCGCATACATTGTCCTATGCACCGCTTCCATCTGGCTGTTCCTGAGTTATATCCTTTCATAATAAACCAGGAATCTAGTAAATAAAATGGTTCTCTGAGTTTTGCGAGCTCTCCTTGCAAATTAATTGAACCCCAGGGTGGGACTGTTGGAACCTTCGATCTATAGCCAGTTAGTCAAAAGCACAGTGACAACCCAGACTTGTGACTGGCATCTGAAGTGTGTGTGTGGGGGGGCGAGGCCTTGTAGGACTGAGCCCTTAACCTGTGGGACCTGACACTAGTGTCAGAATTGACTTAAATTGTAGGAAATTTAATGTAGCAACGCATTGCTTGGTGGTATGACGAGCTGTCCCCCCTACTCCCCCGTCAGCATACACAATGTAATTGGGTAAAGAATTCTTAACCTGTTTATTTAAAATGGATGCATTTCATTTTATGTAAATGATACCTTAAATTTAGTATGTATATCATGATCTCTGTTTTTGTAAGTGTAAAATTAAATTGAGAATTGATTCATTAAAAATGAACAGAGGTCATAATTTACAGTTGTATTATGGATAATTTTTTGGTTTCCTAGCTTTTGGGGGGATTTCCTTTTCAATTTTCTCCACTGAACTGTATACAAATTAATATTAGCTAGAAAAGAACTGTTATTAATAAATTAATAGAATATATTAATATATTTAAAGAAAAACTAATATATTTCAGAGAATTTAGCTAAGTATAGAGTGAAGGCAAATTTCAATTGCTTGTTGGACTTTTTACATTGCATATTACAAAAAATATGTTCAGGAAATCATTTGGCATTTCTGAAGACACTAACTCAGGGTTTTGCTTGCAGCTTAGTGAAGTAATTTATCAATGAAGTTTGAAAAGGATGTTTACTTCAAAACTGAACAGGTAAAAGAATATAAAAGTAAATTCACAGAAATCAATAGCAGTTCTTGATGAGTGATTAACTTTGGGATATTGAAGATGGAGACCAGTTTAAAGTAATTTAGGATTTGTAAGTATGATTATAATAGTAATATCATAATGACAATAGAAAAAGTTATTTGAATTTATGGCAGGGTGGTTGGCTTATGACCATTGGCTACCAGTCGAGAATTATATGAACATATAATTATATCAGTATATATAATTATATCCACATATATTAATAAGCATTTATTTAAATAATATGTGGTGAAATAGAGCAGAAAAAAGCTCTCCTATCATAGCGTCTAAAACTGGGATTGAGACATACTGAAGTGCTCATGGTCATTAAACAGTGAGATTGGGTTAATAATGATAATATTCTTCTTCATAATAACCTTCTACCATGTAAGATTCATGGGGGCAGGGACTTTGTCTTATTCACCCAGTACCAGAAGAACACCCGGAACTTAAGCATGCTGGACCTTTATGTTAAATGAATGAGTACATCGGCTCTAGTGAACTCCCCCAAATAGCTCACCAAAACGCCACACATATTGAACATTTGAATTATATTAAAACAATCTTACATTATAAGAATATCCTGGTAAACATCAGTTGCTGAGGTTGGTAAGGCAGAATAATTGCCCTCAAGAAGTAAGAACCTAGAGGGGATTTCATTTTACCCCAGTACCATACCATCCTGCTCTGACTTCCCACACCAGTCCCACAATCTCCACTTCTCCCCACTTTATCCTAATCCCTAGAGGACCAAGGAAGAATAGCTCTGGTAGGGATTGAAGGCTAGCTAGCAATCACTTTCCCAGTTGGAAGCAGGGTTGGCTTTTCTTTTCCATTTCTATAGAACATTCAATTTTATTCCATATTTTAAAAGAAATTCTGTCTTTACATGTCAGACAAACCTTTTGGTGTATATTTAAATAAATCGCTAAAAAATTAAATGATTCTTCAGAGAATGTGGGAGAGTTTAAAAATCTTCAATTACTTGATTATACCTCTCAATGTCAGTTTTCCATGAGGCATTCGATCAATTTTCAACACAGACACAGCATCAACACAGTGTCAGAGAGTGTCTTTGTCACAGCTGGTAACTCAATAGAGCTGTTAATTTCTTTTTGAAATCATGTTCCCTTTGTGACATAAGCAGAATATAAATAAATGTGTTGGAAGAAATTGTTTTCATGATTTTAATATGCTACCTATATTCATGATAAGGGCCATGATCAAACATGTTTTCACTTGATAAACCAGCTGGACAGATGATCTATAATGATCTATAATTCTTGGATGCAAAAATCTAAGCAATATTTAAAAATCATGAACACCCACTTCATATTGATACTGCATAAGGTTACTCTAATTTTCCTGTGAAGTCCAAGTGTTGTAACAATTATGGCTCATTAAGTTGTCAGAGAGATACCTGTATTCAGTAACTACTTCCAACTCAAGACAGACTGTGTTGTTGCCAACAGGCTTTTCACTAACCTGTGACAATCCAGCCTGCAGAGATTAGAATTTAGCCCCTACACTGTCATCAGTTTGTCTCAGTTCCTACATCGTCTGGCTTACTTTCAGAGATCACAGATAAATCCCCTGTTCGTGTTCATTCTTGAAAAGTTCTTCCTCTCAGTTCTCAGTATAATAAACATGATTTTCTAATGGTTATCTTCTTCAGATTACTTACGGCTTTCATCTAGCACAGTACATGAAGGCAGAAGAAAAGGCAATCCAAATAGAATACACTGCTTTTAACTTAGCTTCCATGGAGGGAGCAAGCGGTCTTTCAGTTAAAATATGTCATTCATCTCCTTGGCTCTGCACCTTGTCCTTTGCTGGCCATCTCTTGTGACCTTGTCAATGCAGAGTGAGTCTGGGGCCTGTTCCTCTTCTAGATTGTGGTCAGTCAGAAACCAGTGAATATTTGTATGATAATCACCAATTCTTTTTTTTTTTTTTTTGTACACGGGCCTCTCACCGTTGTGGCCTCTCCCGTTGCGGAGCACAGGCTCCGGACGCGCAGGCTCACCGGCCATGGCTCATGGGCCCAGCCGCTCCGCGGCATGTGGGATCTTCCCAGACCGGGGCATGAACCCGTGTCCCCTGCATCGGCAGGCGGACTCTTCCAGGTGCCACCAGGGAAGCCCGGTGATGTCATTTTTTTATGAGCTCTTCAGTGGAAATGCTGGGGAAAAAACTTTCTGTTGAAATTTGTCTTGCCCGAATAATCTCAGAGTCCATTGTGTGAACAGATGCTTATACATGTGCATATATTTGGTTAGCAACTATATACAGATATATGCGTTTATATATATATATATACACATACATATCTGTGAATATATATATATATACAAACATTCTACATATACATACACATTTATGTGTAATGTGTGTATTTATATATATATTTAATCTGCTTAGACTTTGTTAGTGCTTCTGTTTAAAAGGGGCTAAGATCAACTTGGGGATAAAAGGGAACTACGTTTGATTCATTGAATACTACATGCCCAAATGAAAGAAATACCAAAGAAGCAGCCAAAACCTTCTAATGGTAAAGACTGATGGCAAAATACTCTGATCACACAGAATTTTCTTTTTCTTGCTTCAAGAAGTTACATTGTTGATTACTTATCAAAATGAAGAGTAATATGAGGTAATTAAAGTTAATTTACTGGCCCATAAACTTTAATGCATTTGATGATGTGTAAGGCCCTAACTAGCACAATAACCAAATAAGAAATTTTTTCCAGGCAAAAAGCACTTCGCACATTTGTAAGTGGCTATGATAGCTATACCAAAAAACCAACATCCTTGGTAATATATAACTCAATTTTACATATTTTGGTTTCCTGTACACTTATGTATTCCTATTATGCTTGACTGTAACCTTCTAAATACAGACATGCCATGTTCTTAGTTCAAAAATGCTATGAGAACCTAATGCTTTGCATAAAATGAGTCTAAAAAAATTCCAGGCCCTATATCAGTGATCAAGTGTTTCAATACTGATGATCTACACTCCTAGCATTAAGCTTTGATCCATATTAAAAGTTGATGGACTTGGGAGAGGTGATATATTTAACTTTATCAGTCATTCATACTTAGCATGAATCAGTTTATCATGCTCTGCCCTGAGAATCTATAAATAGGAGATAGGAGAGAGGGACGTTCCAAGGTGCTAAGTGCCTGAGATTGGAGAGGAGGCCACCAGAGCAGAGGGGAGAGAGAATGGGAAACTAACTTTGTTCATTCCACTGTTCTTTAGTCTGTGCTTCCAAGCAAGGAAGGACACTGACTTACTCTTTAAACTAGACACACCAGCATTATGTTCTGAGGCAGGTGGACGTTACTGACAATGTCTGGTTGATATTTTAGTGCCTTTCTTTGACATTTGTCTCTGTTAGGCTTGAAAAAGATATCGTTATCTTCAGTGTTCTTCCCCACCCTCAATCCCTGCCCCCCATTGTACAAAGATTGGTGAAATAAAAAAATATCTTTACTTGATTTTTTCTTGACTCTGGCTTCTTTAGGAATAGTACATATGAAAGTCCTATTCTTGTAAATGGTGTTAGGTTTATAATGTGATTTCTTTATCTATTTATTTGCCAGATAATAGAGAAAGAACTGGTGGCGCTGAGGTCAAAACGACGTATACAGAAGATACGTGATTTTAGAGCTGGAGACAGCTCCACACACATGGGTTGACTGTCACAGGCTATGGAACTGTCATCCCCATCATGCTTAGGCATATTAAATGGCACGACACTTCAGCAGGGCACATCAATTCACTGAAGAATGATAAAGACTAAGCTACATGCATGCTAATCTGGAAAGTGTTAGAAAACTGCCTTGTAGCCTATGATTCTAGTTTGAAAAATGACAATGTCCAGTTTGTTGTCATAACAAGGGAAAAGGAGAATTGTTTACAAAAATGGGAAGGTGTAGGTGGAAATTTCTGACTTTTTACTCGGTTTTATTATTAGGTAGGAATCAAAACAAGTGGGATTTAAGAATACAGACATGCAAATCTCAGGGTTGGAATAAAAATGAGTAATGAGAATATATCTGAGAAACATATCCAGTCTAGAATTCAGGATAGCAAGAAAAATTATGATTCCAAATTAAACTCTATCTATAATAGTGAGCAACAGACAACAGAAGTCAGCAATAGCGAAGCAAGTGGAAAAAACAAATGTAAAGAAAATCTGACTCTTCTTGATCTTTAGAAGTAAAAACTATTTCTTTCTCTCAGGAGAGAAATTAAAATTTTAAAAGCCATAATTAATATTCACATCTCTTAAATTGTGATTTTTCTTTTAAAAAAGAGGAAACGGTTGTTTCTGAGAATTTCATAACTTGATTGTAGCATAAACTGATTTATAACATTGTCTTATTTACATACGTATGTGTTTAAAACAGATACAGCCACAAAAATCTAATAGCACTCAGAGATGGAATTTGAACACAGATTCGGTGATGCAGGACCAGTTGGAAAATACTTGTGCTTCTCCTATATTGGGGCAATGCTGCTTACTATTAAATGTAAAGAATTAAGCAATTCTACCAAATACATTTTTTCACTTAAAATTATACATTTTATTATTAATTCTCAGGAAGTTAGTATAGCTGACCATATCTTGTGAACAAGAACTTTTGATAGGTCACATTTTTTTCCCCAGCAAATTCATGCTTTTACTCTTAATGATTTCGATTTATCTCGTTTTACAGGGAAATAGTCCATTAATAACTGCTATGTTATTTTTTAATTACATGTTTTAATTCTTGGTTTTTGAGCCAGGTCTTGGGCAACAAATCAAGTGACTTTGATCAAAGTCTTTGGAAAATGTAATGTTTTAAGGACACGTTTAATTGAATCACAGTTTGAAGTGGTAACAAAGTGAGTTTGACCTTTGTCATAAGGTACCTAGGAATCCTAATCTATATTCCTGATTGCTATTGATTTTTCTAGATTTCATTATAAAATCAATAACTGTTGCACAGGGTAAAATAGTTTACAAGGGTTGCAACATACTGTGGACTTCTGAAAACATACTGAGCTCTGTGAAGCCACCCAGGCAGCCAATTAGGAGAAAACATCTATTAGGTAAAAACAGGGCAGTCCCATTGACTGCTATTGATTTTCTTAGCCCTGTGAAAAGACAATCAATTAGATAAAGAAGGCTAATGTTACAGCTGCAATTTAATAACCCCTAAAAAAAGAAGGAGGGCTATTGATTCCTGACATGGAATGTTGAGGCTTATTGAAATATACTGAACTTCACCTGTCTTTTAATCAGGCCTGCAGAGAGGAGAGGAAGCCTGCCTTTCCAGCCTTGTGGTAGAGAATCCCAGTTATGAAAGAGCCTTGGTGAGGCCGGACCTAAGAGATGCAAATAAAACAGAACTTTAGAAGCAACACAAGCCCAGATTGAATACGAAATCATGGAAGCTATTGACAGAAACTGTCTTGGTGAAGGTTGATTCTTTTTCCATACAGAGCTCACCAGAGTACCTACCACCTGTCATTTTCAAAAGCAAAGTCAGTTTTGCCAACCAGCCGTGAATGACAAATAAAGCTTTATATGAAACACAAGGGCATATTATGTGCTATTGTGTGTTCTGCTAAGTGCTAATTTATCTGGCTTGTTCTCTTCAGCAAACACAGGCACAGCCACATGAAATAATCCATCTAATTATGTAGCTATTTAGGAGAAAAACAAAGCAAGGTGTTTTTGTGTGTTGCAGAAAGGTACATGATACAAGAAAGGTTTTCACAAAACCTAACATAGCTAATGAAAATAAATGAAATGCTATAAACTGCAACAATTTTAGAACAAATAAACTTTTGCTGGTTTTGGATTTAGGGAGTCCCAGCTGCTTTTCATAAACAGATGAGTACCTTCATTCATTTTTTTTTTTTTATAGTCCCTAATTGGAAATGGCTAATAGGCCTTGTCCCTTTCAAGCATAAAATCTGGGCTAAAATACCTTATATAGATATTTTCTTCATGCTTTTCTTTTCTATTGCATGTATTTGATCCTTTCTCCCTCATTATATATATGCCTTTTTACCAGCAGACAGCTGCTATTCACAATAATTGCTAGGGCAGTCAATTATACTTTAAATAGACCTACTTGAGGACAAATGGTGGTCTAAATTGTACTGAAGGCATACCATACACAAAGACTATGTCATTTCTACTATCTGAAATATTCTAAATATTCCTGAGCCATGATATAGTTTATATATCTTAGTATGTCAAAGGCTTTCTCCCAAATATTTCCAGCATACGAGCATCCTATTCTGTAAACCATTACTTAATTACTTAAATTTCTGTTTATAAACAGAATATATTGTGCTAATTCCCCCATGTGTATTTAGATAGCATAAATCTGTGTTGTAGGGAATCTACTTTGTTGTTAATATTTTCCTTTTTGTTTAAAGCCATGTGAATTCAATATGCGTGTATGCTTCTAATCATTAACGTGGGTGTTTAAAATGTTGTGTTCTTTAAAGGGTGAATTTTTCCTTAGGAATTATACATTTGTAAAACATAACTTTATTTATTTAGATAAAGAATTAAACTTTAGAATTTAAGATCACAATCAAACATGCATAAATAATATGCCTTATTACAATCATGCTTTACATATGTAGTGTTAGTATTATAAACACTATTAGTGGTGGTGTCACAAGTGAGACCATCGCATTTCTGTTTGTAACAGTATAAGATTGGAATAACAGTCAATACATTATTGATTGGCAAGAAGATTGCAATCCATGAAAATCTAAAATACAATGGTATAGATAAACCACAGTAATAATATTTTCAGAATCAAATTTTCAGGATGTAAAATTGTTTATCTAATTTAAATATTAAAAATATAATTTATTCAGCCTCCTGGAACATCATACCAAAATGTCAATTATTCTCTCATTTTGTTTTTCAGTTGCAAAGCATTAAATATAGGTCATTTATTTTCAAAAGTATGTGTTGCTATAGAGTATATGAAATATATCTTTTTTCTCATCTATTCTCCTATGTATCTGGGGTAAAATGTCATACCTCTTAGGTATCTTGGATGTATGTGTTCTGAATTGTATTTTGACCTTAAAGGTTGAAGATAGCTCTTCCTGCTGTTAGATAAGCATAAGTGAAAAAATATATATAGCATAAATAAAATCTAGTTTATAAAAGGAGAAGAGCAAAAGAAGAGCAATGAAAGTGCATATTTAAAAGTCAAGGAATGAACTTTTCAACACTTACACCTCTGTTAGAGGTACTGAAGTAGCATTTAGTTGTCCAACGGGCAATGGAAGAGCCCTTCACTCAGACATTGTCCCTCAGTTTTCTAAGAATGCAAGAATAAAAACTTCATTTTAAAGCACATGGTGAGAGTAGCAACAAAGTAAAGTTACATTTTCAAAACCTTAAAACATGGTTTATGAATGAGCAAAGGCAAATGAATTAAAAAGCTTTTTGGTGGGGGCTACAGAGGACACTAATTATAACACTAGCTCTAATACCAGCCACATCAGCTGGGTTCAAACTCCGACTCTCCAACTTCATAACTGTGCAATTCCAGGTCAATTACTTAACCTCGCAGCCCACTCATCCCCCCAGTTTTCACATCTGTAAAATGGGGACAAATTGTAAATTTCTGAAGATTGTTATGCAGATTCAATAAATAATAAGCAAAGAACTTAAAGACAATAAAACTGGAAAAAAGAACTTAAAGAAATGTGATTGAAAAATGTTATTGTTGCTAAGATTATGATTCTATGTGTATTATTTTATTAGTAGTGTATTAAAACATTTTCTCTAAGAACACTTTGAAAATTATTTTTAAAAATCTCATTTGAAAATTTAGATTATGACTCTGGATTAAATTATGGCCACCTCAAAGTGTAATCTGTAAAAAAGCATTTATAAACTAATTGGAATTAATGGTATAGTCACTTAAAAATTTGAAGGATTGGGCTTCCCTGGTGGCGTAGTGGTTGAGAGTCCGCCTGCCGATTCAGGGCACACAGGTTCGTGCCCCGGTCTGGGAAGATCCCACATGCCACGGAGCGGCTGGGTCCGTGAGCCATGGCCGCTGAGTCTGCGCGTCCGGAGCCTGTGCTCCGCAGCGGAAGAGGCCACAACAGTGAGAGGCCCGCGTACCGCAAAAAAAAAAAAAAAAAAAAAAATTGAAGGATTTAACTTACGGATGTACTTTGTTTTTATTCCTTTATTCAAGTAGCATAAAGTAATATATATTTTAAAGTGAAAAACTGAATAAATGTATGCAAATACCCTCCCCTTCCATACCAAGTGTGTGTGTGTGTGTGTGTGTGTGTGTGTGTGTTTTGGATGTGCAAAGAGTGATTGAAATTTGGTTGATTTGAAACGATATTCTATTTGAAATGGAATGGAATTAAAAGTTACTGTAAACTTCACCTAGTGGAAAACTTCTTGAACCAGAGTTTATAATACTATTCTAATTTTGCTTTTAGTATAGAATTGGGGCAAATCTCTCAACTTTTATCCACCTCTTTGTATGCAAATTGCATGACTAACATGAAAATATTTTTCCATCACAAAAATGATAAGACATAGGTTCCAGATGAACAGATAAGGCTCTTAGAATGGTTAGCGGAAGAAATTTAAACATACATGCTCTCTTTGGGAATGGTACTTTCCCCAGCCCTTGCTATTTTGATTTAAAGAGATACTTGTTTAAATCAGAGGTTCTCAACAGAGAACAGCAGTTCTCTGATTCTGACCAGTAGGAAATGTTAGGCAACTCTGGAGACATTTTGGTTGTCATAATTAGGGAACAGGGAGCTCCTGAAATCTGGTGGTTACAGGCCATATCCAGCAATGCAGAGGATAATCCCGCACAACAAAGAAGTATTCAGCCCAAAATGTCATTAGTGCTGCTGTTGAGAAACCCTAGCTTAGAAGTAAGATCTTTGCTTTCATTGTCTTAGTCATCATTGGACATGTACATAAGCTGGACACCAAAGAGAAACACGCCAAAATCCTGCATACATTAATTCCTTTTTCATTGGTACAATGGTGAGCTAAATATTGTCTTGGGGATGCCGTAATTTCTTTTGGGGATGGACTCTTTCCTCAGTCCTCCATGGGCCTTGTATGAGAATCCAGAAGTATAGTTTTTAGAAAATTATTGTGTTAATTGTTTTCCTTACCACATTAACTGAAGAGCATGAAAAAAGACAGTGGCAAAGGAATTTGTCAACACATTATCCATAATTAGTTTGTAAGAGTTTTGTTGTAGACACAGAAATTCCATTAAAATATGCTTACCTTGGTCTGTATAAAATTTCCATCATCTCCAAAATTGATACTCAGGCCATAAGCATTTCATTTTCCTTGACATAACAAATGGCTGCATTTTAGAACAAAGAACTACAAAATTATGTATACAGATCTGAGTTCAGAACAATTTTGCAGATATGGAAAAGAAAACACATGTTTGAGAGAATCTCATTTTCTTTATTTTAAGAAGCTTAAACATTCTGTTCTTTTGCTGTTGTTAATTTGGTAAGTATTGTGCTTTTGGACCAACAGGCTGACAGTCTAAATGGTGAGTCTCATCAAAGTTAAAGCTAAACTCTAAAGCATGTCACTTCAATGCTTCATTTTGTTGTCACCTCCCTTTATAGAGACACAGAATCTTTTTCTTCTCTTTTGAATTGCACTGTCTTTATTCAGTTTGTAAGTATGGTTACCTTCTCTACCTCCTTCCCAGTTTTGTTTTATTTTTAAATTGAAGTATACTGGATTTATAATGTTGGAGACAGAGGATCTTGGTCAATCACTTCATTGGTAAAATTTAAGGTGAATAACAAAGTTAGTGGGAGTCATTTTTTAAAACTCGATACTCAAAATTTGTAAATTATCTTCAAAAATTTTATGTTTTAATGCTTTGAATTGTAGAATAATATTGGAAATCTATATAGTTTAATAAAAATTAAAATATAAATGTCTATTTGTCTGAGTCTATATAATTGGAAAAATTAGATATTATTTCTAAAACTGCTTCTATTAAAAAATAAATTAAAATAATGAGGATTGGAGAACAAAATTAATGTAAGTTCACAAATACGGAGAGCTCTTTTCAAATGCCTTCAGACAGATTTATTTTTCATTTATCTTTTTTCTTATATATGAAAACACTGACAAAGTAGTTTTATTGGCTCAAGCAATAAAAACAGTAAAATTTACATTGTTTTCTCTGAAATCATTTCTCTTCAACTGTTCATTTGTTGTTAAAAACTAATTTTTTGTGCTCTGAAAGGACTTTTGAGAAAGAACAATAAAGTTTAAGGCATGTATAATTCCTACTGATGAAGAATGTAGAATATATTTGGAAATCATCTAGTAAATGCAACAAAAGATGCAAACAATCCAGCTAAGTTTTTTCTTAATCTATATTATTAATTTATTTATTAGACTTTTTTCACTGTCTTTCTCTTTTTATCCCTCATTTACCAAAAAATTCAAATTTGTTTTATATGAACTCAAGGAATTTTGCAATTCAGTAACACTTAAGGTTGTCCAATGGTGCATAATTATTAGATCTGTTGATATTTTAACAAATAAGTCAATTAACAGTATTTTGGAGAACTTGTATTGGGGAAACACAAAATTTTGAAGCAACATTTAATCAGCTCATCTACCCATGAATTTTCCACTTAACCCTATACCAAACATTTATTCAAAATAATATTATTTATCATATTTTTCCTTTAAATAATCTCAGAACTCCTTGATTATGTAATAGTGTCACTGTTTTGCTACATTTGCCTTCCTATTTAGTATTAGAGTTGATTGCATTCTTATTTTAATAGGAATGGCTAAACCCTAAGCTTCTTGAGAGAAGAGGATATGTCTAATTGGTATGTGTTCATGCTCTTAATGCCTAACATAGAACTGGCTTTCAATAAATACTTGTGGAATTTAAAAAAAAAAAACAACTCAGTGAATGAATGTATGGCTTACTTATAATTCCTTGATATTTGTTTGTATATAATTCAAACTATTGCTCACATCTTTCTTGAAACTCTCTGTTTTACTTTACAAAAAAGTACAGTATCTCATTCTTTCTGAGATTCTTTTTCAGTCTGCTTGCCAGTTCTTTTCCTTTTCTTAAATGTACATGATCTCCAAACTTTTCTCTCCATCTGTCCTCTCTGTCCTTTCCATCTTCCCTTGGCTTCCTCAAAGATCTAATCCAGTGTTACCATGTCAGCTTTCATGTGGTCTCTATCTTGCCTTTATTCTGGGAGCTTAGGCAATAGTGTTGGCCATATCTTCTTACCACCTGCTTATTGCAATATATTCAGAACAAAATTAATGGTAATTAACATTTGACTGTACAATTCTATTTTCGTGAAATTATTCTATAACTATAAGTAAGGATATAGTTAAAAATGTGAATACAGTTAGACTTTCTAATATAATTTTTAAAATACTGGAAACAATAACCAAATTGCTCTAAAACAGAAAATGAAATATGTATACTCTGTTACTTCTAGGCAACTGAATATGGTACAGCTATTAAAAATATAGTATTCTAAAGTGAATTAACTGAATTAAAATTGTATTCCAAATATGTTATTAAAAGTAAACAAAAACGATTCGATAAAAAGGTTACCTGGTATAGTCCTTTTTTGAATAAAATATGGAAATAGTTATATCACCTTCCACATTAATTTCCATTAACAATGCATACTAGTAATGTAATTATGTCTCATTTCATCTTAATTTGCTCATTTATTATTTTTAAGTTTTCTTCAAAGTCCATACGTATGCATGTATGTAGACACACATGTAAACAATAAAATATTTTAAAATAAATCATGTTCAGTGGCGTTCCCTTTCTGCAGGAGAGAAAACAATTTTACTGGGGATAACACCTGAATTTTATGGACAAATTCTCAAACAACCTACTCAGGAAACAAAGAAGACATTGAATTTTGTTAAGAGCACACACAAAAATTTCAGAAAATATATACTGCTTTTTATCTCCTTAATTTAATTTGGAGTTTTGTATACTGAATTGACATTGCATTTAGATCAAAGGAGGTTCTGCTGCCTTATACTAGAAGAATAGATACTTTCTATGAGTAGGTTGTAGAGGTTCAAGCTGTGGACAGCATGAGAGGCTGAGTCATGGCATGAAAAGGAGACAAGAAGATTGGGAACATTCATTTTAGGCCAAGGGAATTATATGTAAAAGGACAACACCATGGAGTGATTCTGACAATAGAATTAGTTAACTTTAGCTGAAATATAAGCTTCAAAAGGCTATAATGAAAACTAAAGTAAACATAAAACTAAATAAAACACGTTTAGAACAGCTTCTGAAGACTGTCAAAATCATCCCATACCGATAATTTACAACATACTCTATAGAGTGTACAAGGATGTTGAATGAGACTGTTTTCTTTGCCATTGAATTAGGTAAGCCTTAAAGCTGAAAGTAGGAGGTGCTAAGTTTTCTGCATTACAAATGTAGTTATAGTTGAGAGAAAGAAGTTCCAGCTAAGGTTTACTGAGAGGCAACAGAAATCAGACTTATTGCCATCAGCTACCACCCAAACATTTACTCAAGTCTACATTTAAAACAAACAAACAAACACCATAGTAGGAGAGAGAGAGCTGAAAGTAATAGACCTTGTGAGGAATGCCTTATTTGAGAGGCTTTCACCACTTCTAAGCCAAGAAAAGAGGTCAGAGAGACCTGCATAAAATCATGCAAAGAAGCTGTCTGACTACACTAATGGGAGACTGGATTCTTGTTGAATCTATAATCTCACCAGGTGGTTTTACTCTTGTAAAATGTGTTGACAGAATCCTTAGGGACCTTTCACAAGATCTTCCTAATTTGGGGGCAAAAGTGAACAGAGATGATGGTGCTTGCCTCTGTTTGAGATTTCTGAAGGTAGGAGCCATAAAGAAATAGCCTCAGCTAGCAAGTTAAGAAGAGATCAGGTAGTTGTGGGCCTGATTACTTAAAGTTTATTGATTTAAATGTTAATCACATTTTTTAAAGTGCCATCACAGCAACACCTAGACTAGTGTTTGATGAAATAATCGGGCACCATAGCCTGGTCAAGTTAACACATAAATTTAACCATTACAAACCACCTCTAGACAACTTGATATCCACACACATCCCCTGAAACCATACTTAATATCTAAATCAAGATAATAATAAGGTCATACTTCCACCTAACATGATACAACTATCCTCATGCAAGTGAAAATTCACCAACCCTTGCCCCAGAAGAGAAGGCAAAGTCCTTGGGTGATGTTAATTCTTTTCCTTGATATCCTGTAACCTGAATACTGTGATATAAAGTTAATGCATCTTATGTTATATGATAAAGGGTTAAGAGAGAAAAGAAAATATAGATATTTGTTATACACAAACACACACACTCAAAACAAAATAAGGAAGATATGTTCATGATGGTTACAGTCCTTGTTTCTCTAACTAGTCACATGGTTGTAGCTGATATTTGTAACTACCTTCTTCCACTACCCATGCTGTATTTCTTTTGTCTTCAGCACACCACCTACCAAAAGGAGTAACATAGATGTAATGGGGATAACATACGTAAAGAAAGAAAAAAAAAGAACAGAACAAATAGTTGAAATAATAATGACTGAGAATTTGCCTGACTTAATGTCAGATACCAAACTACAGATCCAGGAAATGCAGAGAACATCAAGCAGGAAAAAAAAGAAAAAGAAACCTAGGCATATCATATTCTAACTTCAGAAATTAAAGATAAAGAAAAAATTCTGAAAGAATTTAGAGAAAAAATAAAACACCTTCTCTATAAAGCAACAAGGTAAAACTATATCTGACTTCTCATAGAGCATGCGAGTGAGAAAAGAGTGGAGTGAAATATTTAAAGTGTTGAGAGAAAACCCCACCAACCTAGAATTCTGCACCCTGAAAAATTATCTTCAGAAGTGAAGGAAAAATAAAGACTTTCTTAGACAAACAAAAATTGAGGCAATTTGTTGCCAGTAGATCTACCTTATAAAAAAATCTCCAAAAAAGCTCCTTAGAGAGAAGGATAATGATATAGGTCAGAAATTTGGATCTACATAAAGAAACAAAGAACAGCAGAGAAGGAATAAGTGAAGATAAAATAAACACTTTTATTTTTTATTCTTAGTTGATCTAACAGATAACAGTTTGTTCAAAATAATACTAGCAGCAATGTATTTATATACATTTATGTATAAGTGAAATGAATGACAGCAGTGATAAAAGGGACATGATGGAGGAATTAGGATTAGTTTGTTACTATAGGCACTTGTATTACATGTGTTATAGTGTTATTTGAAAGTGGACTTGAATTAGTTGTAAATGTATATTGCAAACAAGTTTATATAAGGAAAATTACAAAACTCTGATGAAAGAAATCAAAGAAGAATTAAATAAATGGAGAGCTATTCCATGTTCATTTTGACTAAATATCATCAAAATGTCAGGTTTTTCCAAATTGATCTGTAGATTCAATACAATTTCAACAAAAATCCCAGCAATTTATTCTGTGGACATTGACAAACTGATTCTAAAGTTTATATGAAGAGATAAAAACCTAGAATATTCAACACAATATTGAAGAAGATTAATGTTGAAGGAATGACACTATTCAACTTCAAGACCTACTATATAGCTACAGTAATCAAAACAATGTGGTATTGGTGATAGAATAGGCAAATAGATCAATGGAACAGACCCACACAGATATAGCCAACTGATTTTTGACGAAGGAGCAAAGGCAGTACAATGGAGAAAAGAGAGCCTTTTCAACCAGTGGTGTTTGAACAACTGTACATCCACATATTTAAAAAAATAAACCTAGACAGAGAACTTGCATCTTTCACATACACACACAAAAAAAAAACCCCTCAAAATCGATAACAGACCTATGTAAATTCAAAACAACAAAACTTTTATAAGATTACATGGGAGAAATGTAGATGACCTTGAGTTTGGCAATGACTTTTTAGATACAACACCAAAAGCACAATCTATAAAAAAGAGATTTGATACAGTAGACTTCATTAAAATTAAAAGTTTCTGCTCTGCAAAAGATACTGTCAAGAGAATGAAAATACTAGCCACATACTGGGAGAAAATTGTTGCAAAGACATATAAGATATTGTTATTTGAAATATACAAAGAACTCTTAAAATTCAAAAGTATAAAAGAAGCAATTCAAGTAAAAAATGGGCCAAAGCATATGAAAAGATGCTCAACATCATATATCATCAGGGAAATGCAAATTAAGATAACAGTGAGATAGGATTACATTCCTATTAGAATGGTCAAAATCTAGAACTCTGAAAACACCAAATGTTAGCAAGGGTATGAAGCAACAGTAACTCTCATTCGTTGCTGGTAGGAATGTAAAATGGTGTAACACTCTTGTAAGAGCATTTAGTGGTTTCTTACAAAACTAAACACACTGAACGTACGATCCAGAAATGACACTTTTTAGTGTTTACCCAAAGGAGTTGAAACTTACCTACACAAAAACCTATACATGGATATTTATAGCACCTTTATTCATAATTGCCAAAACTAGGAAGCAACCAAGATGTCTTTCCCTAGGTAAGTACATAAATAAACTCTGGTATAGCCAGGCAATGGAATATCATTCATCTCTAAAAAGAAATGAGTCATAAAGTTATGCATAGACATGGAGGAAACTTAAATGCAGATTACCAAGTAAAAGAAGCCAGTATGACAAGGCTACATACTGTATGATTCCAGCTCTATGACCTTCCGGAAAAAGCAAAATTATGAAGAGAGTGAAAGAACAACGATTGCCAGGGGCCAGAGGGGAGAGGGAGATGAATATGTGGAACACACAGGATATTTAGGGCAATGAAACTATTCTATATGGTACTATAATGGTGATTACATGTATATACATTTGTCCAAACACATAGAATTAACAACATCAAGAGTGAACCCTAATGTAAATTGTGGACTTTGGGTGATAAAAATGCATCAATGTAGGTTCATCAACTGAAACAAACGTACCACGCTGGTGGGGACATTGAACAATGAGGGAGGCTGTGCCTGTGTGGAACAGTGTGTATATGGGAAATCTTTGTAAATTTCATTCAATGTTGTTGTAAACCTAAAACTGCTCTAAAAAATAGGGTCTATTAAAATAAACAAACAAATAATGACAACACCAAATTCTATCAAGATGGCAGGAAAAAAATGGATCACTTAAATATTGCTGATAGGAATGTAAAATATTATAACCACTTTGGAAAAGAGTATTGTAGTTTCTTATTTATAAACATTTCTTTATCATACAATCCAGCAATTGCATACTTAATCATTTATCTCAAAGGTAAGACAACACAAAAATCTGTACATGAATATTCAGAGTGGTTTTATTCATATAGTCAAAACTTTAAACAACCAATGCCATAAATCTGTGAATGGTTAAACAAAATGTTATACATCCCTATCATGAAATACTACTTAGCGATATAAAGGAATGAACTATTGATACAACAACTTGGATAGATTTCAAGGGAATTATGCAAAATGAAAAATAAGGCCAATAACATATAAATGTTATACCAAAAAGCCAATACTAAATACAGTTGACCCTTGAACAATGCAGGGGTAAGGGGTGCCCACCCTCTACCCAGTTGAAAATCCACATATAATTTATAGTTGGCCCTCCCTATTCACTGGTTTCTCCATATTTGAGGTTCCATATTAAGTTTCCACATCTGTGGATTCAACCAACTTCAGATGGTATAATACTGTAGTATTTACTACTGAAAAAAAAATCCATGTATAAGTGGGCCCATGCAGTTCAAATCCATGTTGTTAAAGAATCAACTGTAAATCATATAAATGATTTCATTTATGTGACAGTCTTGAAATGAAAAAAGAATAAAGATAGAGAATAGCTTAATGGTTGCCAGTGGTTGGTTTGGGATGAATGGAGGGATAGACGTGATTGTAGCTACTTATGACAAAACTGTTCTATATTGTGACTGTAGTGGTGGTCACATAAATGTACATAAGTGATAAAAATGCATAGAACCAAACACACATACACAAATAACACACACTCACACACACAAATGAGTGCATATAAAATTGGTGATATATGTCTAAGATCAGTGGGTAACATCAATGTCAGTGTCCCGGTTTTGATATTGATATTATGTATTATCTCAAAATAAAAATTGTTAATAGAGCAGAGGAAGAACTAGGATTTCAACTAAAAGCTGTTTTTAAAAAAGTGCAAATGCAGTTAACAAACTTTTTGCAAGTCTGAAAGAGATTTTTGAAGAGGTAAAATAAAAGTATTAAAAATGCTACATATAAAGACTTAATTAAAAATAAAATCTGTATATTTAAATGTATAAAATAATATTATGTGCAACAGTACAGCAATAAATTTGCATTTATAGGCCTATATTTCTCAAAGAGTGCAAAATTTTGTGTGTGATAATTGTTTGGGGCTTGTGTGTGTGTGTGTGTGTGTGTGTTGTAAGACTCTCCTATATATTGGTTGGTGTTCATCATGCTTGCAATCTATCACTAATATCTAGTGCCCCTACTTAGTCATTATTAACATCAAAAATGGCTGCACACATTTCCAAACATCCTCCAGGGATGCCCAAGTTGACAACCATCAACGTAGATTAACTGTTTCTTTTCCAAAAAAATTGAATGATCAAACTTTCCTGAAGAAATAGGGAGAAAATGAATGGTTTAAGCTTTTTGACGATATTGAAAAAGAGGTCAAGTGTATACCTCTTAAGAAGGTGCCAGGACAAGTATATTTTACTGGTGAGTTTTAGCAAACTTTGAAGAAATAGGTAATTCCTTTATTATCAAAATAGTACCCATCCAGAAAAAAAGAAGGAACTATCTTTTGACTTTTTGACTGGCTACCAATTCATAAAGGTAAGTATGATATTAAAAAAAGTAATTCAAATTATGAATATCAATGCAAATTTTGCAAATAAAATATTAGAAAACTAATATTTATCTTTGCATAAAATAATAAAATATAATAAGCAAATGCAGTTTATCTCAGGAATGCAGAAATGGTTCAACATTAAAAAATCTATCAATAATTTTCAATTTTAAAAATTGAATGAGATGAAATACACTATTATTTTAATAGATGTTTAAATGTAATTGGAAAAAATAAGACTTTTAATTTATACTTAATGAAAAATAAAACAATTTTTGTTATAAAATATTATTAATAGTTATTAAGACTATAACATGTTATAATATTATAAAATAGTTTATGGTTCTTTATTATACAAAATATTCTAATAATCATGAAAATTTCAGAAATTTAAAACATATGAGTAAAATAATTTAACACTCCTTATTAACTGCTACCCCCAAATAAATTATTATTAGCATATTGGTAAAATTCACCTACACCTATACATATTTATCTGAAATATATGTGGTTTACACAAATGGACCCTTAATAAATCAATATGCTGTTTATTAAAAAAATCACATTGTATAGCCTTTATGTTTTTTCTTGATTCCCTCTTCTCTACATCTTTACTCAATCCTTAAGGAGATGATATTGACACCTTTCTTCCTCCGATACCCATCTCAAATATATAAATAGAATTGAAAAAATATAACATAAATTGGTACCTAAGTGGGAAGATTCACCATTATCAAACAATTTTCTCCAAATTTATTTATAATTCAGTACAATGTGTATAAAAATCAGAACAGAATTTTGCTTAAAATTTAACAAGCTATTAGTGGAAGGATAAAAGGGAAAAATTGATGAGGCAATTTTTTTAAATAAGGACAGTTTTCAAACTATATTACAAAGTATTAATTATAAAATCATGGTATGGGACTGGGAATAGATTAAACATAGGGGAATTGGTTGATGAATTGTACTAATTAATATCATGTGTAGCAGTGAAATATAAAAATATACAACCATATGCATGGAAAAGGAAATCTTTCTAAAACTCTTAAGAATTATAAACTTGCATACAAATTTAGGTAGTGTAAAAAAAATCTCATAATGGCATATTATAATTAATATCAAATTCCCTTCAAAGGCCACCAGAAAAACCTGTTGAGATCAAATATTAAATTGAGTGCATTGGAAACTTGCCACTGACCAGATGAATTTATTCACATGGAATACTCAAGTAGCTTAGGTTTTAGAAAGTTTTTGTTGTGGAGGATTTTGTTATAGGGTGGTTTCAGGCCAGGATAATTAAACCTGATTCTATCCAGGCTGGTCTCACTTAGAGTTAGTGACCAGGGGAATTTGATTGGTTCAGGAGGAAAATGAGGCTGAATATCAAAATTATCTGTATTTTATAGTTTGTCAAGATTCTTACTTTTCTGCAGATCATGGAGCAAACACAGAAGGTCCAGCTGTTTATAGTATAGACGCACATTGTGCTCCAGAAAACTCGTAATTCCATTTGGTGCACAGAAAGAAAAGCAATCCTAAATAAAAGCCCAGATTGGGAGAATTCTAATGCATTTCAAACACAATTACTGGTATTAAGGAAAAAGACTTAGTATGTGACCTGTTTTCCTTGTCAATGTAATAATATCTTGGAAATATTTTGCAATAAATGGCATCTTTCATAGCAGAACTGACATAAAATAGAATTCTTATTTAACGCACAAAAATATATGGGTGTTGTCTTTTTTTGCTTATTTCATCACTTATCTGAGATAGAAAGTTTGTGCTGTGTAAGACTGAAATGATTCTCAACCTTCCTATATTTTTTGTTTCCTTCTGTTTACTTCAGGTATCGTTGGTGGTGGATGGTAGAATTTTTTAAAAAAATTCTTTTTTGCTTTAAGTCTGTGAATCTCCTGATTAGGATACCTATAAAACGTTACCCCACTAGCTAATTTTATGGCGAACTGTAGAACAGTGAATATTACTAAGCTCACTGAAGCAGACTCAGAGTATAAATAACAACTCACACACAGGTGCCAGGGATCTTTCACCTTTACGCTTTCCCTTTCACACTCCCTCACTCCCCCCTTCTCTCATTCTCTATAGCGAAGTCTGCTAATGTGAGGAGTGAGTGAACCCATCAGACTGTAAGGAAAACTATAACTATATGTGAAGAATTTGAACAAGGGCAATGACCTGATGAATCACAAAAGGCAGTTAAGTGAAGAATTCAGAGGCAGTGTGATCTTGGAACTAGAGACTACAGTACAAAGGGTTAGTACAGTCAGCTCTGTCCCTGTTATATCACTGATACATGTTAAAACTGAGTCAAAATAAGATTTCAATATATATCGCAGGACATGGAACCAGAAACATGGGTGAAATTTAGAAAGTCCAGGGTCATAAATTCCTGCACTCAGCATGAATTCTCCATTGCCCACAGAGTAAGGGGCTACAGGAGTATCAAAAAACCTACTTTAAAAGCGTAGGCCTAAATACATGGAGAGCTGTTCTGTGTTCATGAATGGGAAGACTCAATAACAGGCACTTCACTAAAGAAGATATACAGAAGGCCCAAAAGCACAGAAAAGGTGTTCAACTTCATACGTCTTTCCTGAAAAGTAAGTTAAAACAATAATGAGGGGCTTCCCTGGTGCGCAGTGGTTGAGAGTCCGCCTGCTGATGCAGGGGACACGGGTTCGTGCCCCGGTCCAGGAAGATCCCACATGCCGCGGAGCGGCTGGGCCCGTGAGCCATGGCCGCTGAGCCTGCACGTCCGGAGCCTGATCTCCGCAATGGGAGAGGCCACAACAGTGAGAGGCCCGCGTACCACACACAAAAAAAACAATAATGATATACCACTACACACCTATTAGAATGGCTAAAATCCGAAACACTGATAATAGCAAATGCTGGTGAAATGCATTTATTGCTGATGGGAATGCAATATAGTTCAGCCACATTGGAAGATAATTTGGGAGTTTCTTACAAAACTAAGCATAGCCAGATCATATGATCCAGCAATTACGCTTCCCAAATGAATTGAAAATTAAGTCCACGTGAAAACCTGCATACAGGTGTTTATAGCAACTTTATTCATACTTGCCAAAACTTGGAAGCTACCAAGATGGCTGGATCTTAAATTCATGTTGCTGAGTCTGAAAAGACTACACACTATATTATTCCAACTGAAAAAGGAAAAATGATGGAGATAGTAAAAGGAGTGGTGACTGCCAGGAACTCAAGGGAAGGGAGAGAAAGAGGGATGAATAGGTGGAATTTTAGGGCAATGAAACTATTCTGTATGCTATTACGTTGGTGTATATAGGCCATACATCTGCCAAGACAAATAGAATAGATAATACAAAGAGTGAACCCTTATGTAAATTATGCAGGAGGGGAGAGGGGAAGGGGTATATGGGAACTCTGTACTTTTCACTCAATTTTTCTGTAAACTTAAAACTGCTCTAGAAAAATAAAGTTTACTAATTAAAAAAAATATATGTGAAGGAATAGTAAAAAGGAAATTCTTTACTCCTGTTCACGTGTCAAGGGCAGAAGAATTTTCCTAGAAGCCCCATAACCTATATCCCCTTACTTCCAAATTGTGTAATTTGGGTCAAATACAAAATTCTACATCTAAGCAGAATTACACTAAGCAAAATTCACCTCTAGATCTGCGAAGAGGCGTGGGGTATGTCAGCTTTGTAGGTAACCAACAGTATCTGTCACAAAATTGAGGTATCTTACATACAGATAAACCATTATAGACTTCCCAGCTACCAGCCAGTTAGGATGAGAAAAACAGAGAAATTACAGTGGCAAATATAAGTAGTGTCTCCTTCTTGCTCTTTAGATAATTTTGTACAAACTTATTAGGACAGAATCCAAAAGGCCACTTTTTGAAAATACTGTGTAAAGTCCTCTATCTCAGTTTCATCAAGGAGCAATTAAGAATATGGGCTATCTGTACTCACAGGCACACACACTGGTGCAACAAAAAGATGAGTTATCCAAATAAACAAAGGTATCTATTCATTTTTAGTGTACTAAAAATAGAAAAAAAGTAATGCTATCTGGGAGTTGGGATATGATTCACTTTGGTTAAATCATATGGACAGGGAGAATCTGTACTGGAAGATATTTGGCAGTCTCATCTTCCCACCCCAAATTCTAAGAAATGATTAATGATAGTTCCATAATTTCAGTGAAAATAATAAAAACAAGTTTACTCTTTAGTCCCAGAAGAAGGAAACCAGAGCCAAAGAATACACAGAAGAAAGTCACTGCCCATCCTCTACTGCCTCAGCTGAAAGCAGAGTCTGAAACCAGGGGATTCCTAAAGGTTGTTTATTTTGGTCAGTGATACCAGACATCAGAACTGGTTGACTGATAAGTGAATCAGCAAAAGGGTAAGTTCCTGAGTCTGGGCAACTTGATCCCCTGAGGATCTTTTAAAATGCCATATAGAATATGTCACAGATTTACTAATTAGAAAATAAAGGTTGGGGGACACTTTGCTTCTCTCTCCTGTCCCAGTGGTTGAGGGTACCCTGTAAGTCCTCTACCTCTGGGTTGCCAGGTTCATTCCCATGGACATCCCACATCATAGCTTCAGAGTAGGCTTGGTTCTGGAAGTGAGAGATGCAAAGTGCCTTTGAGACGAGGGGCACCTGTGCAAAGCTGGTTGCCATGGAATGGTGGGGCTAAAGATAGACTGACAAAATAGAGCACAAGAGATGTCTAATATATCCACCAAGAGGATGTATTGTGGTTTATTATTTTTCTATTGCTATGTAAAAAATTTCTATACATGCAGTAAATTAAAACAATAGCTCTTTACTAACTCACAGTTCCGAAGGTCAAACATGGGTTTGACTGGGTTCTTTGCTGGGGGTCTTACAGTGCCAAAGTCAAGCTGTGGGCCTAGCTGGGCTCTTATCCGTAGGCCCTGAGAAGAATCTGCTTCTGTGCTCACTCAAGTTGTCGGGAGAATTCAATTCACTGTGGCTGTGGAATTGAGGTCCACTCCCAGCTCCTAGAAGTCACTCTCAGGTCCTGGCCTGTCCAGAGTTTAGCTGAGCTACTCCATGATATTGCTTCCACAGCATCTATTTTGTTTGGCCAAGTAACCTGAAAGGGCCTTAACCTGACACTAGGCTCATATGCAAACACATGCTCTAGATAACAGCCCTCAGAGTCACAAGTAATGTAATGTAAGTTCCTGATATGATTTCCCAGTGGCCCTTGTGGGAGTCTCCTCAGTCTTCCAGAGCACCCATTATATAAGACCCTTGTGGAGCTTACCAGAACCCTGCCCTTTTTTTATGTGATCAACCTGTCCTTAGCCTAGGAACCCCAAAGCTCTCTACCCTAATAAAGGCATGTGCCCTAGATCCTGATTCTCTCTCTGTCTGAGCCCTGCCCTGACCTCTCTGTAGGCCATGTACTTCCTCCAGGACCTGTGAACTTCTCTGTCTCAATTTCTCTTGTGATCTTTTGTCGAATCTCGGTTGGTTCACTGTCTGGTACCCAGGGGCTCTACTCAACGAATGTTGACTTAACAAAATCATAACACTGCCCCGTGTCCTCCTCTATCTCAGCAATAGAGAACCTCCCTTCTGTCAAATCCCTTTCTTGCTTCAAACCTCTAACTTCCATTCTGTTACCAGCTGAGACTTTCCACCCACCCAGATAATCTCCCTACCTTAAAATCAACTGATTAATAACCTTAACTGCACCTGCAAAAACTCTTTTGCCATGAGACAGTCATGAGAATGATAGCAAGGGGTTAAGGTCTTAGAGATCATCTAACAATTCAGCCTACCAATGTGGGGCAGAAGTGTTGATTACTCACATACCTAGACATGTCATAGTGAGACTACAAGGCACCATGATAAAAACAAAAGCTAAAAGTAATAACCTAGATTACTTACAAAGGAATAAGGATCACATTAACTTCAAATTTCTCACAGCATCATTGGCTACTTCAAGATAGTGGAGAAATGCTTGCAAATTTCAGAAGAAAACCGCTTTTGAATATAGGCATCCACATTCAGTTATATATGAAGGCCAAGTAAACATTTAGTACATGAAAAAAACTCAGACTATTTTACAGTGACAAACCTTTTTCTGAAAAATTTACCAGAGAACATATTACAAAACTAAAACCAAGCAAACAAATGAAAAACCTCAGAAAAGAAAAAATAAATAAACTGGAGGAAGAAGTCAGATTCAAGAAGCAGTGGAAACGGGAAAAAGAATAAAACTCATGGTTACTTGTTACTCCTCAGTAAACTGACTATATAAAGTTAACAACCTGGAACTAGAATCCCAGATAAAATAAATATTTATTATTTCTAATCTGGTTAGAAAAATGATTTTAAGTTTCAGCGATAACAATGGTTAACCAGAGAAAGAATAGAAATGGAAAACATAACTTGAAAATCATACCAAACTCTGCTTTCTATGAGAGAGACATTCAAAACCAAAATGGAAGACTGACTATAAAGAAAATGAAAAAGGTATACTCTGCAAATGCTAATAAGATGAAAGCAAGTGGTGTTTATCTCGCAAACAGAATTGTGCGTACAAAGCCTTAAAAGTGACAGAGAGGAATAATATGTAATCATATGGCAAGCATTGACTGAGTGCTCAGTAAGTCCTGGTAGTGTTCTAAGGGTTAACTCTTTCAATATTCGTAACAAAGCTATGAGGTAAAGGCTGTTATTACCTTCATTCATATTTTTCAGATGAGGAAACTGAGACATAGAGGGTGTCTTGCCCTATCACACAGTTATTAAGTGGTAAGGACCCGATTCAGTTCCAGGTGGCATAATTCCAGAACTAATATTGTTAAATATACATATATATATATATTTAATATATATAGTCTCTATTATCGACAGAAATAAGAAGGCATATACTATTACATGATATATGTCATCACATATATAATATATATATATATAAAGTATGCATTAGACACACAGTTACAATATATAAAAATCAAACCTAATAACACTTCAAAGTAGGCAAAGTCACAGAGGGCACATTTTTAAACCATTTTCTTCAAAATTGTCTTATCAAAATATAACAAAGAAAAACTTCAATATACATTGAAGCCAGGAAATATATTCTGAGAAAGCTGACACTTTGTCATGGGTAAAGTGATGGGTGACAATAAACTATCAAAGGAACTTCCAAACAGAATATTATAATTTGTTAATTTAAAGCAACCTGGTCAGAGGAATCTTGGCACAACATGCAGAGACCGAAATATGGTATATTTTCAGAGTTCTGCGAATCAAGAGTATCTGACTTTTACGTGGAGAAATCATACATGAAACACGAATTAGGAAAGCAAAGGAGTCAAGCAATAAAATTATAAGTAGGAAGAGGATGCGTTAGGCAGCTTGTATCCAAAACGGCAGAAAGAGATTTTTAGCTTCTAGAACTAAATAGAACTGATTATTGCCATTCAATCCTCTTATTTTTTTTATCCACAAAAACCGTCAGACACAAAGGGGTAAACATCTTTTTATAAAAACAACAAAAGTATTGGTGATTGTTAAGTATAATTAAGACAAATTACAGAAATAATTACTACTACTAATAAGGGATTTAATAACTGCATATATTTTATATTTTTAAAAAATCAATAGTAGGTTGAATCAATAGTAACATGAGTAGACTTTGATTTATTTCATTAATATAGTAATAATAGGATAATAATTTTTCATAATTACATTCATATAAAAGTAGATTCCGATTGAAATTCACACATGTGTCATTGCTTCGTATTTTACATTCCTTACTATTCTATATGCATTTTTGTTTAGACCAGGCATCATTGTGATGGTCAGCATATCTTTTTATTTAAACACTTTGGAATTAATAGAGCAATGATCTTTCTCCTCTTTGATATGTAGGATATTTGTCACATTGTTTTGTGTCATGCTTGCTGATAATGGATCGGGGGAGGAAACCTGGAGATGTGTTCAGGAAGGCTGGAGTGTCCAAATCAATTCATGTGCATGTACCATACTTCACAGAATTTGAAAATCCTTCAGAAGAACATATTATTGAAAATAAATTTCAAGGGTAATGCTCGTCCAACTCAAAAAGTTGTGGTTTTGGTTTTCTAGTGTCTTTCACATGCCTCCTATATAGGATACTAGTTTCCAAGATTCCAGTAGAAGTATAATTTCCAATAAAATGACCCATAAACTAAAATTTACTCCTTGGAATTGGTCATGCAACATCTTGTGCTGCTTATTCTATATCAGCATAAGAAAGCCACATTTCCTAAGTTTCCAGAAACCAGATTTGTCTTCTCTACACTCTGCAGTGGCAAGAAGGAGAAGGATGCTAAGCCTGAGGTTCCAGAACCAGTAACACCTTCACAAAGAATTAGGCTGAAAAGACCAAGAACACATCTTGCTTGAGTCAGGGAGGACTAGAAAGGACTAGCTGGAGAGCTCCCAAGTGGCTTCTGATGCAGGTTGCTCACCTGCACAAAGGGCATTTAAGGTCTGCCATTAACTTGGATTGGTTTCTGGATCATTTTACTGAAAAGAATCTCAGTTTCTGGTGGGTAGGGAATATGCAATGGGTTAAAAGGTGTTGGAAAACATATATGTTCCAACGCAAGTCATTTGTTCACAGAGCCCACTCAGCATTAAGGAGCTGCCTTCAGACACAGAGAGGTGCTTTCTCAGGGTTCCTGTAATCTGTGCTTTGACAAAAGGTAGAGCAAAACATTTCCCAGAGACAAACTGAGAACATGAAGAAGGTACTGAGAGGTTGTTCATTTATCTGATTAAAATATAGAGTACTTCAGGGAAATTCAGGATTATGGGGACTTGCCTTTCACTATTATCTAATTATAGCTGGAAGCAGCAGAATGACAGAGCATGCTTGTGGCCAGTTCTGAGACAATAACATGGAAAAGCTAATTTATATCCTAATTTCAGTCCTTTATGAACACAGGAGGTAACTTTTGGAATTAGGATTTCCACAAATATAAATGGAGATTAATTTCCTTTAAAGAAGAAAGTGAATGATTAAAAGCTTGCAAAAACTATATTGAAGTCCAACTGAGACTTGGAATGTTCACCAAGATGGATAAATTTTCTATTATAATGGATATCGTTTTGGCTACAACTTAGAAACTTAGAATTCTCATTGTTAGTGAGTTTTTAAGAGTCTGTAATCAGTTTATTTTGGGCTGTGATCCAAGAGTTACTTGATGTTTTACAATTACTAAGCAATTGAGACTTAGAAAAATTAATTTTCTGCATTACTTTTCCTGTAGGTAGAAAATATGGTTTATGCAATTTATTTCTTTATAACTTATTTATGGTTTGGGGAGGTGCTTTTAAATAAATATTTGTGTCATAAGGATGCTTGGAAAAGGGTGTATAATTTGCTTATATGGAGCAAATATATAAGTATTCAAATAGGCAGGGTTAATTTTCGGTCCTTAAACCAATGTGTATTTCTCCTTCCAATTTGTTTATATTCACCCTACACTCATCAATTAGGCCACAGCAAGAGGTTATATACTTACTAACTCTTGGCAGGGGCGTGCAGCATAAAAGCAAGGGAGAAAGAAACAAAGTTCAACTTTTGTGTTTTCATGCATCTAATGTTAGTCTGCAGAGTGAAATGAGATCTGATGGTCCCAGAGAGGTGTGGCAGATGGGATGGGGCTGAAGGTTGCACAGCAAGGTGCGTGGTTTAGGTGAGTAATAAAGTTAGTGACTGAAAGCCAATCCAAACTTCCATCATACTTCAGATTTTATCTGTTAATTTAGGTGAAATTCTCATCAATCACAAAACCACGAAGCAACTGTCAGAACGAGGAATCTGGTACTGTCTCCAGCACCAAAACTATCCTGCCTTGGGAAGGGGCTGGAAGCTTCCACAGCTTTTCTTCACCCATAGAAATATGCAGTATCTACTGTCACTAGTGTCAAGAGATGGATACCCCATTCTCTACTTGATTGCTCAATAGTTTTCTTTTTTTAATCACAGTCTTCCTTTGATTCATCTGGCAGGTGAAACCTATATCGAATGACAATGAAGCCTGTAAATATAGTGCTTCTTTTTACTCTATATAAATAATGAAGGATTTTAAATACAGAGACGTTTTTCCAAATGTTGAAGGAATGATCCAAAATGTCGGGCCAGATACAAATGATGGGTACCCACTAAAGTCCATCTCTTCATTGCCAACATCAACAAAATCTATTTTCTATTCTTTAGTATAAAGAAAAACTGGAAATAAAAAACATTTTCCCACAAAACGTAAATCAACTGCATTACAAAAAAATAAAAACATCCATTTTCTCCCCAAAAAGGAAGGTAAAATTTATTATCAAAATAAACCCAGTAATTAGGTCTAGTAGATCATTTTGTAGATGCCTTAGGATTTTCCACATACACAATCATGTTATCAGTGAATTCAAAGAATTTTACTTCTTTCTTTCAAATTTATATGCCTTTTATTTCCTTTGCTTGCCTTACTTAACTGGCTAGGACCCTTGATGAAAGGTTGAATAGAAGTGAGAAGAGTAAAAATCTTTGCCTGTTCCCAATATTAGGTGCAAAGCATTCTTTATTTTGACACTAAATATGATACTATTGTAAATTTTCATAGATTTCTTTATCAGGTCAGGGAGTTCTTTTTCTACTGCTTTGAGAGGTTCACTGTGAACGGACGTTGATTCATTTGAAATGCTTTTGCTGTACCGATAAATATGACCACATCCTTTCCCTCTTTATTTTGCTAATGCATTGAATTCCACTGATTGCTTTCTGGATGTCAATCTTGCATTTTTGGATACATCCCTCTTGGTGATGAACTACTATATTCTTACATATATATATATATATATTTTATTTGCCAATATTGTCTTGTTGTTTGCATCTATCCAAGAATACTGGTCTGTAATTTCTTTCCTCATTATATCTTTATTTGGTTTTGGTGTTGGAATAATTCAGGCTCATAAAATATTTGAGAAATGTTCCCACTTCTTTTTTTGTAAAAGCACTTGTGCATGATTGCTATTGTTTCTGTATTAAATATTTGATAGGATTCACCAGTGAAGCTGTCAAGGCCTTTAATTTTCTTTCTGAAAGTTTTTAATTACAAATTTAATTTACAGTTGACCCTTGAACAACATGGGTTTGAACTGCATGGGCCCACATATACTTGGATTTTTTTAAATAAATATGAACATCAGTACTGCAGATCTGCTGATGGTTGAATCCTCAGATGTGGAACCTTAGATACGAAGGGCAGACTACAAAGTTATGTGCGGATTTTTGACTGTGCAGGGTGTAGATGCCCCTAACCCTATCACTCACTGTTCAAGACTCAGATGTACTTAATGAATGCAGTACTATACTGCTATTCATATCTTCAACTTCTTCTTGAGTCACTTCTGATAACTTGTATTTTTAAGGAATTTGCCCATTTCATCTTAATTGTTGGACGTATTGGCATAAAGTAGACAGTAATATTTTCTTAATTTCTTTTAATTTCTTTGGAGTCTGTAGTGGTGCCCCCTCTAAATAACTGACATTGGTAATGTGTGCCATCCTTTGCTTGCTTACTTCCTTGATCAATAGAGCTGTAGATCTGTTAATTTTACTAACCTTTAAAAAAAATACTATAAATTCCCTTCTAAACACTGCTTAATCTGTTTCCAAAAAAATCAGGTATGTTTTATTTTTAGTAACATTTTGTTCAAACTCTGCTACAGCTACTGACATCTGTGCTGCCACTGCTTTGTTTATGGACTGAATAAACTCTCAGTTTTCCCTTTCTACTTTCTTGCAGACTCCTGATCCTAAGACTTAGATAATTTCAATAAAGCTAAGCCAGAAAGAAATCAGCAACAGATATGATTCTAATCTCTAAACCGTGCAACCTCTTTGATAATAATTCATTGTACATGAGTTCAACTTTAGCTTTATCTTCATGATAAATTATTATTCATAAATGTCCCCAATCAATCATAAAATAGAGCTTTAGTGAGCATAACCCAGCATCCTTCAGACTAACCTACAAATGCCTGAACCTAGAGTCAAGCTAAGACTTCTACTGATAAATATTCCTATAACAAATTTAGATGGATTAGGATATTTGCACTTTTATGAATTTATAAAAGTGGAGGAATTTTGTCAGAATATTATTTTATAATAAATTAAGTAAATCTTTAATTTTTATGTATTATTATTTTTACCAACATAAGTGACTATACTCTATTCAAAAGCATATGGATATTGTAAGGGTTATTTTAAATATTTTTGGTAAATTTGACTACTCTTTCTTGTACCCAAGATCTTTTTTTTTTTTTTGGTAAGCATTTATGAAACCTTGCAGAATTTTACAGAACAGGTTTGACTTAGTGCATCAATGAGAGAGTTAAATGCTCTCTCTCAGCCCGTTACTGAAATTCATATATGAAGGATAGTAGCCAGATTTTTTCTTTTTAATAAATTTATTTATTTTTGGCTGCATTGGGTCTTCATTGCTGCACGCAGGCTTTCTTTTTAGTTGTAGTGAGCGGTGGCTACTCTTCGTTGCGGTGCACAGGCCTCTCATTGTGGTGGCTTCTCTTGTTGTGGAGCACGGGCTCTAGGTGCGTGGGCTTCAGGTGTTGTGGCACATGGGTTCAGTAGTTGTGGCTCATGGGCTCTAGAGCACAGGCTCAGTAGTTGTGGCGCATGGGCTTAGTTGCCCCGCAGCATGTGGGATCTTCCTGGATCAGGGCTTGAACCTGTGTGCCCTACATTGGCAGGCAGATTCTTAACCACTGAGCCACCAGGGAAGCCATAGCCAGATTTTTTTTCATTTCTATTTTTAAAATCTAAATAATTTTTATTAAAATACTAAAGAATGCCACAGCTTTGGAATACTTGGGACTAAATAATAATTTGTTGGAATGCATTCTTTTTACCTTTATGTGCAGGAGTCTATGACACTAACTCAGTATGAGAGAATATGTGTGAAAGGATGTTGGAAAATGTTTAATATATAAACTCATAAACTTTAATCAAAAGTATATCTAATAGGGCTTCCCTGGTGGCGCAGTGGTTGAGAGTCCGCCTGCCGATGCAGGGGACACGGGTTCGTGCCTCGGTCCAGGAGGATCCCACATGCCGCGGAGCGGCTGGGCCCGTGAGCCATGGCCGCTGAGCTTGCGCGTCCGGAGCCTGCGCTCCGCAACGGGAGAGGCCACAATGGTGAGAGGCCCGCGTACCGCAAAAAAAAAAAAAAAAAAGTGTATCTAATAAAGTCTACCCAGATACTTAATGTTTCCATGCAGCAATAAATTCTTTGGAGAACTCAGAGGTGTTCAGTTTTACATTTGAGCCAAATCAATGTTAAGTATGTGTAGGAGTTTTACATGGAGGAGGAGGGCACTTTAGATTTCTATAGGCCATAGCACTGGAGAGTCAAGGGAAACTCATACAGGATGCATGAACCTTAATTCTCTAAGTCACATCAGATGTAAAGCGATGAATTAATTCTGAACATTTCTGACAATTTAAAAATCGGGGGTGTGAAGTGTGGTTAGAGGGGTCTGAAAAGAGGGTCACTGAGAGCATGCTAAACTCAAAGGCTAACACACAAATTTTGAAAAAGCTTGGAACAGTTGGTTCAGGGAAGTGGGAATTACATAATTTGTATGTGCGCTCTTTTCTTGGTTAGAGACTAAAAACATGAAGACATAGAGATGTTATCCCTGAGTAGAACAAAGTGGAATGAGATCAGTTTACCTAAAATACAAATATAGTTCTTTGGTTCATCCAAGGCTTCTAAGGAACCACTCTTGAGTTTTCCCCAAATGGTTTTCAATTAGAGGGACTGATCAGGAATATTTAAGACCATTGGTTCCATCTATAGCTGTCTGTGACTTGGTTTCCTGCTTACAAATACTATAAGAGGGCAATAGCTATATTGCCTAGATGGAAAACAATAACAGTAAGTGACAACTTCCTCCCATGATCAAACCATACCTTAGGGGCTTCTCCATAGGTATGTAAATCTGGAATAAATTATCCCTCTGATAACTAAATGCTATCATTACATACATGAGGAAATGATAGAAGCTCAGGGTTTCTGAGTTACATCTTTGCTTAGGAATTAAAGTTCTCATTATATAAAAATGATTCATCTAAAACTGACTTTTTAAAAATTATAAGAATTATATCCAATAATATATAACTAATGTACATAAGCGATGTCCTCATTTTCAAGTTTGTTATATCATTTACAAAGCTTATCTCATTTCTTCATTTCTAATATGTGTTTGAAACTAATTGGGTAACATTGAAAAGGATAGTCAAAAATATCATTTACTGCAGCCAACATATCATAGGATCCTTTCATTATTTGACAGCTTTGACAGTTATTATTGATTTGGGCAGCAACTGAAGCTAACCAGAGGGGACAATGTGACAGTTTTATGTAACAAAAGGCACAGTGTCATGTCAACTGAACTAAATGTTGTACAAAGTGACAGGAGGACAAAAAATCCTTTCACACTTAATTTTCTGCTTCATTTTTTTTTTCTACCATCAATACATAAAGCAGTGCAGTAGGTGACACCAATTAGCAGGATGGAGCAAAAGGTCTATCCCTGCCTCTGTGGCTGTACTTGACTTCTTCTACCACAGAGTGGCAATTATTTTTAAGGTGAATGAACAAGAGGGGCAGCTTATAGTGATCAAACTACCCGTACAGGAGAAAATATATCCCTTATCAAGATGCTTTATACATTTCACCTAGGTAGCTTTTGGGGAAAGATAAAACGAAAAAGTCCCCATCTGCTGGGTCAAGCCTACAAGACACATTCTGTCAAGTCTTAAAAGCAACAACAGCTTTGCCTGTGGGATACTTATAATTATTATGAGGAGCAGCCCAATGCCTGCTGCAATTTATTGTTCTGCTAACACAAGACCGAATGAGAACAGTGGCTCCAGGCTGTGAGTGGATAAAGTGCAACTTTTCGATTTTGCTCTTCTAAGGCTCCTGCATTGTGTGGAGTCTGTGAGTGACATCTTTGGCCTTCCTTGGGGCTCAGCAGATTGAATCAGTCATGCTGAGTTAAACAATGAGTGGGGGACATAACCTTAGCAGCGCCTGTGATTTTTCCCTCCTAATTCAATCTACATTTAATCAATGAAAGTAATTTCTTGTTTGTTTAAGTCTTATATCCAATGGATCTTGAGGATTTTGAAGTAGTACACCTTCACCTTGACCTTCTCTGCCTTTTGAACTTCAACTACTATATCAAAATTAGGATCTGCAAAAATGGTAAGCTGAAACGTTATACCCTGCTGGCTATTCCTTCTGTGATTTCCCCAATTTGTGCTTTTAATGGAGCTTGGGGAATAAAGTTATCTAAAGGATAAGCTGGAGAAAATATTTTTAAAAGAAAAAAAACCAACAGGGACAACAGCAATAGAATAATATAAGTATCTAGAATACCAATGTAGGTATACAAACTTGAAACAATAATTATAAGGTGAAAAAAAAAACGCTTTTTCAAGTTATCTCTTGTTCATTTTGTGTTAATGGTTTGAGGGTTCACTTTTAGGCTATCACCATTACTGGGAATAGCCAGTAGTAACTTAAGCAAGTTCAAGGTCTTTACTGATCGGTTTAGCCAGTCTTAATCAAAATACGTCTTCCTTTCCACTCATTGTGATTAAATAAGTCTGCAAGAACTTGACATTGAGTCTTTGACTTTTTTGTAAGTTTTCAGGAAAGTGCTGATCTAAACATTTTATTACCTGTCAATTGTCAAACTGGAAAGCAAACCAGAAGATAAGGTTTTAAGGAAATGGATACACAATCAATTAAATGCCACAATTAAGAAGAGTAGTTCTCTGTAATGTTAAAAATAGAGAAAATTTAGAATTTTTGTTTTTTTTCAAGATTATTGCTGAAATGTCAAATAGGAAAAAAAAACCTACATAAAAAATATATGAGAAAGTCAACTAGATGGGATAATATTACGGTGGAATCAATGATCTGGAAAGCTTTGGCATTTATGATTCTTAAAAGAAAGAAAAGCTGTAAGTTAGAAAAATAAACCTAATGATAAAAATGTGGGTGTGGTACATTTTTGTAAAAAGAATAGTAAACTAAGGGTTTATTAGCCTTGGAAAAATCTGGAATATTGGAAACTTGGATTTAAATTTTAAAATTAATTTCAACATGCAATATCCCAGTGCTACTTCATGAGTCTGAAGAGAAATAATAAAAAGGATTATGGTAATAGTTGGATTTTTAAAAGCTGCATAAAAATTGGCTAAACTTTTCATCTCTCTGATCATCCTATATAGTTTGAAAGAACAAATGTATTTAAGAAGTAAGATTTGTTTGTTTGGCTTTTCCTCTTCTTTGATTCTTTCATTTGGCATTCACTGAGCTCCTGTAGTGTATTAAGGATTGTGGTAAGTAATAAGGCAAGGTGCCTGGACTTAATGAGCTCACAATCTATCTGAACTATGTTGAATGTGCTTCATCATTTAAAGGAATGAAATTTCACCATTATAAAATGCTTCAAAATGGTTGGCTAAATTGTGCTTACTGTCAAAGGCTGAACAAAGTCTTTCCAGCATCCAGGCTGACAGGGAGAGCTCTATGTAAAAACACCTACCTTCTTAAACCCAACCTCTTTTGCTGTATCCCAGGGCCTCCCCACCTGACAGAAGCCTGTAATACTAAAATGAAGTATAAGAAGAGACAAGATGTATTTCAAAGCCAACCAAACAAACAAACCAAAAGTCTAGGGCTATGTATGAAGCCCAAAGGAAAAGCCAGTGGGATGATCCAGAATTATACTATAGCGAGGCAGCTGTACCTAAATATGGAGATGAGCAATCTGAAACAGGGGGATAGGAACCTGTAAGGCAAGGTGACAGTGTATGGGAAGGGATCTGAGGGCAATTGTTCAAGCCATGCACTATTTATAATATGCTTTTACATTCCAGCCAGGAAAAAGTAATTATCCAAATCTGTCTAAACTGCTCTGTGGTTTAACACTTACCTCTTTGGCAGGTTCCTTACTAGCCTCTTTCCTTCTCAGGTAGATTCCTGACTTCTCCCAAAAAGTCTCTCTGTTCTCGGTTGTGAACCCTGTTACAGATGCAATCTGTCCAAATTTAGGAAATAAATGTTTCCTCCCATTTCTCAGAATTGATAATGAACTGACAAGGTTTTGTTTTCTGTTTCAGCTCAGCTGTCTCATATCAGACTAGACTCTGATAAGTCTATTGGCAGTGTCAAGCTATTTGTTACTTTTCAGCCTGTAGACTTTCGTTTGTAGGTGCATGTGCATGTGGATGTCTGTTTACGTGAATGTGTGTGTCCCCTTTATTCAATGTCAACGTTGACTACATATAAATGAGTGAACTGTTAGCAATAGAATAGACTAAACCTTTTCACACTGATATATTCTTTTAATTGGAGCATAATTGCTTTACAGTGTTGTGTTAGTTTCTGCTGTACAACAAAGTGAATCAGCTATATGTATACGTATATCCCCTCCCTCGTGAGCCTCCCTCCCACTGGCCCCCCATCCCACCCCTCTAGGTCATCACAGAGCACTGAGCTGAGCTCCCTGTGCTATGCAGCAGCTTCCCACTGGCTTTTTACACATGGCAGTGTATATATGTCAATGCTACTCTCAATTCGTCCCACCCTTCCCTTCCCCGGCTGTGTCCACAAGTCAGTTCTGTACATGTGCATCTCTTTTCCTGCCCTGCAAATAGGTTCATCAGTACCACTTTTCTAGATTCCACATATATGTGTTAATATATGGTACTTGTTTTCTTCTTTCTGACTTACTTCACTTTGTATGACAGACTCTAGGTTCATCCACATCACTAAAATGACCCAATATTTTTCCTTTTTATGGTTGAGTAATATTCCAGTGTATATATGTACCACATCTTATTTATCCATTCAACTGTCAATGGACATTTAGGTTGCTTCCATGTCCTGGCTATTGTAAATAGTGCTGCAATGAACATTGGGGTACATGTGTCTTTTTGAATTATGGTTTTCTCCAGATATATGCCCAGGAGTGGGATTGCTGGATCATACAGTAGCTCTATTTTTAGTTTTTTAAGGAACCTCCATACTGTTCTCCAGGGTGGCTGTACCAATTTACATTCCCATCAACAGTGTAGGAGGGTTCCCTTTTCTCCACACCCTCTCCAGCATTTATTGTTTGTAGCTTTTTGATGATGGCCATTCTAACTGGTGTGAGGTGATACCTCATTGTGTTTTGATATGCATTTCTCTAATAATTAGTGATGTTGAGCATCTTTTCATGTGTTTCTTGGCCATCTGAATTTCTTCTTTGGGGAAATGTCTATTCAGGTCTTCTGCCAATTTTTTGATTGTGTTTTTTTTGATATTGAGCTGCATGAGCTGCTTGTAAATTTTGGAGATTAATCCTTTGTCTGTTGCTTCATTTGCAAATATTTTCTCCCATTCTGAGGGCTGTCTTTTCATCTGGTTTATGGTTTCCTTTGCTGTGCAAAAGATTTTAAGTTTAATTAGGTCTCATTTATTTATTTTTGTTTTTATTCTCATTACTTTAGGAGGTGGGTCAAAAAGGATCTTACTGCGATTTATGTCAAAGAGTATTGTGTCTAGGTTTTCTTCTAAAAGTTTTAAAATCCAAATTGGAAAGAAATAAAACTGTCATTTTTTGCAGATGACATGACACTACACATAGAAAGTCCTAAAGATGCACCAGAAAACTACTAGAGCTAATCAATGAATTTAGTAAAGCCACAGAATACAAAATTAATACACAGAAATCTCTTGCATTATTATACACTAACAATGAAAAATCAGAAAGAGAAATTAAGGAAACAATCCTATTTACCATTGCAACAAAAAGAATAAAATACCTAGGAATAAACCTACCTAAGGAGACAAAAGACCTGTATGCAGAAAACTATAAGACACTGATGAAAAACATCAAAGACAACACAAACAGATGGAGAGATATACCATGTTCTTGGATTTGAAGAATCAACACTGTGAAAATGACTGTACTGCCCAAAGCAATCTACAGATTCAGTGCAATCCCTATCAAGCTACCAATGGCATTTTTCACAGAACTAGGACAAAATATTTTACAATCTGTATGGAAACACAAAAGATCCCAAATAGCCAAAGCAGTCTTGAGAAAGAAAAACAGAGCTAGAGGAATCAGGCTCCCTGACTTCAGAGTATACTACAAAGCTACAGTAACTAAGACAGTATGGTACTGGCACAAAAACAGAAATATAGACAAATGGAACAGGAAAGAAAGCCCAGAGATAAACCCATGCATCTACGGTCACCTTATCTTTGACAAAGGAGACAAGAATATATATTGGAGAAAAGACAGCCTCTTCAATAAATGGTGCTGGGAAAACTGGACAGCTACATGTAAAAGAATGAAATTAGAACACTCCCTAACACCATACACAAAAATAAACTCAAAATGGAGGCCAGACACTATAAAACTCTTAGAAGAAAACATAGGCAGAACACTCCTTCACATTGATATTTAATCAAAATTAATTAATTAAATTAATCAAAACTGGGTTTCAATGTCTCAAGTATAAAGGTATATCACTTTGAAAAAGTATATCACTTTTAGGTTCAAAACAATTATCTTTTAGAAATGACTTCTATTATTCACAGGTTCAAATTAATAAAAAAACTGGGTAATTGATTCTGATTACATTCGATTTTGTGCCATTTTTTCTCTCTTTCTTTCTTTCTTTTTTTCTTTCTTTCCTTTTCTTTCACTATCCAAGAAGAATAGTTGATTCTGATAGGTTGAGCCCTCCTGGAGGCAGAGATGCAGGATGTGACAGCATAGATTATCAGTCAGTTCACTCAGATGGATCATGAGCAAGTTGGAGCTTTAAGTCTCTCAGCAGGATGCATTGCTGAGTCTCCAAGTGGAACTAATTGTAAAGTGAAACCCTCCTGTGGCCTTAGTTACCTGAGCCAATCAGCCTTGTCATTTTCACCTATCCAAAGCACTTCAGTGAGGAAATAAGAATGGCTTCATGAAATAGAGTGGGTTACTTGACCCCAGGTGGGTGGTTTTTCTCTTACTTTTCAGCCAGATTGTTGGCTAGCCCTAGTTTCTTCCATATTTCAACAACAGGGAGTTTCAAGACTAATCAGAAAGTACTCCATGTATGGACAATCAAAATCTGGGGACTATATTTATTGGTAAAGAAAAAAATAGATTAAAAATCTGTTAGATAAAAGTAAATTAATTTTTACCATTGGTAACAGATTGAGTTTCTAGGCAATTCTCTTCAAAGATAGTAAAGTAGGGAAGGGGTGGGAATATACACACTTTTTTGAAGCGTCCTCTTGATATTTATTCATTTATTCAGTACATCATTATTAACCACCTGCTAGGTGCCAACCATTTTACTTGCTGCAGAAATGTAACGGTAAATAGAGACAATTCCTGCCCTTAAGAAAACATAACAAAATCTTAGAATAATCTGAGATTTTTGGTGTTCCCCTTAAAAATGCTATTAACTCTTTTCTCTTTTAGACTATAAAATGTTGGCATTTGTACAGTGTAAATATTTACAACATAATGCTGAAAAGAATTAGAAAATAGCTCTAAATCCTAACACTATTAGTGTTTGGGGGTGCATTATACCATGTCTATAGTCATGTATGTATATCTCACTATCAAGATACATTAGAGATAAAAAAGTATGTAGAGATACAGATGAGAACAATTTTACAGAGCGTGTATGTACATATATATGCGTGTGTACATATGTATAATTTGTGTATATACTGCTACCCGGTGCCATATATATATTTTATATCTTTCTCCACACATGCAAACACAAACAAACACACATAGGGTTGAACATTCTTCCTTGTAGATATTTTTGCATAATTTTCTTGTTATACTTTAAGAATAAGTGTCCAGAAATCAAATATCTGCACCCCAATGTATCCATGCTTCTTATTTGCCATATTACTACCCAATTTATACTACCACCAGCAGTTCATCATTATATACTTCTCCATATTCTTATAAAAATGGGTATAATTAAGATATTAAAAGCTTGACAAATACATAATAAAAAATGTAAATGCTTTAACTTGTAAATGTAAAGGTGGAGTATATTTTGGACTTCCCTGGTAGTCCAATGGTTAAGGCTCCGTACTTCCACTGCAGAGGGTGCGGGTTCAATCCCTGGTTGGGGAACTAAGATCCTGCATGCCAGCCAGGTGTGGCCAAAAATAAATAAATTAAAAAAAATTAAAACAAAATGCTGCTGCCTCTTAAAAAAAAAAGATGGAGCATATTTCATATCATTAGTGATAACTTGGTATTTCTTCTTTAAACATTTTTTTCTCTTCTAATGCTGTGCACATTTTTATATTACGGTGATGGATATTTCTTATTGATGTCATTTACTAAAAACTGTAGTGAGCCAGCCCATATTCTGGACACTGAAAACACATCATTAAATTAAACAGATAAAAATAACTGCCCTCCTATGGCTCACATTTTATTAAATGAAGGGAAACAATAAAAAATAAATATATCAATTATGAAGAATAATATAAGTGTTATTAGAAATAAAACAAGGAAGAGGAATAATTGTTTGCAAATATTCAAGGAAGGTTAATCATTTGCTAGCCATGTATATTAATTTTTGTCCCTTTTTTAATATTTTAATTTGCTCATGAATTACTCTCCTATATAAGTTTTTTTAAAGTCAGATTCCATTATAGTAAAATGTCTTAATAATTTGCTCCCTGGTTTCTTATTGTACTACATATTTCAAAAATGTAAAAATATTTGCATTTGCTTTGTCTGGTACTTTTATTATTTTATTTTCATGTTTATATTTTTTCTATTCAAATGTTACTAATTTGGGTTTTAGAGAGGTAGAAATCCAACCACAGACAGATATTATTTCCTTAATCGAGGGTCAGTTGTTTCAATGATATTAAAACATATATTTGTCCAAATGATTACCAATGTCAATTTCATCTCACATTAAATCCCCGTATATACCTGTATCTATACCTAGATGAATCTTTTTATTTCATTGAGCTGTCAGTCCATTCCTGTGCCAATGTTAATGCATATTTTACTGTATTAAAACTGTTGTTTGAAATAGTGCTGGATAGCTGGTAAAAAAAAGTATAAGTCTTTCCAGTTTTTCCACTCAAATTTCTAATCATTCTCAATATTTTTTAAAATAATCTATAAGACTTTATAATATAATATAATATACATATGTATTAATGGCCCAATCAAATCTCTCACTGGAATTTTGTTAGGGATTGGATTATGTTTTCATGGTAATTGAGGGAATGCTGATACCTTTGCTCTGCTGAGATTTTAGTCTACAGACATGGATTCCTAAGTTTTCCACAGTTGTCATCAAATCCAGGTTGGGTGGCATTGATTGCCTTACTCACTGAAAAGATAATTACTGGGTTTCTTCAATATGTTAGTCACTATAATAAATGAAATGATAAAAAAGTAAGAACAAGAGTTAATGTAATAAGAACCAACCAAACAAAAAACATACTGCATCAAAGTAACGCAAAAGTTAGTTCCTGAAATCACATAGAATTGATAGTTGCTTATGATGGGATACAGGAACTAATTTAAATAAATTTAAACAATTTGTCTAGTACTATTTGTTAAATACTCCATACTAATAATTTTGTAATGATCACTATTGGTTTACATAGTTCTGATCCAGTATCATACAATTTAAATACCTTGTTTTAAAAATATAATTTGTATATGATACCAATAGGATCTTAAGTATTGTTTTGCCCAAGATTATCTTTCTGTTCTTGGCCTTTTGTTATACTATATGAATATCAAGATTTTCTCTGCAATTTCTAAAATAACAAACTTGTCCTTTAAAATAGGTTTGTAAATCTTTATAGATTGATTTGTGGAAAATTATATAAGCACACTGAGCCCTACAACAGATTTAGCTGAGTCTTATCTACATATTTAAATATCATTTTATACTTTCCTCATTATTATTAAACATATTTGATTATATTATTCCTGAGCACGTTATATTTGTTGTTATTGAATACTATATACAATGTTCAATGTATCTGCTCTTGCTACTTTTTTTCAACATTTTACTGAAGGTTCTTGACAGGATAATTAGGCAAGAAGAAGAAATTAAAAGGCATCTGAATTAGTAAGGAAAAAGTCAAACCATTTCTTTTTACAGATGACATGATCTTTTGCATAGAAAACCAAAGGAATCTACACAAAAAAATCTATTAGAACTAATAAATTCAAGGTTCATCAAGGTTGCAGAATACACAATAAATATAAAACAGTCAACTGTATTTGTATACATTAGTATAATGATACTCTGAAAATAAAATTAAGAAATATTTAAATTTACAATAATATTAAATAGAGTAAGATGCAAGAATTAAGTGCTGAAAACTACAAAACATCATTGAAAGGAATTTTTTAAAGTTTAAAGAAATCTAGAAATAAGCCTTTATATTTAAGGTAAATTGATTTTTGAAATAAGTTCCAGAATAAGTCAATGAGGAAAGAATAGTCTTTTCAACATTTGTGCTGGGACAAATGGATATCTACATGCACAGAATAAAGTTGTACTCTTACCTCACATCATATACAAAATTAACTCAACATGAATTAGAGACCTAAAATTAAGGGCTAAAACTGTAAAACATTTAGGAGAAAACATAAGATTAAATCTTTGTGACTTTGGGTTAGACAATGGCTTCTTAGATATAGTAGCAAAATATAAGTACAAAGAAAAAAAGATAAATTGAATTTCCTCAGAATTAAAAACTTCTGTGCTGCAAATAGAACCATGAGGAAAGTAAAGACAACCCACAGAATGGGAGAAATTATTTACAAATCTTCTATGTGATAAGGGACTTATAGCCACAACATATAAAGAACACTTAAAACTCAACAATAAAAAATACAAATAACCAGATTTAAAAATGCATAGATAATTTTTTCAAAGAAGATATATATGGTCAATAAGCACATGAAATTTGATCAAAAAGTTGCTTAGTCACCAGAGAAATGGAAATTAAAACCATGAGATACCATGTCACACCCATGAGTGTGACTAAAATTAAAAAGGGAGATAATAAGTATTGGTGAGGATGTAGAGAAATTGAAGCCCTCATACACTGCAGGGGATTTTTAAGATGATGAAGCCACTTTGTAAAATATTTTGATATTTCCTCAAAAGGTTAAACATAGAGCTACCATAGGACCCAGCAATTCCAGTACTACATATTTACCAAAGAATATTGAAAACATATGCCTGGAAAAAAATGTGTACACAAATGTTCATAGCAACATTATTCATAATAGCCAAAATGCAGGAACAACTCATATGCCCATCAACTGATGAACAGATAAACAAAATATAAGATCTCCATGCAGTAGAATATAATTCAGCCATAAAAAGGAATAAAGTATTGGTACATACTGCAACATGGATGAACTTTTAAAACTTTATGCTAAATGTCACAAAAGACCACATACTGTATGGTCCAATTTACATAAAATGTCTAGAAAAGACAAATCTATAGAGACAGAAAGTAGATTAGTGGTTAAGTAGTGCTGGTAGGCTAGGGGTTAAATGGGAGTCACTGCTAATAGATACAGGGTTTATTTTGAGGTTGATGAAAATATTCTAAAATTAGATAGTGGTTCTGATTGCCAAACTCTGTGATATACTAAAAAAAACTATTGGATTGTACATTTTAATTGGTTGAATTTTATGTTGTGTGAATTATATCTCATTAAAATTTTAAAATATCACAGAAGAAAAATCTTTAAACAGGAAAACAAAAAGCTACATTACATATCAAGGACCAAATAAGAATAATAGCTGATTTTTTATCAGAAAAAGTATGTCAAAGAACAAAATCTTTAAAATGCTAAAAAGATATCAACCTAGAATAAGTTGTGGCACTTTTTTCAATGTAATTCTATACAACTTTTAAACTGAACTATAGCTACATATATCACCCAGGATATCTGGATAAATGTTCAAAATTATGAAAAAATAAGAATATTTGATAAATATTGCAATTGTAATTTTTACAGACATGTACATACATTTGATCGATAACAACTAAAATAAAATATAAAATTTCCTTTTAAAACAAATCCTGTGACTTTTGAAAACTCTACCACTTCCTTATTATGTTTGACCATCCCACTCTTGTTTATACTGTGACCATTCAGGAAAATCTATCTTCAACCTCCTTGACAGTAAAATAGTAAAGTTACTTACTAGGTACACTGGATTTCAACCAGTAGAATTAGTTTTTCTCTTTGAGGAAAGTAGTAAAGATGTGAAGAAGTATGAAGTAGATAACTTGAGTTTTTCCTTTTCCTTAATGATATACAAATACAGCTAATTCAGCAAGCACATGAATGCAGATTCTGTATACAAGGTTGGGCTGTACAACTCGATGAAGTTTTCTAGAATGTAATATTCCTTTAATGGCCCAAGAAATTACCATAATTTCTAGACTGCAAGATAGATTATTCAACTAGAGTACTCATGGTCTATGCACAATTTGAAAATTCACATTGTCATTTTCTTATATGTTCTGTGATCATTATATAACCCTGCTAATTGAGATAAGGGCAAATTACTGGGTTTTTATTATTTACAAATATATTACCCCAGAGGAAGCAGTTATATTTCTTCGGGTATCATGCATGTCGCTTACTAGGACATAGTAATATATCAATAGAAAAGAGCATGCAGGGACTTCCCTGGTGGCGCAGTGGTTAAGAATCCACCTGCCAATGCAGGGGACACGGGTTCGAGTCCTGGTCCGGGAAGATCCCACATGCCGTGGAGCAACTAAGCCCGTGTGCCACAACTACTGAGCCTGCGCTCCAGAGCCCACGAGCCACAACTACTGAAGCGGCACGTCACAACTACTGAAGCCCACGCACCTAAAGCCCGTGCTCCACAAGAGAAGGCCACTGCAATGAGAAGCCCGTGCACCGCAATGAAGAGTAACCCCTGCTCGCCGCAACTAGAGAAAGCCCGTGCATAGCAACGAAGACCCAATGCAGCCAAAAATAAATAAATAAATAGATAGATAAATTTATTAAAAAAAAAAAAAGAGCATGCAGTATACAGATGTTCAAAGTCCTTCTTTCAGATTTGGAGTGATAACAGGAAGCAGACATATTAACAAGAACATTATTCCCTGAGAAAGATGCCTTGTCAACCTACTCCAGTCAGATTGAAATTGTAGCACTCTTAATTCTTTTTAGTAATGTTTGGAAACCACTCAATTTAGGAAATAGAACTTTAGAAACAAGGATATTAAAAATAGAAGCATCAAAATGTCTTTTTCACTTTTAACAGATTGGAAACATCTCAATCAGCTGAAACCTTTAGATGTCAAAAATTAAATCAAAATACAAGAGAGATTATATGCTTTATATTGAATTATACATAAAATCTATCACACAAAGCTTTCTGTTTTATAATTGACTAAAGAGGGACCCAGGTTCCAAATGTTGAGTTCAAAGTAGATATTTAATTTTTGGAAACTGTGAACAATTCTTAGTCATTAAAGCTGAAATTGTTCAAAAAAGCAAAATCCCTATGAAATTCAGCTGTTTGCTACTAAAATGGAAAATATTTTGCTTTCAGAAATTTACATCCAAAATTTTCATCTCAGGTCAATTTCTGTAATGAGTAGTAATCAGGAGAGTTTTTTAGTGAATTCTTAAAGGGTATAGTTTTTTTCACAGTTGCTTTTCTCTGTTGCACATGTCTATTCCTTTTCTCTAATTAAATATTTAATGCTTCTTAGACTATGAAATCTCATAACTGTGTTTTATATCAGGTATCAACAGAATTAAGCCTTAGCAGTGTAATTTTTACCATTTATACTTGTCTGCTTCTAACACTATGCTCAGCTAAGCATTGCAAAGACTAAGCATGAACATGTCATAAGGGGCTTCCTAATTAAATATATTTAACTATGCTCAAATGACCTGCATGAAAGCTGTAGAAAAAATTATATTTATCATTTCCCTTCATTTATCTTTTTGTCCACCTCAATCACTGTCCACACTATAGCTATACTGGTTTTTCTAACAGGCAAATCTAACTCTGTCACTTTGCTGTTGACAAACTTGTATATTTTCCCATTGAGCCATAGACTCCTTAACAGGGTGTGCAAGGCTCCTCAAGACCTCCTTCTTCTCCTTCTCACACTTCCCCTCTAGAGCTAAACTCCAGCCATGGGAAACTACTCACACTTTCTCGAAACTATTTGATTCTAGGATTTTCTACAATTGATAAATACTTTCTGGAATAACTTTCACTCTCCTCTTGACCTTACTTCTATTTGTCACCCCAGTTAAAAAGCTTCCCCTGACTCCTTCTTTTGGCTTAGCATCTCTCTAGAGAACTCACTCTTTGTCAACTACTAACTGAGTGCCTGCCAGGAGCAAGGTACTTTTCTAAGCATAGAGGTTTCGGTAGTGAACAAGAAAATGCCTCTGTCCTTATAATTCTTACATTCTGGAATAAACTCATGAGTATATCCTTAACATGATGTGTATCCCCATCATAATCAAATCACCTGTTTCTTTTTGCTCTCCTCTAGTAGATAGTAAGCTTCTTGAATATATGGTCTGTTTCTCATTTCTCATTTTTTCTTACAGAATTTATCTCAGTTAACTAGCACATAAGGAAACTAATGAACTGGTCTCTGTGAGTGAATAAAGGGATCTCTCCTTACTTCCCCAGCACCCACCCAAGGCAATAACAGTCTTATGCAAAATTAGTGATAAGAAGCATAGTGATAAGTCTAGTGATAAGAAGCATAGGACATTTTGTGGCAGCTAATCTTATCAATGTACAGCATTATTCATCTGAAAGTTTCTCTAAACATATTGTACCTCAAATTTGTCTTGGTAAATATTAATAGGGGTAGTAGTAAAAATTAACAATATAACTTAAAATGTTAGACATTAATATATGTGATTCAGTTGATTGTTGCAAGAACCCTATGAGTTAGGACAATGATCTTTTTTTTTTTTTAAATGATCTCCTTTTTTACATAGATGGAAAAACTGAAGGCAACAGAAGTCCATTGACTTGTCTAAGTTATATGTTTATTAAGTGTTAGAGCTGACCTACAAACCTGACAGGCACTGTAGTTATGATAATTAATTTCTTTAATCAGGTATTAGAGGTAGAGCCCTCCCCCCACCTTAAGTGACAAGATACTTTGCCACTTGCTAGCCTAGTGTGAACGAGTTAACTTCATGCCTCAGTTTCTTCATGGGTATGGCATGGGAATACACATGAATATGGCATAGGAATGAAATTACACAATCTACTGGAAACATTTGGCACAGTTTTTCCCCAATAGTAAATATCCTCTATGTATTGCAATGTTGATGTTATTGTGCAATATTAAGCATATGGATGATACTTTCTACCACAAAGTACAAGCCATTTCCTCCTAGCATGAGTCATTTCAATGTTATTATTTAAAGTATATACAAAACTCTTAATAGTGAACTTTTTCTGGGAAAAAAAAAAAGCCTTGTTTATTCACTGTTTACCACTTTGCCATCTTTCTCTATCAGTCTCTCACAGTGGCTTACACAAAGTAGTTGTAATTAAATGCTTCTTGGAATGGAAAAATAAAACAAGTATACATACTTGTTCAAACTAAAAATTCATCTAAGTGTATTACCAACCTACCTTAATAATTTATATAAATCTTGGAAAGAAGGGAAGGAAATTACTATTATTACTAACTGGCCATTATTTGAGTGTTTCTGCATCAGTGCCAGTAAATTGGCAATGGATTCTGAAACAAATTACATCAAAACATGCCAGGAAATATAACAAATATGACATGACTAAAAGACACATCCTCCAGCTGCTGTTTTTGGGAGTAGGTTAGTTGATAGTGTGATCTATGACACTTCTGGGGACAATCAGGTTTCTGCCCAAAGGGTTATCTATTTTCATCTTTATCAAAACCAAGGGATGATCTTTCAAAAAAAAAAGTGTACTAACTTTCCAGTATTCACACTTTATTAGAAAATAGAACATACATATGTTGAATGCTCAGAGTGGAGAAAGCTGGAAGTTATTTCTGATTTAACAAAGAACTCAGCCAGTATTTTGCAGACATTATTGGAGGCAAAAAATATCTTTTGTAAGAATAGCTATATGTAAGGGAAACATTTTTTATAAGTTAATAGATACTTAGTGTGATGTTTCTAATTTTCAGAAGCCTGCTAGTCCAAATGCAAAGTGGCATGGGATAAGGTCAACTTTATAGAAATAAATCAGAGTCTCTTCAGATTTGGTATGTTCCTGTTTCCTGCTTTTACTTGTGGGGACTCTTGCCTTCTTAATGTTTCTCTGAAATGGATTTTTAAATCAATAACCTTACTTGTGTTTGGATTTCTCATTATAGATCATAATCCATAACCAAACTTTCCATCTACATTCAAGAAACCTCTCCCCAAAGTGCTATAGATACATACATGGGTCAGAAAAACTCAACTCCAGCACTATCACTGTCTTACATACAGAGAACAGAGTTAATGATCTCTGAGGGAAAGATACAGGCATTAATGCTGTAGAGAAGGAGAAATTAGGCAGTAAAAAGTAGAAAATGCAAGTAAACCATGTGCCAAGAATGTTGAGCTTAGCAGACAGGGTGACGAGAAGCTTCAAATGTGTGAAAACAAGCTGCATGCAGCAGATAATGATTTTAATTTTTGGTGTTGAGAAAAGAAGTATAATTGTAAAAATACTGTGTGAGAGATGGTGCAGCCGAAACAGCAGGAATGCTGTGCTGATGTTTATTGCTAGTACATAAACAAAGTAATCAAGATTATGCATGGATTTGGCAGTGTGGAAACATCACATCCAGAAACAGGTAGAAAGGAGAGAGAAAATTTGGAATAAATTTTGAGTTCTGTTTTTGCCATATTGAAATGGTGATAAAACCATAAAGTTTAAGGTGTTTGTAAATCCAGAAAATGCTTAAATTAGAAGAATAAGAAAGAACAGTATTAAACAGAGAGGACTCATAAGTGATGACATGATTCAGATAAAGGTGGTCTCAGGATATTAGTAATAATGCTGGACAACACATTCAAGTGAGCAGAAAAGGAGCAAATAGAAAAAAACTGGGGGGGACTTCCCTGGCAGTCCAGTGGTTAAGACTTCACCTTCCAATGCAGGGGGTGCAGGTTCAATCCCTGATCAGGGAGCTAAGATCCCACATGTCTCGCGGCCAAAAAAAAAAAACCCAAAAACATAAAACAGAGAAATATTGTAACAAATTCAATAAAGACTTAAAAAAAAAAAAAGAAAATGATTGGGGACTTCGGGTAAATTAGTGAGACTGCCAATCTCCTAAGGTTTTCTGACATTTTAAATATATAGAAATACTAAATGGAATATAACAATAATATTGAACATATTGCTGAATTCAAGAGCAAAATAGGGAAAACTCTAGGAACCAGAAGTAAAAGACCAAAACTGAATTTGATGTAGAAATTGAAACTGAAGCCAAATAATTCATAGTGCACTGGAACAATATATTGGGCTTAAGAGCCACAAGGAGTTGGAATTTTGAAGGCCCTGTAAAAATTGAGATGAGTGCTATGTTGAGAGTCAAGGAGCTGGAAGTTTGCTATGTGCATAGAACCACAAGCTAGAAGGGTTGTTCAACCAAAAACCAAGGACTATAATATCTCTGTTGACCAGTTTAAGGAAGTTCTTAGATGTCCATCTGGAACAGTGGATGGAAATCAGAAACCTATACTTGTAAGTTCCAGTGGTATAGCCTTCAAATTCATATTGATAATGGAGCAAAAGACCTAATAACTAGCTCATTATAAAAATGTTCCTGAACCAGAAACATCTATGGAGCCCCAGGAGAAGAAAAAATATCTCCTGATAGAAAAATGGTGATAAAAAATGAAATTTAAAGTTTTAAAGCAAATCAGGAAAAATTTGAATTTAGGTTAATAACAGAGAGTGCTACTACAGATGAAAGACTTATTAGAATGGTAGGATTCAATTATCCATAAACAAAGAGTGCCTCAAGCAAAATAGCCTTTGATGGAAATGGTAAAAAATATAATACTAATCAAAAGATATGAACAGCAATGGGAGAGATATAATAGAAGCAACAAACATGATAATGTATCCATAAAGAACTAGAGATAGCAAAACTATTTGAAAGAAAGTTTCAATAAAGAAAAAAAAAAGCATGAGAAAATATTCAAACAGCAGAAAAAGAATAATGGACTAAAGAATAAACAGATCGATTTGAAAACACAAACACAGAGAAGTTTCAGAATAGAAAAAGATGGACAGACCTAAAAAAAGTTAACAGCTCAAAGATCCAGTCAAGAAGAGAAAATCAGTGAATTGCAAAATACTTTTTAGCATCATCAACATATAAAGAGCATGAATTCTAGGAAAGAAAAGAAAAAACAGAGAAGAATCAATATTAAAAGTGGTCACAGAGAAGAATTTTTGAAGAAGCATAGCATGTCCAGAATGGCAAATAAAACACACTTAGATTTAGACATAGCACAGTGAAACTATGAAAAATAAAAGACAAAATATGAAATGTTTAATAAGATACTGTATAGAAAAGATATTATTTACAAAGAAGTAATAATCAGACTGATAGCGATCTCTTGTTAGCAACAAAGGCTATCAGAGACGATTGTATAATATCTATGAAATACAGCAAAGAAAAAACCTTAACCTTAAAACTAGGGTTATATAGCCAGAAACAGTATTATTCAATGGTGAGTAAAATAAATACATTCTCGAACAGGCAGAGACTGAGAAAGTTTTCTACTTAATAACACTTGCCTAATAGATGTCTTACCAAAAGATGTGTTTTGGTCAAAATGAAAATGAATTTTGAATGAAGGAGGGGGGTGGGCTGGAAAAAGTCATGGAGATCAAAGAGAGTGGTGAATACGTTGGCAAATCCAGGCATATTTATTGAAATATATGATTATCTTGGAGTGAGAGAGGAATTAAAAACAAGGTTGAAATAAAAGTGAAAAAATTAGAAAAAGAAGAAGGGGGGTATTCAGTGTTAAGGCATTCTAAGATATTGATAGTGTTTAAATTAAAAAGAAAAAAGTTGGAGAGTAAAAGGAGAAGCCAGTCTGAGAAATGTGGAAAAATATAGATATTATTGGAATGCGTCAATATTCTTGAAAGGAACAGGGGAAACAGGATCAGGAAGGGACCATTCCCTCGGAGGTTTCTGGATATAGTACTGTAGTATGAGAAGGTTTATGGTATTTAAGTCGGAATAATCATAACTAGAGTGACATCTCCAGTCTCCCTGTTCACAATGTTGTTTTGTAAGGAAGACAGGGCTCATGAGCTTCATTCAAGTGTGGCACTTATCTTACGATAGAAACATGAGAAACACTGGTAAGAAAGGCTCTAGGAAGTGGAAATGGTTATTTTGTAAATATAATAACTAGTTATTTCTTGTAAGCCACAACACACCCTTACTTCACTTAACAAAAAATGCATTGTTTAATTTGATGACTTAGAACTTGCATAAAACAAGAAAGCAAACTTATTATGGTAAATGCCTATAATTAGTCCACAAAGACATTTGCTGTCTAAAATGGGACTGAATACAGAAGCCCACGTATTTTCCTGAGGCAAAATTCCCCATTTTCACAATGAATTTTAACTTGAAAGAAAACAGTTCTTTTGTCTGCAATTGCTTTTTCCTTTGCGGCAAATCCCTTCACGAGGTCTGATTGTGAGAAATGATACATGAAGTGCTCAGTGCTACAACATCTTGAAAATAAGCATTCTTTATTGGGATTTAAAAGATGAAAAGGTAAGGAATTACTTTCCCAATGTTGAGAGTTCTGATTATGAGCAACATGAACAATACATATTTAAGAGACTGGACCTAGGATTTTCATATATGAATGGCTACATTAAGTAAAATGTATGCCTGGATTACAACTTCTCAAAACAGTGGGAGATGTTTTCAAGGTATAAATTAACATTAATAGAATGCAGCAGTGGCACTGTAGTGACCCTTTTACCATGCTTTGCCTAGACAGTGCCTGACTACACAACTACAGACACTTTATAATACAATTCAGTCAAATCCTTCTCATGGACTGATGCAAATTCTATCTGATTTTCCTGATTTGAATTTTGCACACCATTCACTAATTCAAGAAATTTTTACTGAGGACTGTTTTAGTCAATTTTGGCTGCTATACCAAAATATCATAAACTGAGTGACTTGTACAACATTTTTTTCTCAAAATTCTGGTGGCTGGAAGTCCAAGATCAGGATGGCATCGTTGTCAAGCTCTCATGAGGGCTTCTTCCCTGTTGCAGGCTCTGGACTTCTGGTTGCATCCTCCCTTGGCAGAGAGCAAAGAAGGAAGCAAGCTCTCTCCTGACTCTTAGAAGGGCACTCATCTCATTTACGAGGGCTCCACCCCTATGTCTCCATCTAATCCTAATTATCTCCCTAAAGGTCCCACCTCCTGATACTGTCATATTGAGGGGTAGGGGTTCAACATAAGAATTGGGGAGCTGGGGGAGGGGCACAAACATTCATTCCATAACAGAGACATTTATTATGTGCCTGTCATCGTTCTAGGTATAGGGAAATAGTATTAAAGGAAATAGACAAAAATCCTTGCCCTCTGGAGCTAGAACTTAATGTGGCCGACACGCAAAAATTAACAATAGTAGAATACGTACAGTTAACAGGGTTGAAAGAACTAAGTTGGAAAAAAAAAAGTATGGAAAGTGAATGAGAAATTGTGGTGTACAATTTTTAATAGGGTAGACAGAGACAGGCTTCCCGGGAGTGTGGTATTTGAGTGAATATCTGTGGAAGTTCCAGGGTGAACTACAAAAACAGCTGGAGGAAGCAGGCTCCAGGGGAAGAGAAAAGTACCAAGACCTCAGGATATGTACCCAGAGCTGTCATTTTAAAACGTAGATACTACCAAATAACTGTTACACTTAAATAAATTCAGGGACTTCCATTTCTTCAAGAATAACATGTGAATACATTTTATACACTATTCTAAAGGCCCTTCCAGATTGGTTTCCAGGACCCGGTATCTGTCCCTACCGCGTAGCCCTGCACTTCTCTAGCAACACAGCACAGTCCCTCCAGCCAGATCTTAGAAAGTGCCACCACTTTATCACCTCTGGCTCTTGGTCCAGTTAATTTATATTTTCATTTTTACCCATTCCTGTGCCTGACAACTTTTCATTTTTTTACATTCAAGTTTAAATGCTATTTTATCAAGGAAGACCTTCCCCAATATCCTGTTATTTAGGACATGCAATTAATTATTCACCGTTGTCTAATCTTCCAAGAGAAGCTTCCCGATTCTTTCCTAGTAAAATCTATGCGTCTTTTTTTTTTTTTCTTTCTTTCTTTACTTGCCTCCGTCCTTGTAGTGTAAGAAACAAGAAGGCAGAGACCTCCTGTAATTGAGTTTCTTTCTACTGGAATGGCCTTTTCCCAGATCTTCCTGTAGATTGTGCACTGTTATCTTTCATTTATGAGATCTAATGCCACCTTCTCAAGAATTGATTATGATATGCACAGAAAATTCACCAAAATTATAATATAAAAAGAAACTAACTTTTAAAAGAAAAAAATTCAAACACAATACAATAAGCTCCATATGGGGAGAAATGTGTGTGTTTTGCATCATCATAAAATCTCTAGTTCCTAATGTGAAATCTGACATCTGACACTGTCTGTGTGCAATTAGTTATTGTTTGTTCTTAACACATTCAAGAAAATGGATACAAATATTCAGTGTTGGAAAGTGTGGATAAACAGACACTACTGTAGACTATTTTCAGGTCTGGCAATTTGGGAATATTAGAATTGGAATTGTGTGTCCCCTTAACACAGCTTTTTAAACTAGGAATTTATTTAATAACTTGCCAACTTACATAATGCAATGTTCACCTAAGCACTTTTTGTAATAGCAAATGATTAGAAAAAGTAAATTTGCATCAATTGAGCAATGGTTAAATATGTAAGGCAGAATGGCTATTAAAAGTTGCACTCTGTGGGCTTCCCTGGTGGCGCAGTGGTTGAGAGTCTGCCTGCCGATGCAGGGGACACGGGTTCGTGCCCCAGTCCCGGAAGATCCCACATGCCGCGGAGCGGCTGGGCCTGTGAGCCATGGCCACTGAGCCTGCACGTCCGGAGCCTGTGCTCTGCAACGGGAGAGGCCACAACAGTGAGAGGCCCATGTACCGCCAAAAAAAAAAAAAAAAAAAGTTGCATTGTGAAATATGTCTAGAATACATTATTAATTAAAATTCCAGAATAAAGCAAATTTGCATATATATGCCTCAGCAAAATGGACAGAAGAAATATGAAAATGTTATGTTTGTTAATCAGTGGACTTGGAAATCCAGCTATTTATTTCTTTGTTTAGGTACGTATGTATTTGTATGCATTTATATATGGATTTTCCAAATATTCTACAATCAACTTATTTGCCTTTTTTAAGTAAGAGAAAAAATTTAAAATATGAACTATTTATTACTTCTCACAACACTTGCCATCACATTGAAGTAAGGGATTTTCAAACGGTCCTTCATAACAGAAAATTCCATTCTTATTGATGTTTGATTTGGAATATATTTACAGATATTTCTTTCCATAATAAAGTTTTGTTTACACTCTCATCAAATTTATTTGCAATTACCTGCACAAATATTCCCGGGTGATATAGGGTAGAGAAATTGGCCTGGAAATGTGCTATGAATATACAAATAGCTTTAAATCCATACACATAATCAAGAGTAAATGATGATCTATTTACTGGAAATAAAAATGCTATAATAGAACTGTATTAGTTATCCACAGCTGTTGTAACAAATTGCTATGATACTAGTGACTTCAAACAACTTAAATTTATTAACTTATAGTTCCATAGATTGAAGTCTAACACAGGTCTCACTGAGCTATGATCAAGATGTTAGCAAGTTTATATTCCTTTCTGCCTCCTCTAAGGGAAAATTCCTTTCCTTGCCTTTTCTTGCTGCTATGGACTGCCTGCACTCCTTGGCTGGTGGCCACCTTCCTCCATCTTCAAAGCCAACAATAAAGGGTCAAGTGTTCATATAGCATCACTCTAACCTACTCTTCACCTTCACTCTTCCACTTTAAAGGACCCTTGTGATTATGTTAGTCCAACTTGGATAATCCAGGATAATTTTCCTATTTTAGGTCAGGTTATTAGCAACCTTGATTCCTTCTCAACATTCATCTATGTCTTCATTAAAACATGCTTCTGATAACTTGTATAATTATATATTAGAGATAATTTATCTCATGTCCTAGCACATACCCAAAGAAGGATGGTTTCAGCTCAGTCCTGAACATTCATTGATAGTCTTGCAAAATCCTCTAAAATGTAATGTTAGAATTGTGGTTTTAGCATCCTTAAGTTTATCTGTGCTGATAAATATAATTTGCCAAAGAAGTGTCTTTTCTCTGGAGTTTATTCACTAGACTAAGTTTCACAAAGTTGGTCTTTTCCATCATTATCACACTTAGGAAATTAGAAAGTCATTACCATTTTATCAATAATCAGGGCTATTCTTATTATAGATGGAGTTATCTTTAATATGGTTTTAATATCTCTCTCAGAACAGCAAGATGATATGAGCTATTCCTGAAGAGTTCCAAGACCTGACTTTTCTATCACCGCTTTATTTTAAATAAATGAGTTATTAATAGCTCATAATTAGATTTTATGACAAAGTTCCTGTAAGGCATTGTCAGATACCCTGGAATCACCTTATGCACAAAATAAGTTGCTATAGAGTTGCTACTTACACAAAGGAGCTGAAGAATTTAATAACAAAGTCCTTTAAAATTATGCTACCATATTTTCCCTTATGTATATTTAGGCAGTTAATAAAAATTTGTTGCAGGAAGTAAGACCTTAAGGTTGTTTATTTGAATGATTTAAGGTTTGTTCTGTAATTTCTATACCAAGTTTATTGAAAGCATATTTTATAAGAATTTCATTAGTATAATTTTTTGCTACTCTCTGTCTTCCTCCCCTCTCTCCCACACCTCCCCACACCCCCAAAAGAGAGTTGGAAGGTTTATAAAATTTTACCACTGCTACTTTAAAGGCAACTGTACTCATGAAAGGAAATGGTTATAATCTGATTCCATCTTACTGGGAAACCTGGGCATTCTATGTTATCCTCTAAGACTAAACTTGTGTGGTTCATTCACTCGTATTTATTGGGAATCTAGGAAAATAATGCTTTTCTCTCTTACTTCAACCTGCACTAACTTGATGTCATCTGAACATCTTCTGGTAATCCCAATGTGAGTTTTGTATTTTGTCCAAAGAGGAAGTTGTCATATTTCTTCCTGTTTGAGCATCTCTAGGGTAAAAGTTTCTTGTCTAACCTTATCTCCTTGTTAATTTTTTGCTCTGTAAATTTTCTACATACTTTTTAATAAGTTGCTCCCTCTTTAATTTTTTACCATTAGATTCAGTTGATTCTGGTGATTTCAAGGACTAGTGAGAACTATGGTCATTAATTTATAGTCAACAAAAATTTATGGAATTCCCAGTATATGGAAAGTACTAGACTAGCAGTGATTCATTCTTTCTTGACAGATATTTATATTTATATTTCTTCTTTCATGTCTTCAAAGTGGTAGATAAATCTGAATTTTTTTTTTTTTTTTTTTGCGGTACGCGGGCCTCTCACCGCTGTGGCCTCTCCTGTTGCGGAGCACAGGCTCCGGACGCACAGGCTCAGCGGCCATGGCTCACAGGCCTAGCCGCTCCGCGGCATGTGGGATCTTCCCGGACCGGGGCATGAACCCGTGTCCCCCGCATCGGCAGGCAGACTCTCAACCACTGCGCCATCAGGGAAGCCCTAAATCTGAATATTTTTATAAGGTTAGTGAAATGTTTATAATTTAGCAAAACTAAGGCTATAAAAAGACTAGGGAGAAATTTACTCACCTTTAATATACCAGGCACTCTAGAAAACAATAACAACAAAACACTAAAATTTGTGGGTTTCTAGTGACCTGTCTCACCAAATATTATCAAATTATCTGGAGTCATAGGGGCATCTAATCCACCCTTCTGTAACACTTTTCATTATATACTTATATCAGTAATTCTCAATCAGGATGACTTTGCCTCCCAGGGGATATTTGGCAAAGTTTGGAGACATTTTTTATTACCATGACTGGGGAGTTGGGTGGGTATTTCTGGTTTCCAGTGAGTAGAGGCCAGGGATATACTGTTAAGTATCCTGCAATGCATACACCACCACCATCACCACAGAAAACATACTGAGTCCAAAACATCAATAGTGCCAGGGTTGGGAAACCTTGACTTACATAAACTAAACATAAATGCTCTATGCTCTCTGGCTCTTCAAATAACCTACAGACGAAAAAGTCAATGTGCTGGGTTGAGTTTTTCATATAGAACTAAACCAAGGAAGGTGAAATCATTATTTTGTACATTTAATATAAAGTGTATAGTATTTATTCACATTTTTCCTTTGATTTGTAACAGTTTTACTAAATTACAACTGCAATCAGTTAAAACCATTAAGCAGCAAACCTGACTGGCTTCTCAAGTATCTAAGGAGACACAGCTGGAATGAAAGCAGATGGAAGGTGTAAATGAGAAGATTCAATTAACATTTTTCCTTCCAGTAAATGTTTCACAAAGAAAATCCCCTGAGATTGAAAATGAGACCTTAATTTAAGAAATATGGTGCCTTTTTACCATGTTAAGAATAAAATCTCTTAACATCTTTTTACATCATTTGGTGTTCAGGCCAAATCTGTGTCCTTTGGGTCAAGACACAAATATGGTAACAAAGAAATTCTAAGCTAAGAGCTACAAAATTACTATAGGTTAGAACACTAACCAATTTAGTGGCAGCCTGATTCTTTCAGGAGTCTTTCTCTACTCCTAATAGCATTATAATTGTTATTATAAGATTAGATTTGACACTATGCTTCCTAAGAATGAACATAATAAAAACACACCATTTATTATAGTGCTAGCAATTATCCCGCTGTGCCTTCATCAAACATCTAAAGGGATCGATGAAATGTAGTTAATCCGATCCATTTGAAACATCCTTATTTTGAAAGTTTAATGCCCCTTTCAGTGCTAATTTAAAATATACTACTAATGAGTTTGGCTATTCATAAGGCTGAGATTGTTTTCCACCTGTCTCTTAGGGATCAACAAAGAACTCTAAAAAGATTAGCTGATGGACAGAGGCAAGGTTATGTATTCATGTCTTCAATTATTTCAATTGCTCAAAATGTTGCAAGTGCCTTCAGAGTAAAACATTGTAATTATATGTCCAGTATTTAGTAGGACTCTTTTAGATTTTAAGAAAAAGATAGATGTTCAAGCTAGGACTACATGAGGTTATAAGGAAATATAGACCCCTCAGCAGCAGCTGTGTCCCACTGGACGACCTCATGTGATGAAGCATTCTCTTGAGGCAGCATTTCTTCATCTGCTTCTAGTGCCACTGCAATTTACTACTACTGTTTCCACTACCACTTCTTCCCGAAGGCTTCTGCTTATGGGTTTCCATGTATCTTCCACCTTCTGTTCTACTTTAATGTAAACTACTTCTCTATGTGATTCATGTTCAGGCTCCCCGACAAGAAAGTTCTGTCTAAGCTGGTGATTTACCAGCCAGAAGAGAGAATTCCTAGGGTTCAGAGTTTTCAAGTCAGACCTCTTCACAGGCATCTGGCTCCTTTTATGTCCATTCGATGGATGGCTGCCAATTCCTGATCCAGTCAGTTTGGGCTAGGATTGCAGGTTCATGGGTATAGAGCACAGCAGTGACATGGAACATGAGGAATAACTGTAGACTCTTTTTTCAGATGTGGGTTGTGATGTGATATGTACTCAAAGCTTCATGATCTTCTCTTGAGTTTATCTGATTATCAATAATTGGATAATACATATTTCTGATATCATGGTTAGACATTTTATCTTGAAGAAACTAAATTTCACCCCAAATAAAATATAAACAAGGTGGGATACAGAGACTTTATAAATATTTGGTAAGTATTTTATAAAGCAGTCATCTGCAGACCTTTTCCCCAAAGTTGTGACAAGCCAACAAATAAAATACCATAAAATATTTCACTAAACCTCAAAAAGAAGACAACACATTGCTCAGATTATACAGGGACAGAGAATCAAAGTGTGTAAGTTGTTGTAGGAGTAGATCTTGATATAAGCAGACAAACAAAAAACATTCTTTTATTATGAAAAATAATGGCAGATGAAAGAATAAGAAAAAGAATTTCTGTATCATGGACAAATAATAGATAATGACTTGCCTAAATATTTTTAAAATGTAAAGAGTATGGACAGCATTTACCAAATAACAGCATAACAAGGTTATTCTTTGATGTTGTAACTTATACATTAGGCCAATAAAAAGATAAAGTAAAATAAAACTATGTTTTTGAACTACTAAAATGATATGAAATGAACATACAAATGCCTGACAAAAACATGAATAAATCTATGGAAAAGCGACACATAGTAGGTCATTTATACACTTTTGATTTCTCTAGGTCACAAACTTTTCAAGGTGGTAGTAAGATAGGTAATTTTCAACCCAATAATAATTTTGCTACATTCAAATAGGATACTTCACTGGTTTAAAATGTTCATTTAACATTATTTAACATAGCATTCCCCCAGTTGTTTTTAATACACAACTCACTTTCTATAGAAGCCAAAGGGAGCATGGAATGAGGTGGAGGGAGAGTGAGCCCGCTGTCCTGAAAGGTGCTAAGCATCAAAAGGTATAAGGGAGGTAAAACTAGGCTCCCTGCTCACATCCCCCAATTTCTAACCAAGCACCAGAAAAGAGAAGTCAATCTTACACCAGTTCCTGATAACCCACGTGCCAGACTATTATTGTATCTGTTGGAGCCTTCCTGAGCTGCTGATGTGTTTCACCCACTGATGTTCTAACTTCCTGTTTGCTTTTTCTTTTTCTTATTTTTTTTCATTTTTGCCTTTATTGAGGTATAATTGACATATAAAATTGTAAGATATTTAAAGTATAAATTATGATGATTTGATATACATATACATGGAGAAAGGATTCCCATCTGGTTAATTCATACATCCATCACCACACATAATTATTTTCTGTTTTTCTAAGTTGGTGAGAACATTTAAGTTCTACTCTCTTAGGAAATTTTAATTATATGGTAAGGTGTTATCAACTATGGCCACCATGTTTTGTATTACATCTTCAGATCTTATTCATCTTATAGCTGAAAGTTTGTATCCTCTTACCAACCTCTCCCTATTCGTCTCCTCCTACCCCAGACCTAGAAATGACTTTTCTTCTCTCTGTTTCTATGAGTTTGACTTTTTTTTTTTTTAAGATTCCACATATCAGCGATACCATGCAGTATTCGTCTTTCTCTGTCCGACTTATTTCACTTAGCCTAATGCCCTCAAGGTCGATCCATATTGTTGAAAATGGCAGAATTTCCTTCTTTTCTCATGAATGAGTAATATTCAGATAGAGAGAGCAAGAGATACTTATCTATTTCTATCTATCTATCATCTATCTATCTATCATCTCTATATAGCTACATATCACATCTTTATCAATTCATCCCTTGATAGACATTTAGGTTGTCTCAATATCTTGGCTATTATGAAGAATTCTGCAATGAACCAATGAACATGGGAGTAAAGATATCTTTACAAGGTCCTGTTTTCATTTCCTTTGGATATATACCCAGAAGTAGGATTACTGGATCATGTGGTAGTTCTATTTTTAATTTTTTGAGGAAACTCTATACTCTTTTCCATAATGGCTGCACCAATTTACATTCCCAGCATGTTTTTAGTGTTAATGGTGTCACTTTTGTGTCACATAATTTTCAGAAAGATTGATTCACTCATCTGTTGAATTCACAAAAAGAAAATAATTTTGGCCTTCCCTGGTGGCGCAGTGGTTGAGAGTCTGCCTGGCGATGCAGGCGACACAAGTTCGTGCCCCGGTCCGGGAGGATCCCACATGCCGCGGAGCGGCGGGGCCCGTGAGCCATGGCCACTGGGCCTGCGCGTCCGGAGCCTGTACTCCACAGCGGGAGAGGCCACAGCAGTGAGAGGCCTGCGTACCGCAAAAAAAAAAAAAAAAAAAAAAGGGAGAAAATAATTTTCTTATAATTGCTATATACATTATGATTTTTTAAAACAAATTGTGTATTAGATTTGTATAGCTACTGTTAACAAATGTGATATATTTAGTTACTTAAAATAATACAAATTTCTTCTCTTGCAGTTGTAGAGGTCAGAAGTCTGAAATAGTCTCACAGGGCTGAAACCAGGTGTTGGCAGGGTGTACTCCCTTCAGAGACTCTTGAGGAGGATCAGTTTCCTTGACTTTTCCAACTCTTAAGCTGTATTCCTTGCATTCTCCCGCTCATGGCCCCTTCCTCCATCTTCAAAGCCAACAGCAAAACAGCTTCACATCTCTTTCTTCTTCCATCCTCTCATAGCCTTCTTCATATTCCATCTGTGTGTAATCTCCCTCTGCCTCTCTCTTACAAGGACACTTGTGATTTCATTTGGCCTATCCAGGTAAGGCAGGATAATGCTTCCTGACCTCCCTGAGGTACTAACATCAATTTAGCTTTGTGCTTGCTCTCTGGAGCTCAACTCTGCATATTCTTTTCTCTAAGCTTCTATGTTCTGATAACCCTGAACTCTTCTCTTTCCCCCAAATCTTATACCTGGTAACTTATAATTGTAGTTATTATCTCTGATACCTCAAAGTTCTATTTTTGCCTTTTTAGTACTCTAAATCTGATTAAGCCATTTCCTATATTATAGTCTTTGATAAAAAAGAAGACGTAGCATGTGTTGAGATATGGGTGAGTTTTTATTCTGAGTATCTGTTACCTCACCTGTAAAGTGTAATTATAATACAAAGTACTAAATTATTCATGAGATACACACACAGAACCAGAATAGCAATTACAAGCAAGAGCTGTGGAATCAGACCAGATTTTGATTAAATGTTATAATTCAACAAAGTTGTTAAACATTTTTATGCCAATTTCCTAATCTGTAAATTGCAGTAGATAAAAATAGCAAGTACTAACTAGCAAAACTTGTGCACTGTATCATTTTCATAGTGATTATATGGAAATTTATAGATATATGTGCATCTGTAACTTACTACATTACCAATATAGAGGACAAATATACATGCTTATCTTGAAAGATTTTTAAAAATTCAATAAAATTTAACATATGTTTATGACAAAACATCTCTGAAAACTAGAGTTAAAAGAAACATTTTAAATCTGATAAAGGTGTCTACAAAACACCTAAATTTATACTGAATGAAGAAGTATTGAAATTTTTTCCCCAAGATGGGAAAAAAACAGAATAATTCTACTGTAAGCTCCTGTATTAAATAAAGTACTGGAAATTCTAGACCATCTAAAAACACAAGCCATAGATATTAAATAAGAAGTAAAATTGTCATTATTTGCAGAGGACATGATTGTATGGTGTAGAAAATCTAAAAAATATCTACAATCTATTTTAATTAAAAAGGGATTTTAGCAAGGTAGCTGGGGATTTCTGCCTATTGTATTTATATATGTTAGTGATCAACAGAAAACACATTGAAAACCATATGGTTTAAAATAGTATGAAAATGCAAACAGCTCATATTAATTCTGAGGAAATATGTGTAATACATTATACTAAAGACTAAGCAATATGGATGAGTGTAATTAACAAAGGTCTCATCAGTGGAAACATATCATGTTGGAAGAGTCAATATTTTTGACATATCAATTGAAATTGATATATGAATAAATTTAATACTAATCAAATACTGCATATGTATGTGCATGTGCGTGTGTGTGTGTGTGGACATTGAAAAACACGTTCTAAAATCTATATGGAAGTGCAAGGCAATTTTGAAGAACAGCAAACCTAAAAGACTTAAATTATTAGTAATCAAGTTTGCCATAAAACTACTCTAATTAAGACATGGTGAGATTAGTACAACATGAGAAAAGCAAATAAATGATACAGAATAGAGAGCCCAGAAAGAGAGCCACATATACATGTCACCTGAATTACGACAAAGAAGACATGGTACAATGAGGGCGAGGGAGGTCTAGTCAATCAATTGGTGCTGAATCACTTGGATAAAAAATGATATAAAAATGAACCTTGAAAAAATGAACTTTGAACTCATCTCACCATATGTAATATTTAAGAACGATCACAAATTTAAATGTGAAAGGTCAAACAACAAACTGTAAGAAAACAAAGGAGAATCTTTCAAGGCCTTTTGAGTAGGAAAATATTTCTTGTAGGAGACAAAAGAACTAACCATAAAAAAAAAGGAATAATACATTTGACATAATTAATATTCAGGACAGTGTTCTTCATTTTTAAAAGATCATTTTTTAAGAGACTGTAAAGGCAAAGCCACTGACTGAGAGGATATGTGTGCCACACATACACACACATATATATTCAAAACGACTTCACATCTGCAATAGATACAGACTCTCCATATGAAAAAGAAAATAACAAAAAATTCAAAAATGAAAGAGGCAAAAACTTGATCAGGCACTTCACTAAAAAGGACATCCAAATGAATAATAAGCATATTTAATTTTAAGCTTCAAGCTTCAGTCCAAAGACTTTCATTATTAAAACTCCCTTTAGATGCCTCTATACTTTCACTAGAAAGGTTAAAATTTAAGAGACTATCAATTCCAAGTTTTGATGAAACTGTGGAACTACTGGAACTCTCATATACTACTTGTGGGAGTTAAATTGTCTCGATCTAAGTAAACGGAATGCTTCTGACAAAGCTATCACATGTGTATTCTATGATTCAGCAAGTTCCACAGAATTTGGTATATGTTGTGTGATGTCTAATGCTTATTGCCCCAAATGACATGTAAAAGTATGCTCATAGCAACTTTGTTCATAATAGCTGAAAACTAGAAACAACCCAGAGGTCCATCAACACTGTAATTGATTTAAAAAGTGGCAATTCATACTGCGAAAGGCTATGAAACAGTGAGATGAATGACTACTCTCTTTGCAACAGAAAGGATGAATCTCACAGAAAAAAAAAAAAAATTGAGCAAAAGTAGCTAAACCTCAAGGAGTGAGAATACTGTAAGTTTTAATGGTCATGAAGATTCCAAACAGGCCAGGCTAAACTATGGTGATAGTAAGTCAGAATAGTGGTTACCTTTGTAGGGAAAGAATATTGTCTGGCAAGGAGAATAAGAAGCATTCTACAAGAAATATTTTCTATGTTGATCTCTGGATTTTGATGGGTGTATACATCTGTAAAACATCATCAAGCTGTGCACTTGTGTACTATATAAAATTGTATGCTATACTGCAATAAAGAGTAAACACTAAGACTTAAAAATAGCAAACACAGCTCATTTCTCTGTGCCAGGCACTTATTCTAAGCACCGTACACATATTAACTCATCCAATCTTCACAACAATTCTCTTTTACAGTTATGCTCATCCCTGTCTTTTGCCCCTTTCAGGCATAGGGAGAACGCATATCTTGCCAAAGACCCCACAGTTAAGTGAGCCTGGGGCATAAACCCAGGCAAGATTGCCTGAGTCTGGAATTGTAAACACTGTACTATAGCCTACATTATAGAAAGTCACTGGGAGTTATAAAAGTGTTAATGTCTATGTGTGACACTTAGGTTTCATGAACACGACTTATGGGTTGTAATCATAAGACACTTTTATTTATGTCACTCAGCCTCTCCATTAATTTTATTCCATAAGGCCCCATTACTTTTCTAGTCATTCTTGAGTAACAAAAAAAAAATGTTCGTTTCTTTTAAGTTGCATAATAGAGTCTCAATTCAGTAATTAAAATGCCCAATCTCAGGTAAAAATCAGGACTCAAAATTTGATTAAATGGAGGCTTCTTGCCTTCACCCTCATCAGATCCTAGCTGTCTGCTGTGTGTGCAGATGGCCTGGGAGGAGGTCGTTCATGGCCCACCATTGTCTTCTTTCCCTACCTGTGTCCCCAGTTTAGTGAAATTGATTGCAAGTTCCATACAGAATTGGAGAAGGAAGGGAAAGACAAGTCATAGTTGGTTGATAATGCTCTGGAAATCTGGAAACCTTGCTCTCTGGACTTGACAGAAGTTGACAACTGGCTCATTCTGTACAATGGCACACTTCCCTGTATGAGTGAGGGGTGAAGTACAGCCCAGAGGCCCTGTGGTAACTTTGTGGAGCCCATGATACAATACAAATGGGGCCTATAGCATATTTCTCAATATTTAAGGTTATATCAAAAATCAGTTGTTAAATAAAAGGCAGTCCATCATCCTAACTTGTCAAACTTAGAAAACAAGCAACCAAAAAAAGATGTGTCAGACATTATATGATTCAGAAAATTCTTTAAGAGGTTTTAATTTAATTATTCTTGTCCATGGCTGGGGAGGCATTTGATTGGCAATGTTTGTATGAGAAAAAATAAAACAGAAAATTCATCAATTATTATATTTTCCATAATATTTATTGTAGTTAATTAATTCCAATGCAAATATTTATTGTATTTACTTAATTCCAATGCAAATATTATATTGTTTTATTAAAATTTTAACATACTTTGCATTCTATAAGCAGAGTCAACAAACTTTTTCTATAAAGGGCCAGATAGTATATATTTTAGCTTTGAAAGGCATATAGTCTTTCATAGTGACTCAGCTTTGTTATTATAGCACAAAAACAGCTATCAACAAAAAGTAAACCAAGCTGTGTTTTAATAAAACTTTATTTACCAAAACAGTCAGTGGGCCATAGTTTGCCAATCTCTGATCTAACAGATTAAACAATGAAAATGTAATTGTATTCAAAATTTACAAAGTTTTACACATTGTTATTAAGAATGTAACTTAGTAAATGTAAACAATTTTTTACATTTTTCATGTATGTCTTCTAGTAAGTTCTAGTATTCAATATCAACCTAATAGTCAATGCAAAGGATCAGAATTACATTTCATCCTAGACCTCAGCACATACAAATTTAAGAATAATATAAATTGTTTTATATTGTAAAGTTCCTAGAAACGTGATTTTTGCAAAAACCATACTGATTTGTAGGTACCTCTTGAACAATGAATCAGAACACAAAAAGATACAAGAAAATGGAAATGACATCTCATTATGCAAGTTTCTATTGAATTTATGCTTTCTGAAAGGAATGGTTTGACAGGTTAATTAACTTGTCTTTTCTCCTACCCAAGCTCTTCTGCTGCTCAAGTCCTCCCTGCTCTCTGAAGCATGATCGATCTCTGATGTTGGCAGCAGCAAAACTCACAGACCTTCATGGAAGGCATTTGGATGCAGTTTCCTTTTGTTTTAAGTGTATTGGGCGAGAGATGTGCAGAAGCAGTGCCCTGGAACCTGAACCATGTGCATCAGGAGAGCGAAAGGTTCTAGGCAGGGTGGTCTTGTGCCAGGGCTGAATGGTAGGTCATGAGTCACAGGGAAGGGAACATAGCTATTTACTGATAGACGAAGGACTTATCATTGGCTCCAGTGACAACTGTTTCTGTCTAAACTAGTGTTTCCCAAATCTCAAACTGGTCTTATACAAGAAAATCATCTGGGGAACTTAATATATATGGAATCTAACATATTTATATATATGCACAGGAATTGTTTCATCACTGACCACTGCTAAATAATAGGTCTCCAAGTGATGGCTTGGATGCGTGTGCAAGTCTGTCTTCTATACAAAAATCTCCCCAGACAATTACATGGTGAAACTGTGTTTGGGAACCATTGATCTAGACCATGCAAGAAAGGGAACTGATACATCTTTTAAAATGATGATATTACCCTGCCTTACACAAGATTATTTCTTTAAGGAAAGCTTTGTTACCTTGGTTGTAGTACTATTTTTGTTATTCAAGGGCTTCTCAGACAAGTTCTAGCATCCTAAACTCCAGCAGCAGTACTGAGAGAGTGATTCTGAGAGTGACGTAATAAGATGCACTGACCAGTTACTGAAACAGCGCAGGACACTGTGGTCCTTCCCTGCCATGTCCTCTGCCTGACTTCTGTCTGTAGAAAAACTTTAGTCAAAGAATAAGTTTAATCAGAGAAGTGAGAAAATTCAGAATCAAAGGAAAGCAGTCAAATAGGACAAAATAATAATAATTAGCCATTAAGTAAAGACAAGGACATTTAGTTCCTCCTCAAGGGCTACAGATAATATTCTGAGCCGTATCCTTTGAGCTGTCTGATAGATACTGGAACCCCCACCAGGTGGAAAAAGTTAAGTACATGATGACCAGACTGTAGCCATGACACATGCTGCCACAATTCTGAGAACTGGCCTCAAAGAAATGAGAACAAACTAACCCTGGAAACTGAAGCTTAACTGTACTTAAAACAATCAAGATGACACTGATGAGACCACCGCATGATCAATTTCAGAGCTGACTGTGCTGTTTCTGCATGTAGCCCCCTCCTTCTGTCTATACACCCCTGAAACTCCCCTTTAAAAGCTCATGCCCACTTATTGTCACTGGGGGAGTTGGCCTTTGGACACAAGTCCACCCTCTTCACAGTTGCCGGCCTCCAGAACAAGGCAAACTTTCCTTTCCACCAACCTTGCCTCTCGAGTATTGGCTTTCGAGCAGCGAGCAGCTGGACCCCACTTTCAGTAACATTACCAAGGCCTTAATTTTTTTTAAGGAGCTAAAATACACTGTTGTGAGACAAGACAACTTGAATAGCTACAGGGAACTCATTGGAGCTATTGCTTCTCCCCTTAAAGGAAACCACATGACAATGCTTTGGGCATGATACGACTACTTACCCCTCTGGGATCCATTTACCATGGGAGCCATCTTTGATGTCTCAACAACTAATGAGGCATTGGTTTTGTTTGCCCCCCTGTATTTCCATAGAAGTTTTTTTAAAATTTGGCTTTGTAGTTATCTTCTGAATTCAATGCCATCGCTTGTGTATACACTTCTAAAGAGTAGAGGCTTTGCCTAGTTAATCATTATATTCTTAGTACACAGCACAGTTCCTAATCCATAATAGATGCTCGATAAAAATTCAAACCAGGTAAGTATTTAATAAACAAATAATGTCTCAATGGGAACCAAATTCACTCAGTGCTGCTGACAGAGCTCCTCACACAAGAGGAGGAACAAAGAGATATTTGCTTCCCACTGCTTCCAATCTGTTATGTGGAGTAACAGATTGAGAGTTGCACTGGAGAAAGCTCTGCCATTCTAAGAGTTGCCATCACCATTATCTGAATAGAAGACAGAAATCAAGAGCATTTTTATAAGAGGTTTCTTACTCTCCTACATCTTAAACTCCATAAAGAAAATTATTAGGTTGGCATGGAAAATTCTGGAAAATATAAGTTTATAACTTAGTTTTCTATTTTCTGTTAATACATGTAAACTAATGATTATAGAGTTAAATAATTTTGAAAAGTATACTGGGAAATTTTGAAATGTGGACTATAAACCTATAATCTGTGAGTTTCTTCGTACAGAGGTCATAGCCTTCAGTGGTGACGGGTGACGGTAGGGCAGAAAGGAGAAGGTTCCTGTGAAGACTAATGCTATTGGATCCCATCAATAGCTGCAAATATACTTAAAACTCTGATCTTGAATTACACTAGATTCTCATTGAAAGTTGTTTCAGAACATTCTCTTCTTTGTGCTTATTTTCTTCTATCATTAAATTCAGATTTAAAAGCCTGCCTAAGCTCCTTCTCGAGGTACCCCTCGCCCTCTTCATCTCTATCCACTCCACCACTTTCTCTTTCTTCTGTGTTTTACCTGCCATCTGGAACCACTTCCCTGCCTCTCTGGACTTAATTGACTCTTTTCAAATTGCATCTCTAGCCCCCATCTCTCCTGTCCGCCTTATGATTCCTAACCTTACAGAAACAATCAACCTCTTCTCCGGAGCCTGGCTGTTTCCCTCTGCTAAAGTTCTTCTTGTCCTAGCCAGCCTTTCCTGCTCTTCTCCACTCAAGTGGCTCTTGGTAATCTCTATGCTGTTGCTTGTTCCTTTTTTAAAGCTATTTAAAGAAGCAACTTCAAATGTCATTGCATTGTTCCAGATACACATGTACATGCATGCAAAGCCACACAGAAGCATATTTAATTGTGTTTCATCTTACATAATCAGCATGAATCACTGAAGTAAAACCCATTAAGGAAAAATTATTCTCTAAGGAGTTAGAATATTGTGCTTGGGTGACTTCCTCTTGGTTAGGAAGCAGAGCCTGGCTTCCTTGATTCATAATTGGCTTAAAAAGCTCAGAGAGTGCATTTCAGCATGAGTGGCATTGTAATATGTACAAAGACTTACAGAAATATTCAGAATCAGTAACTCCTCAACTCCCCTAAATTAAGATCTGTTTTGGGAACTTTGATTTAAAATATTAAACAAGCAATTAAAAAATAAAAACAAAAGATATTCATAAGTTAAAACAATTCTTAAAATTTATCCTGTATAAAAATATCAGCTGAACCAAATTGGTCAATATAAGTATTGAAAGAATATAATGTTTTTATGAAGTTTTAATATGAGAAAAAAATATGTTGGTCAGTGTAAAATTTTAAATGCTGTTATGCTACCTTAATTTAAAATTCATAAATATCTTGAGTATTAAAATATTTATATAGTTTGAAAATATATAATGAGTTTTTACCTATTTTTATCTATTTAGAGAAAATTCTTTAGTCTTCACTTTCAGTTCTTTATCAGTGTGCAAGACCGCTAAAATAGGACATGCAGATGTTCGCTGGAATTTCATATGCATCTCAAAGACACATGGAATTCACTTTTACAAGGTCAATTTTGACAAGAACATTTCTCATATTTTTGGAAGCTGCCAATAGATGATCAGTACATTCTGACTCAAAATATCATGCCCTTTGCCTCCTCATAGAAACCCAAGTTATTTGTAACAAGAACACTAAAAAAGTGCCGTATTTTAATAAAATTAAATCTTTAATAGATTTTGCCTTCAGTTTTCCAGTAAAATAAAACAAAATCTTTTCAGGTTCACATTTTAGGTTATTTGTATTGACTTTTTGATGAACAAAACAAAGTCACTGAGAAATATGAGCACTTTCCTGTGAGATTATTAGATTCACTTAACAAATACTTATTGTCAGGCATAAACATTAGTGACTAGAGATTTCTAAAACACCTTCCAAGCCTCAAAAGTGCTACAGTCTACCGAGAAAGGGAAATCTGCATGGGTCACAATAAATAAATCCAAGCAATTGTAAGGTTAATATGCCAAGAGGTGACAACATTCAGAAAGCCAACATATTATTTTAAAGTTCTGAGATAAGTCTCTACTATTAATCAATTTGTGAAGCATAATATTTACAACAAACCAGTTCATGGCAGCTCTTTAGTGATAGCTCAGTCCATGCCTAGCTGAAATGAGGTATTTAATACATATTCTGAGAAGTGATAGGGTAGTGCTATTTAGGATATATCAGGTTTGTGTTATTTCTTTTTCATGTTCTTATCCAAGATGACACTTTTTGACCTTCAGCTTTGTGGATTACATGAAAGAAAAATATGATTGTATTCGATTGGGTAGCCCTTCATGCACAGATGGGCTACACTCTCACCTGCTGGCATACTAGCTCTGTTTGTAATAGGAATTTCTCCAACTATATATATATTTTTATACCGGTAGGCTTGTTACAGGATAACACAGAACGCTATCGTCAGCTCTCATCAGGGCAAAGCAGATGTTCCTCAGCCTTGTATAATCCACACCTGCAGTACACTGGATGCCCCAGACCACAAGACATGCAGTCGAGAGGTCCTAATGTCTGTCACTTGTGCTCTCTCAAAGTGTAGTACCTATTTTTCTTTGTCTGCTTTAGACAGTCACATGAAGGCGAAATAGTGTATGAAAGCCAAATAAAAGAAAGGCAACTAAATTCAGGAGACATGTCTTTTTAACTTCAGAGAAGTCAGCATTTACGCCAGACATTTACTGCCTTGATTTTCATTCAAAATTTACGACAGACTCTTACACAGATAAATGATTGCACTGACAAGACCCTCTGGAACACTAAACCATTATTTATAATTATTGTTCAAGTGTGCTTTTCAAATTGAAGGCCTGCTTGTATCTGCCAAAAAACTATTTTCAAAGAACTTTACTTAATTAATTACACTCATGTTTGTGTAGTAAAGAAATTCTATAGAACATTTAAATTATAAATAAAAATAAGGTGGAAAACAGCTGATAGAAAATGACCATAATTAATTTTGCAAGAGTTGAATAAACTGATATGATACATTTATTCAGGACAAATATTATTTGGTAGATCATGTTTATAACCTTTTCTAATTGTGGAAAAGAAAAACTATTTATTTTTCTAGTTATATAATTGCTACTTTAAATTATTTCTCTTGACTCAATTTCCATGTTAATGTTGAATCAAAAGATACAAACTGTTAGGAAGCCTGAAAGGACAAACTAAAAAAAGGAAAACTAAGTAGGAGATTTAGGAATTTGAGAGTTCTTTATTTTAAAAATTAACTATAAGAATATCAATGCATTTTTATTGGATTATCTCCCATTTTATAAATAAAACATTTTCATATTTGATAAATCTTTTGATAAAGTTATAACATAGTGGGCTTGAATGGAATGGATATAATTTGATTTTGATTTGTAATTAACCTATTTTATTATCTGTTGTCAGAAAAGTATCTATTTGATGGAACTCAAGTCTTTAGAATAAAATTTTAATTTGTAAACAGATGTGTTAATAGAAATAAGAAATGTACATCTGTCCAGTTGTGTAACTATATGGAACATTAACCAAAGAAAATATCATTTATGCAAATGGGAAATTAATCATATATAATAAATTATTAGTATAACATACAAAATCTTAATTTGATAAGTTATGCTTTAAAATATTCATATTTTTATAAATTTTCATACATTTAATTACCTTATTAAATTAAACATGCAATTATTTTCCTTTTAAAATAGTTGGGTATATTTCATCTTTATTGGGATAGAAACTTAACAACTGATTTTTTCTTTAACTTAAAATATTATTTGAATATAAATTTTAAAATGAGCACAAAAATCTAAAACCATACTAAATCTAATACCTAAAAAACTAGTCATTGACTCTTTACTATATGATAGAAGTGATCGCCACAAAAGTTGGAGAAATCCACTTCCTAGCCTTATTTTAATTAAATGATTCAGATTAAAATATTTAACTGATAAATGATATAAAGTTAAATGAGGGCTTCCCTGGTGGCGCAGTGGTTGAGAGCCCGCCTGCCGATGCAGAGGACACGGGTTCGTGCCCCAGTCCGGGAAGATCCCACATGCCACGGAGCGGCTGGGCCCGTGAGCCATGGCCGCTGAGCCTGCGCGTCCAGAGCCTGTGCTCCGCAACGGAAGAGGCCACAACGGTGAGAGGCCCGCGTACCGCAAAAAAAAAAAAAAAGTTAAACGACATAAACCTAACTTCAAATATATTATGAATTTAAGCTTTCTGTAGGTCATTTCATTATGCACTTGTAAAATTTTAAGAGATTTTAATTTCTACCTAGAGAAATGTCTTTAAAAAGGAAAATATAATTTGACTTATTTTTCCTTTAGTAAATTAATGTTAAATTTTATTTTGTAATAAATTATATATATATACAAAATGAAGAACTTTATGAATGTGCTTTCCACTATATAATAATGTCTATAAATCTGTACATGTAACAAGAAAAAGTGAAGAATTAAGTTAAAGAAACAACTGCTAAATACATCCATCATTATAGAATAATAAACTTAATTTTGCCCTTATAAATACAAGACAATTTGGTACAACCATTTAAAAAATTTTTTTGTCTTAGAGTTGAAGAAAATAACCATTTAAGTATATACTTCTACTTTTTTGGTATAAAAAATAATTATATATGTGTATGTTTGTTTATGCATGGGGACATGGGTAGTTACCAAGGATTTGAAAATGCTATATTTCTTTGTGCAATTAAAAATATTCTGAACATATTTATTTGTGTAATTAAAAATATTAAATATTTCTGTGTAAACACAGACTGTTTTTTCAAACACCGACACAGAAAGTCAGTATGAGACATTCAATATGCTTTCACTTACCATCTCAGGGCATCACCCTTTATGTGATTTACAATGAACCAGCCAAAATCTGTTGCCACAAGATGGAATTTAAAGAGTTAAATTGAAATTATTACTTGGTTAGATAAAATAAGACCAATTATATTGACTCTCTGCTTCAAGATATGTGGGAAATCCCAACGGTGGCAAGCATAGAGATGAAAATTACTGACAGAAGACCAAGAAGTATATGACTCGGTGGGTGATGTGACAGTCATTCACAAAGAAATAGCTCATGTTCAGCCATTCAAGAGTCAAAGGGACAAATCATCAGCTTCATGTTAGAAAAGAGAATAGGAAACTCCTTCAGAAAGGACAGACTGCATCAACATGTCTCAGACTCTTCTGGTAGTCATGTTACCTAAGCTTGCCGAAACACAGTTAATGAAAAAAACTGGGTACTGGATTTTTATTCAGCAAATCAATCAATTGTGCTAAGGAGACACAATAATCCAGAAAAATGTTGAAAGGAGCTTGAGCACATAAACTGTCAATGGGAATGGAAAGACATTATGGAAAGACCATGAACATAATTTAGTTTAAGGTGGGAGTATGAGAACACGTGGAGGAATTTGTGTGCCATTGACATCTAGTAGATGGAGGCCAAGCGTGTTGCTAAACATCCCACAATGCATGTAACAGACCCCACAACAATTTACCTGGTGCAGAGGTTGTATCGAATAGGTAGTTCATAAATCTGGAATAGAAATTAGTTTGGGAGCATCTCTATGAAAATAAATGGGTTGAGTAATGTGGTGGCTAGACATGTGAGAGGAGAAAATTATTCATGCCACAAGTAACGGATGAGCACCTTCTCCATATCACACATTGTTCTAGGTTCTGGGAATAAAATATTGAACCAGACAGAAGAGATGCCTGCTATTGGGAAAGTTACTTCCTGTTGGAAATGACAGACAAATAAAAAAATAAGAAAACAAATAATATCAGATTGTTATAAAAGATATGAATACAATGCAAGCAGGTTAATGTGATGGCAAGTGACCATGTAGGAGGGATTAACTTAAAATGGGAGATTAAAGAAGACCCTTGATCTGATGAAGATGCTTCAAGTGAGATCTAAATATTAGAAAGTCTCATCCAAAGTCAGGATCAATTAAAATGCCAAGTTTGTTTTGGCTACACAATTTGGAACTTAGTATACAGGTCAAGGTTGCAGATAAAATGTGTAAGTATTTGCAGAATTAGCAAAACTGGCAAATGAAAAAATCCACAAGTTTTATTTTGTGCCTAGAAGAATACACAGCAAAGCAGTTAAAATCCAGAGCAATAGAGTAATTCTATGTGCATTCAAATAATCTGATAAACAATCTTCAACCTTTGTCCAAAAAACATAATTTTGGTTTGGGGGAATTAAGCCTGGGAAATCTCAGCGATACAGAAAGATACTTGATTGGCAGTTGTTATCAAAAGAGTTTCCTTTGTGGAAGTCAATCATTACCAGCATTTAATTGTCTACCTGAACTTGTATATACATTCGGTTAAATATTATGGAAATAATTAAAATGGAAAGACTGATTTATAAAATGATCCCAAGTTAACACTTGGTACTATGAGAATATAATTTTAAAATCTATAGTATATAAAGGAATGTTAAGACATAAAATTTAGAATCTATTGTAGGCTTTTGACTTTCGATGTTTTTAGATGTTTGTTTTACAACAGTGTATTGCCCAGGAGTCATTACTGACTGAGCTACATTTTTCTGAAAGTTCATGGATCTATCAAGGATTGTTCTGATATAAACTATTAAGTAGCTCTCATGCCATTTCCATCAAATGTCTTTTTCTTAAACCTCAGCATCAATGGTTATTTTCTGCTATTGTTTTCAGAACTATTTTGATTTATGCAGAATGTTATAATAATAATAATAATTGATCTTCAATACGTTATTTACAATGTTTTTCATAAGGAATTTAGTCCTCTAGTTCAGAACCTTTTTCCTAAATTACTTGCAATAAAATAATTTTGCTAATCAAACAATGAAGAATCAGTAAATTAAATTACTTTTATCTGAGAGGAACAAACCTGTATTATAAGGGCCATATAAAATGTATGATCTTCAGATATTAGATTACAAAATCCTGATAATCATCATTCTTCACTTTATCTGCAGAGCAGTAATGATTTGTTGTACTATGGTACAAATCACATGGCAGTTTGTTTTTTCTAATGATAAAATTATAGACTAATATAAAATAACATGAATAATCAACCCCTGGATCACTAGGAATGGTTGCTAACTAGCTGTAATTAGCAATGTAAATGCTAAAGGTTAATCTGTTATCTATTGATTTAGGATGACACATTTCCATAATGTGGGCAAGTTGAGGTCACACCAAGAGAGCTATAGTGGCAGTAAGACTTCTCAGTGTTAAATCCCCTAAAGTAAGCTAGAATTATCAGCCAATAATATCACCAGATAAAAACCTATGGAAACAGATAAGGGTGTCAAATCAACACAATGTTCAAATGATCTAAGACAGGGTCCACCTGGGAAAGAATTAACATAGTTTCTGATTAGTTTGTTCTCAATAAAGCCCATTTCTGTGTAATTTAACAACTTTTCTTATGAATGCCAAAATTAGCTTTAGTGCAGATTTCATATCAACTTTATTCTCTTTGGAATTTATATTTGTCACTAATGGATAGAGACTGAGGGAAAAGATGCAGTTTCTATGCATCTATGCATAGAATGCATAGTTTCTATGCATTCTATGTTTAAATACATTAAACAAATTATTTTAATAATATTGGTCCAGTAAATAAATGTCTTTAATCTGCTAAAATAATTATATGTATATCATTTAAAATCACATTTGTATTTCAGAATAATAGCACTCAAATTACCCAGATAAGTTATCAAGTTAGTGCATAAGAGTTCTTAACAGGCTTTCTCTAAAGATTAGAGAAAACTTAAAACTGTATATACATATTAAAAAAATATATGTATAGCCCTAACATATTTAATATTTATTTTTATAAAAATTCAATACTTTATTTATGAAAACATTTTAAATTATTTTGAATAATTTTATGCTTTTACCACATTTAGTATTGAAAAAATAATTCCAACACTTTTGCAATAATTAGCTTTATTTTCACCAGTCATACATATAACCATAGATATTTACACATTTTGTGTGTGTTTTCTCATGTGGTGTCTTTGTGTAAATTGTATGAAAGAAGGCTCACTGGGTCCTTGCATGATACCTGCTGCATCCTTGAATAATATTAACATATTGAGAAGACTGCTTTTTATCCCATCAAAGAGACAACTGGCCTTAAAACAATACTTCTAATTTTAAAATTAATTGTCATTTCTTTTTACCTGTCTGAAGAGAAATTTCTATATGCAGTAAGTACTCAATAGATAACTTGCGTGAAAGCACGAAATGCTTCTAAGTCAATGATAAATCACCACAATAGAATATTATTTGGTAATAGAAGGAACGAAGTACTTATACATGTTTCAATGTGGATGAACATCAAAACATTATGATAAGTGAAAGAAGCCAGTCACAAAAGACCACATGGTGTATAATTCCATTTATATGAAATTTCTGGAATAAGCAAATCAAAGAGACAGAAAATATGTTAGTGGTTGTCAGAGACTAGGAGAAAGTAGGTAGGGAGTGACTGCTAATGGATATGGGGTGTTGGGGGGTGATTAAATGTCCTAAAATTAGGCGGTGATGTTGCACAACTCTGTGAGTATACTAAAAAACACTGAATTGTACACTTTGAAAGGGTGAATTTTTTGACAGGTAAATTATATCTCAATAAAGCTGTTATTTAAAAATAATTTTAAAATCAACAATATCTTTTGGTCTTAATCTATATTGATAATGATATATACTAAGGCATTTTTTATAGCTTCTATTAATGCTGTGTAGAGTTGTTTTCTCCAGTGAATGAATTTTGAGTGATTCGCTTAATTCTCTATTAGCTTGAAAATAATCTTTTCAAAATTAAGGACCGATAAACAAATGTGCACAACTAAGTAAGTCTGTAGTTGTGTGAAGTGATATAATGAATTTTATATTCACGAGTATAGAATGCTTATTGATTCTAAACATTGATTGATTCAAAAAATTGATTGCTCAGATGTTTTACCCACTTTAAAAAATTTTATTTATTTATTTATTTATTTTTGGCTGTGTTGGGTCTCCGTTTCTGTGTGAGGGCTTTCTCTAGTTGTGGCAAGCAGGGACCACTCTTCATCGCGGTGCGTGGGCCTCCCACTATTGCGGCCTCTCTTGTTGCGGGGCACAGGCTCCAGACGCGCAGGCTCAGTAGTTGTGGCTCACGGGCCTAGTTGCTCCGCGTCATGTGGGATCTTCTCAGACCAGGGCTCAAACCCGTGTCCCCTGCATTGGCAGGCAGATTCTCAACCACTGTGCCACCAAGGAAGCCCTACCCACTTTTTAATTAGGTTGTTTGTTTCCCTATTGTGAGTTTTAAGAGTTCTTTGTATATTTTGGATAGAATGTCTTTATCAGATATGTGTTTTGCAAATTTTTCTCCCAGTCTGGAGCTTGTATTTTCATTCTTTTAACAGTGTCTTTCACAAAGCAGAAATGTTTAATTTTAATGAAGCCTGACTTACAATTTTTTCATGGAGCACACATTTCTGGTGTCAGAACAAATATCTCACTAAAGAAGACGTACACCTGGCAAATAAACATATGAAAAGATAGTTAACATCATCTGTGATTAGGGAATTGCAAAATAAAACAACAAGAGAGGGCTTCCCTGGTAGCGCAGTGGTTGAGAGTCCGCCTGCCGATGCAGGGGACACGGGTTCGTGCCCCGGTCCGGGAAGATCCCACATGCCGTGAAGCGGCTGGGCCTGTGAGCCATGGCCACTGAGCCTGCACGTCCGGAGCCTGTGCTCCGCAATGGGAGAGGCCACAACAGTGAGAGGCCCGCGTACCACAAAACAAAACAAAAACAAAAACAAGAGATACCACTACATACTTATGAGAATGACTAAAATTCCAAACATCCAAACACTGACAACACCAAATGCTGGTGAGGATGTGGAGCAAAAAAAAAAAGCCTCATTCACAGCTCATGGGAGTGCAGAAGGGTACAGACTATGAAAAGAATCCTGTCAGTTTCTTAACAAAGCTAAACGCAGTCTACCACACTATCCAGCAATTGCCAAAGGAGTAACTCCAAAGGACTTGAAAATTTATGTCCATACAAAAACCTGCACACAAATGTTTGTAACAGCTTTATTCATGACAAAATCAGAAGGAAGCAGGATGGTCTTCAATGTGTGAATGGATAAAATATTGTGGTACATCCATAGAATGGCAAATTACTGGGCAATAGAAATAAATGAGCTATCAAGCCACAAGAAGACATGGAAGAACCTTAATGCTATTCTTATTGCTATTTGAAATAAACTAGCCTGAAGAGACTAGATACTCTATGGTTTCAAATATATGACATCTTGGAAAAGGCAAACTATAGAGACAATAAAAAGGTCAGTAGAGGGGGGACCTTCAAGATGGCAGAGGAGTAAGTCGTGGAGATCACCTTCCTCCCTACAAATACATCAAAAATACATCTACACGTGGAACAACTCCTACAGAACACCTACTGAATGCTGGCAGAAGACCTTGGACTTTCCAAAAGGCAAGAAACTCCCCACGTACCTGGGTAGGGTAAAAGAAATAAGAAAAAAACAGAGACAAAAGAATAGGGACGGGACCTGCACCTCTGGGAGGGACCTGTGAAGGAGGAAAAGTTTGCACACACTAGGAAGCCCCTTCATGGGTGAAGACAGGGGGTGTGTGGGGGGGGGGGAAGCTTCAGAGCCATGGAGGAGAGCACAGCAACAGCAGTGCAGAGGGCAAAGCGGAGAGATTCCCACACAGAGGATCATTGCTGACCAGCACTCACCAGCCTAAGAGGCTTGTCTGCTCACCTGCTGGGGTGGGCAGGTGCTCACCTGCTGGGGCTGGGAGCTGAGGCTCAGGCTTCAGAGGTCGGATCCCAGGGAGAGGACCGGGGTTGGCTGCGTGAACACAGCCTGAAGGGGGCTAGTGTGCCACAGCTAGCCGGGAGGGAGTCCGAGAAAAACTCTGGACCTGCCTAAGAGTCAAGAGCCCATTTTTTTGGGGTGCGCGAGGAGAGGGGATTCCTTCTCTGTCTGCCCACAGAAGGCAGAGGACCACCTAAACGAGCTCCAAAGACGGGCAAAAGCTGCAGCTATCAGCGCAGAAACCAGAGACGGGCATGAAATGCTAAGTCTGCTGCTGCAGCCACCAAGAAGCCTGTGTGCAAGCACAGGTCACTATCCACACCTCCCCTCCCGGGAGGCTGTGCAACCCGCTGCTGCCAGGGTCCCATGATCCAGGGACAACTCCACCGGGAGAACACACAGCGCGCTTCAGGCTGGTGCAACGTCACGTCGGCCTCTGCCGCCACAGGCTCGCCCCACATTCCGTACCCCTCCCTCCCCCCAGCCTGAGTGAGTCAGAGCCACCTAATCAGCTGCTACTTTAACCCCATCCTGTCTGGGCAGGGAACAGATGCCCTCAGGCGACCTACACGCAGTTGTAGGGCCAAATCAAAGCTGAACCCCAGGAGCTGTGTGAACAAAGAAGAGAAAGGGAAATTTCTCCCAGCAGCCTCAGGAGTGGCAGATTAAATCTCCACAATCAACCTGATGTACCCTGCATCTGTGGAATACCTGAATAGACAATGAATCATTACAAAATTGAGGCAGTGGACTTTGGGGGCAACTGTAGACTTGGGGTTTGCTTTCTGCATCTAATTTGTTTCTGGTTTTAGGTTTATCTTAGTTTACTATTTACAGTTTATTATCATTGGTACATTTGTTTATTGATTTGGTTGCTCTCTTCCTTTTTTTTTAATATATATATTTTCTTGCTTTTTCTCTTTTTGTGAGTGTGTATGTGTATGCTTCTTCCTGTGATTTTGTCTGTATAGCTTGGCTTTTATCATTTGTCCTAGGGTTCTGTCCCTCTGCTATTTTTTTTTTTTTTGGATACTTTTTCACACTTGTTATCATTGGTGGATTTGTTTTACGGTTTCATTGCTCTCTTCTTTCTTTCTTTTTTTTATTATTACTTTTTTATTTTTAATATATTTTTTTATTTTTTCATTTCAATAACTTTATTTTATTACTTAAAAAAATTTTTTTTCTTTCTTTCTTTCTTTTTCTCCCTTTTATTCTGAGCCATGTGGCTGACAGGGTCTTGGTGCCCCGGCTGTGTGTCAGGCCTGAACCTCTGAGGTGGGAAAGCCAAGTTCAGGACATTGGTCCACCAGAGACCTCCTGGCTCCATGTAATGTCAAACAGCAAAAGCTCTCCCGGAGATCTTCATCTCAACACCAAGATCCAGCTCCACTCAACGACCAGCAAGCTACACTGCTGGACATCCTATGCCAAACAACTAGCAAGACAGGAACACAATCCCACCCATGAGTAGAGAGGCTGCCTAAAATCATAGTAAGTTCACAGACATGCCAAAACACACCAACAGATGAGGTCCTGCCCACAAGAAAGATAAGATCCAGCCTCATCCATCAGAATACAGGCACCAGTCCCCTCCACCTGAAAGCCTACAAAACTCACTGAGACAACCATACACACTGGAGGCAGATGCCAAAAATAATAGAAGTATGAACCTGCAGCCTGTGAAAAGCAGACCCCAAACGCAGTAAGTTAAGCAAAATGAGAAGTCAGAGAAATATGCAGCAGATGAAGGGGCAAGGTAAAAACCCACCACACCAAGCAAATGAAGAGGAAATAGGCAGTCTACTTAAAAAAGGATTTAGAGTAATGATAGTAAAGATGATCCAAAATCTTGGAAATAGAATGGAGAAAATACAAGAAATGTTTAACTAAGATGTGGAAGAACTAAAGAGCAAACAAACAATGATGAACAACACAATAAATTACATTAAAAATTCTCTAGAAGGAATCGATAGCAGAATAACTGAGGCAGAAGAACGGTTAAGTGACATGGAAAATAAAATAGTGGAAATAACTACCACAGAGCAGAATAAAGAAAAGTGAATGAAAAGAATTGAGGACAGTCTCAGAGACCTCTGGGACAACATTAAATGGAACAATATTATAATTTTAGGGGTCCCAGAAGAAGAAGAGGAAAAAAAAAGGGACTGAGAAAATATTTGAAGAGATTATAGGGGAAAACTTCCCTAATATGGAAAAGGAAATAATCAATCAAGTCCAGGAAGTGCAGAGAGTCCCACACATGATAAATCCAAGGAGAACCCTGCCAAGACATATAGTAATCAAACTATCAAAAATTAAATACAAAGAAAAAATATTAAAAGCAGCAAAGGAAAAGTAACAAATAACATACAAGGGAATCCCCATAAGGTTAACAGCTGATCTATCAGCAGAAACTCTGCAAGCCAGAACACAGTGGAAGGACATATTTAAAGTAATGAAAGGGAAAAACCTACAACCAAGATTACTCTACCCAACAAGGATCTCATTCAGATTCGACAGAGAAATTAAAACCTTTACAGACAAGCAAAAGCTAGGAAAATTCAGCACCACCAAACCAGCACCACCAAACCAACAAAAGCTGAAGGAACTTCTCTAGGCAGGAAACACAAGAGAAAGAAAAGACCTACAATAAAAAAACCAAAACATTTAAGAAAATGGTAATAGGAACATACATATTGATAACTGTCTTAAATGTAAATGGATTAAATGCTCCAACCAAAAGACATAGACTGGCTGAATGGATACAAAAAGAAGACCCATATATATGATGCCTACAGGAGACCCACTTCACACCTAGGGACACATACAGACTGAAGGTAAGGGGATGGAAAATATATTCCATTCAAATGGAACTCAGAAGAAAACTGGAGTAGCAATTCTCATATCAGACAAAATAGACTTTAAAACAAAGACTATTACAGGAGACAAAGAAGGACACTACATAATGTTCAATGGATGAATCCAAGAAGAAGATATAACAATTGTAAATATGGTGCTCCAACATAGGAGCACCTCAATACATAAGGCAAATTCTAACAACTATAAAAGGGGAAATTGACAGTAACACAATCATAGTAGGAGACTTTAACACCCCACTTTCACAAATGGATAGATCATCCAAAATGAAAATAAATAAGGAAAGACAAGCTTTAAATGAGACATTAAACAAGATGGACTTAATTGATATTTATAGGCCATTCCATCCAAACACAACATAATACAGTTTCTTGTCAAGTGCTCATGGAACATTCTCCAGGAGAGATCATATCTTGGGTCACAAATCAAGCCTCAGTAAATTTTAAAAAATGGAAATCGTATCAAGTATCTTTTCTAACCACAATGCTATGAGACTAGATATCAATTACATGAAAAAATCTGTAAAAAATACAAACATATGGAGGCTAAACAATACACTACTTAATAACCAAGAGATTACTGAAGATATAAAAGAGGAAACCAAAAAATATCTAGAAACAAATGACAATGAAATCACGACAACCCAAAACCTATGGGATGCAGCAAAAGCAGTTCTAAGAGGGAAGTCTACTGCAATGAAATCCTACCTCAAGAAACAAGAAACATCTCAAATAACCTAAACTTACACCTAATGTAATCAGAGAAAGAAAAACAAAAAAAAAAAAAACGTAAACTTAGCAGAAGGAAAGAAATCATAAGTATCAGATCAGAAATAAATGAAAAAGAGATGAAGAAAACAATAACAAGGATCAATAAAACTAAAAGCTGGTTCTAGGAGAAGATAAACAAAATTGATAAACCATTAGCCAGATTCATCAAGAACAAAAGGGAGAAGACTCAAATCAATAGAATTAGAAATAAAAAAGAAGTAACAACTGACACTGCAGAAATACAAAGGATCATGAGCGATTACTACAAGCAACTATATGCCAGTAAATTGGACAATCTGGAAGAAATGGACAAATTCTTAGAAAAGCAGAACCTTCCCAGACTGAACCAGGAAGAAATAAAAAATATAAACAGACCAAACACAAGCACTGAAATCGAGACTGTGATTAAAAATCTTCCAACAAAAGCCCAGGACCAGATGGCTTCACAGGCGAATTCTATCAAGCATTTAGAGAAGACTTAACACCTCTCCTTCTCAAACTCTTCCAAAATATAGCAGAGGGAGGAACACTCCCAAACTCATTCTACAAGGCAACCATCACCCTGATGCCAAAACCAGACAGATGTCAGAAAAAAAAGAAAACTACAGGCCAATATCAGCGATGAACAGAGATGCAAATATCCTCAACAAAATACTAGCAAACAGAATCCAACAGAACATTAAAAGGATCATACACCATGGTTAAGTGGGGTTTATCCCAGGAATGCAAGGATTCTTCGATATACGCAAATCAATCAATGTGATACACCATATTAACAAATTGAAGGAGGAAAAACATATGATCATCTCAATAGATGCAGAGAAAGCTTTTGACAAAATTCAACACCATTTATGATAAAAACCCTCCAGAAAGTAGGCACAGAGGGAAATTAACTCAGCATAATAAAGGCCATATATAACAAACCCACAGCCAACATCATTCTCAATGGTGAAAAACTGAAACCATTTCACTAAGATCAGGAACAAAACAAGGTTGTCCATTCTCACCACTATTATTCAACATAGTTTTGGAAGTTTTAGCCACAGCAATCAGAGACAAAAAAGAAATAAAAGGAATCCAAATTGAAAAAGAAGTAAAACTGTCACTGTTTGCAGATACCATGATACTATACATAGAGAATCCTGAAGATGCTACCAGAAAACTACTAGAGCTAATCAATGAATTTGGTAAAGTAGCAGGATACAAAACTAATGCACAGAAATCTCTTGCATTCCTATTCTTGAATGATGAAAAATCTGAAAGAGAAATTAAGGAAACACTTCCATTTACCATTGTAATAAAAAGAATAAATAACCTAGGAATAAACCTATCTAAGGAGACAAAAGACCTGCATGCAGAAAAATATAAGACACTGATGAAACAAATTAAAGATGCTACAAACAGATGGGGAGACAAACCATGTTCTTGGATTGAAAGAATCAACATTGTGAAAATGACTATACTACCCAAAGCAGCCTACAGAATCCATGCAATCCCTATCAAACTACCAATGGCATTTTTCACAGAACTAGAACAAAAAAATTCACAATTTGTATGGAAACACAAAAGACCCCAAATAGCCAAAGCAATCTTGAGGATGAAAAATGGAGTTGGAGGAATCAGGCTCCCAGACTTCAGACCAAACTACAAAGCTACAGTAATCAAGACAGTATGGTACTGGCACAAAAACAGAAATATAGATTAATGGAACAGGATAGAAAGCCCAGAGATAAACCCACACACATATGGTCACCTTATCTTTGAGAAAGGAGGCAAGAATATACAATGGAGAAAAGACAGCCTCTTCAGTAAGTGGTGCTGGGAAAACTGGACAGCTACATGTAAAAGAATGAAATTAGAACACTCCCTAACACCGTACACAAAATGGATTAAAGACCTAAATGTAAGACCAGACAATATAAAACTCTTAGAGGAAAACCTAAGCAGAACACTCTATGACATTAATCACAGCAAGATCCTTTTTGACCCACCTCCTAGAGAAATGGAAATGAAAACAAAAATAAACAATCAGACCTAATGAAACTTAAAAGCTTTTGCACAGCAAAGGAAACCATAAACAGGACAAAAAGACAACCCTCAGAATGGGAAAAAATATTTGCAAATGAAGCAACTGACAAAGGATTAATCTCCAAAATATACAAGCAGCTCATGCAGCTCAATATCAAAAACACAAACAACGCAATCCAAAAATGGGCAGAAGACCCAAATAGACATTTCTCCAAAGAAGATACACAGGTTGCAAACAAACACAAGAAAGGATGCTCAATATCACTAATCATTAGAGAAATGGAAAGCAAAACTACAATGAGGTATCACCACACACCAGTCAGAATAGCCAACATCAAAAAATGTACAAACAATAAATGCTGGAGAGGGTGTGGAGGTAAGGGAACCCTCTTGCCCTGATGGTGGGAATGTAATTTGATACAGCCACTATGGAGAACAGTACGGAGGTTCCTTAAAAAACTAAAAATAGAATTACCATATGACCCAGCAATTCCACTATTGGGCATATACCCTGAGAAAACCATAATTCAAAAAGAGATATGTACCACAATGTTCATTGCAGCACTATTTACAATAGCCAGGACATGGAAGCAACCTATGTGTCCATCGACAGATGCATGGATAAAGAGGATGTGGCACATATATACAATGGAATATTACTCAGCCATAAAAAGAAGTGAAATTGAGTTACTTGTAATGAGGTGGATGGATTTAGAGACTCATACAGAGTGAAGTATAAGTCAGAAAGAGAAAAACAAATACCGTATGCTAACACATATATATGAAATCTAAAAGTAAAAAAAAAAAATGGTTCTGAAGAACCTAGGGGCAGGACAGGAATAAAGATGCAGATGTAGAGAATGGACTTGAGGACGTCGGGTGGGGAAAGGGTAAGCTGGGATGTAGTGAGAGAATGGCATGGACATATATACACTACGAAATGTAAAATAGATAGGTAGTGTGAAGCAGCTACATAGCACAGGGAGATCAGCTCTGTCCTTTGTGTCCACCTAGAGGGGTGGCATAGGGAGGGTGGGAGGGAGACGTACGAGGGAGGAGATATGGGGATATATGTATACATATAGCTGATTCATTTTGTTATACAGCAGCAACTAACACAACATTGTAAAGCAATTATACTCTAATAAAGTTGTTTAAAAAAAATCAGTAATTGCCAGGGTTTGGGGAAAAGGTTCTAGAATACAGGGGAGTTTTAGGGATGTGCAACTATTTTTTTGAGACTATAGTACGATAACGATGGATATATGACATGATGCATTTGGAGAAATCCATAGAACTATAAATATCAACAGTGAGCTCTAATGTAAACACTGGACTCTAAGTTAATAATAATGTATCAGTATCAGTTCATAAATTATAACAAATGTACCAATTCAAGAGGTTCACAATAGAGGAAATTATGATGGGGTGAGTGGGGAGTGAGTATACAGATTTTGTATTTTCTACTGAATTTTTCTCTAAAGTTTGAAGTGTTATAAAAATAGAGCCCATTAAGTTTTAAAAAACTGCTCAATCCTACTGTAAAAATTATTTTAATTTTCAAAAAAATTTAACTAGTACTTAAAATTATCACCTAAATTCTCAACAAAAATAATACATTTAAGAAATTTTCAATAGGAGTTTATATAAATTCTGTTGTCAGAATTGTTTAATCTTTGGGAAGAGAGAACCTAGACATTGCAGCCTCAGTTGGCAAAGTCTGATAATGCAGGGGAACAAGAAGTAACAGTGAAAAAGTGAGAAGGAAAATGTTATTAATTTTAATAAAGTATTTATTCTAACTTTTCACAAAAGGAATTGTCTCAGCTATAAAAAGGAATGAAACTGTGTCATTTGCAGAGACGTGGATGGGCTTAGAGACTGTCAAACAGAGTGAAGTAAGTCAGAAAGAGAAAAACAAATATCGTATATTCACGTATATATGTGGAATCTAGAAAAATGTTACAGAAGAACTGGGTTGCAAGGCAGAAATTGAGACACAGAGGGAAAGAACAAATATATGGACACCAAGAGGGGAAAGTGGGGGTGGGGGGTGGGGGTGGGATGAATTGGGAGATTGGAATTGACATGTATACACTAATATGTATAAAATAGATAACTAATAAGAACCTGCTGTATAGCACAAGGAACTCCGCTGTACAGTAGAAACTAACACGACGTTGTAAAACAACTCTATCCCAATTTAAAAAAAGAAATTATTTATCTAATAAGTATATATAAGATAACAACCAAAACTCTTAAAAGCCAACAATATTTAAGAAATCTAAAAATAATACATCGTATTTTCTCTTAATTATATAATCAAGAAGCTTCTGTTAAAAATCTTTAAGAATGAAGATAGAGAAGATTCTATTAAAATATTTCTTTTAAAGGGATAGAAACATTTCATCTGCTCTAAGAATATGTGAGAGAATGGAAAAGAAATGTTACTAATTCAATAAAACAAACATAATAAGTGCATACTAACCACTGACCACATCGCAAATCCTAAGTAATATACTAAGTGCTAGAAGTCTAACAGAGGAGATAACTCTTGTCCTTAAAAAATGTAAAGTTCAATTATAATTTTTGATCATCTCAGTGACTAAATTCTATGTGTTTCAGGGTGTTAACTTTGTAGTATATCTACTTTAGACTTTTCAATAAACCAAGCCACTTGACAGGGTGTGATGAAAGCTAGAGCTTTCCATCTCCCAGATGGAGGTGATTGATTGAGGATATATTTCAGAATGCTGTTTGTTCATCCAAGTACCTGAAAACCTTAGTTTAATTTATGTTATCAGATCTGGAAACATAACCCTCAGACAAGTTCAATGTTAACACTTTTTTTATTTGTTAGTTTGGCTTTATACTTAATTATGGAAAGACTACGCTTAATTTACATCCTTGAAAAATACAATCTCCACACAGTTTCAAATATATTTTATTAAAACCTGCTTCATGTCTAAGATGCTAAAAGACAGCTTTAGGGCCTATTTAGTTTTTTTCTGAGTATTTTTTCCTCTTAGATGTATATTTATTTCAGATGCCAAGATAATAATAATGCTCAGCTAGTTTCAACATAATTCTTGATGTTAGAAGTGCAGGATATTTTCCTATAATGAAGAATTTTGTAAAACAATTACATATCATGTCCTTTGATTTAAAATGAAAGGGCAAAGCGTTACAGAATAATTCGTTCAGGGGGAAAGTTTAAAAATATAGAAATGAGGGCTTCCCTGGTGGCACACTGGTTAAGAGTCCGCCTGCCGATGCAGGGGACACGGGTTCGTGCCCCGGTCCAGGAAGATCCCACGTGCCACGGAGCGGCTGGGCCCGTGAGCCATGGCCGCTGAGCCTGTGCGTCTGCAGCCTGTGCTCCGCAACTGGAGAGGCTACAACAGTAAGAGTCCCACGTACCAAAAAAAAAAAAAAAAAAAAGAAAAAAAATATATAAATGATAAAAGGATACTTCTTTGGACTTAACATTCTGGATAGTCTTTTATTCTCGATATAACAGAATAATAGAAAATTGCACTAAGATATTCATATTTAGCTTTTAACTATTGGTCTCTGGAGTGCATATTAAATTTTCTAATTCAAAACACGCTAAATAACCTTTTTATAAAAAAATGGCAAAGGTTATATCTGATGAATATTTCTTCTGAAAACTGATTATAATTCAGATGATGCTGTTCCATTCCAAGCAAGTGTGTCCACTTAAAAAATATGTATTTAATCGAATTTTTAATTTAATCAACTTGAAGCTGTGAATTCAGTGCCCCTGAAAGAAAGAGATTAAGACTGAATGGAGAGAGGAGGTTCCCATCCTGCTTTCCTGGTACATTTAAGATTTCACCTGAAGGGGCCACCCTCTAGTATGCTGAACAATGCTTTCCACATGGTTATTAAATCCCATGGACAACAAAATAACAGGCCAGTGGATTTCACTCAGGACTTTCTTTAGCTCATTAAGTCTTGGGGTTTTCTTATGGAAAGTCAAACATGCTGTATTTTTCTTACAATAGGGCAGTAGGTATACTGAGTTTGATAAAAGAACTACCACCTATATCAAGTTGTAATTTTAACTTAAAGACCATTTTTCATAAAGAAAAGAGCCAAAAATATTGTCTAAATGCTGAAAAGTCACCAAGGAAAAGTCCAAACTTAAAAACTAAACACACACACAAAATATTTAGAGGTAAGTGTTAGAGACATAGAAACAAACTTTATGGTTTACCTAATAGAAAACATTGAACTGAAACTCATCAAAGCGTTTATAAGACTGTTTTTAGATTGCATGCTTTGAGATTGTCTCCCATTTTGTAAAGCCATTGTTTGATATCTGAAATGAGTTACATAAACATTCATCACTTCTTTTAATGATCAACTTTCGTGAGGTAAAACTTGGTGAGGAGTGATGTAGGAAATCTTTGCTTTAGATAGGGATAAATACCACATCGGAATTGGTTCAAAGTAACCTTTTACTTTTTCAGTATGCTGCCATTTAAATACTGAGCCAATTATTCTAACATCACTAGGAGGAAGAAGGTCCATGTAGAAAATAGTTTATAAGAGACATACTAGCACTGAGTTCATCAACTGCAAAATCAATTAGGCCCTAATGAAAACACTCCATATAAGCCAGGTAAAAAGTCCAGCTGCTGGGGAGATAAAGTGTCACAAACTATCAATGAAGAGCAAACAATCAATGAAGTGTTAGTGGGAAAGCAAACTTTCCTCTTTACCTTCAACTATGCAAACATCAGGCATTTCAAAAGCTGCAAAAGTGCAATCCTACTGATAATGACAAAACAACAGTGCTGATTATTCAGTATGCCAGTGCAGAAAGCTTCAAAGTTTGCCGATTGCATATAATCACTTCCATTCATAATGAAATGTTGAGTTCCTTTGATTTGTATTTAATCCTTATCTCGGAAAAGGTATAATTTTCAAATAGCATAATCACACACACTTCAAACACTCATTAAATTCTCTTTGTTACAATTGGATGAAATAACTACACTATCAACAGCTTTTTCAAAGTTAGCACAACAAACTTTGGTAATTGATAAAGATTAGTCATTGTAAGAATGTGTTAGGTACCATAGATTAAATTCAGTTCATCGGTTCAGATATGTAGTGGCCAAATACGGAAAAAAAAAGAAGTCAAGAACAGGATGTATCGATGTTTTTATACATAATATTTAACCAGCTACATTTTTTTTTTATTATTCAGAGAGTCAATATAATCCAACAAACAGATCAGAGAACTAGATGTGAAGGGAGCTGAGAACTTAGAATTATCAGATTTTAGAGATAGAAGGAAGGTTAGAATTATTTTTACAGACCTCACATTTTGAAAACAAAGTGATTGGGGTCTTGGAGTGCCATATTTGTCTTTACGCTTGGGTGGTAGCGGTAGAGTTAGGAATACACTTTTGATTCTATTTTTTCCTTCTCCCCAGTCTATCTGGAGCTTAATTATCATCCCAAACTCCATTATTGCTGTTTATGAACAGAGCAACAGATCGTAAAGGACTCTTATATTCCTTCCATCTAAATCACTGCAGTTCATTTCTCTAGTTTATTAGTATCCTAGAAATGTTTGTAACCTGTAGAATAGTGTGGTATGCTTTCAGTCATATAATATGTTTTGGCAGTGGTTGAATTTGGTCACAGTCAGATAAACTATAGGTAAGCTACATTTTTTAATGTTTTTTTAATCTGTTCTTATGCTTCTACCCTATTCAGATGTCTTTTCTATATTTTCCTAAATCAGGGACAAAGAAAATATTAATAGGTTTATAGACTAACAATGTGTTTGCACTTTGATGGGCCAATGTTTTTATGTCTCATTTAACAAAGGAAGTTTGACAGTCTAGATTTGCATATATTTACGGGTACAAAATAAGAAGGAATAGGAGACATGATTTTTAGATACAATTGAATTTTTTTTTTGCTGAGAGAATCACTTCCATTCATTATAAAGGGGAGATTTGTCAACATGTTTTGGCTTCTTTTACAAGGGGTGAAGCAAACATTTTTAATAAATTCATAATGGGATGGAACTGCCAGACCTAGGCTTTCAAACCCTAGAATTCTGAAAGAATTTATAGATGTTATTTTGAAGCCATTATCAATAATTTTTGAGAATGGTAATATTTTGGAACTATGGCAGAAAAACCGAGATAGAATCCTCTGTCTGTCTCGGTCTCTCAATATCAAAGAGGTAAATTCTGTACATTGCTAAGGTTATCTAACACTAATCTCTGGAAGAATTAGTAAAGTGGATCTCTAACAGGGAAATGCATTAACATCAAGTCCAGCCAAATCTCCTTCTCTTTTGCTTACAGTAACTTTACTAAACTTGCACATCTAAGGAAAGGTCTAAAATGAATGTATTTTCATTCATTTAGACCTTTCCTTAGATGTGCAAGTCAAATGATCAAGTACCTTAATTATAGAAAAATGGGAAAAATGTAGATGATTAATAATATAGATTATGAATTCAAAGCTTATTGAAAAGCAGTGCCCATCTGGTATTGATTAATGAATCTCACTCACTTAGGAGAGTGGTCTCAAGTGATTTAAAACAAGACACTGTCCCTATCTTGTCAACATCTAATCAATGGTTTCCTTAATGTTTAAAAAGGTGCTGCTTATCAGATTTTATTCAAAACTAGATTATAAACATACTTGATGATAGATTTTGTACCTAAAAATCTCTTGAGATTTTTGTAAATTCCAGAAACAGCCACGTGCTAATAATGAGAAAATTGGCATGAATGGGGATTATAAAAGATAGGTAGAGGTTAGTTGACCATAATTTCAATATACATGAACTGTATAAATATCTACTAAAAATAAACAAAACAAAACCACCAACAAAAAAGTAGTCCTGAAACCTGGCTTACAAGCAGTTTATGTAAAAGACGGCTAAGTGTTTAGGTGGATACAAGTTCAATGTAAGCTAGTAGTGTAAAGCATCTATGAAAATCAAAGTGGAACTAATGTAGATTTATGATTGAGGCTTTATACAGAAAACTTTCATGAAAAAAAGAGGTAATTCCTTTCTGTTTGTGTGCATTACAGGAATCACATTTTTAATGATAGGCATTAATTGACTGGAGTATACAGAAACAAGGCATCAAGAAAAGAAACTCTTCTCAAAAGTATATCACATCAGAACTAGTTAAGAGATCTGTGTTGAAATTCTATTACCTCTTCTGAAAAAAATAAGAACAATAATTTAAAAAATAATCTTAGGGCTTCCCTGGTGGCGCAGTGGTTGAGAGTCCACCTGCCGATGCAGGGGACATGGGTTCGCGCCCCGGTCCGGGAAGATCCCACATGCCGCGGAGCGGCTGGGCCCGTGAGCCATGGCCGCTGAGCCTGCGCACCCGGAGCCTGTGCTCCGCAACGGGAGAAGCCACGAGGCCCGTGTACCGCAAAATAAATAAATAAATAAAAAATAATCTTAAAACAATTAATTTAGTTCAAAAGTAAAATAAGTGGTATGGAAAATAATGAGATTTTCATCTCTGGAAGTGTTTAAGCAGAGAAAACATGATTGTCAGTTATGCATGTTGTAGAATGAGTTACTTTACCAGGAGGTGATTTAGAAAATCTCAAATTCCTTTCTATGATTTTCCCTTGTTTAACCCATGGCCATCTTCTCAAATTTAATACACTAAGCAATTATCTCACATTGTTTCTTCTAGTACCAGTTCCTTCTCTTCCTATGGAATTTTTCACTTAGAAACTGTGCAGTTGTAGAGCGACAAGAGAGGTATCTAAGGCTAGCTAGACGTTTTTAGAAGGTCCTATGTAGAATGCTATCATCATGTTTGGAACTAGGCCAACTGTGGTGTTCTCATTCCTCTTTGCCATTGATTAGTTTAGGGATGAGTATGTGACCAGTTCCTACCAAGAAGATTTAAAGGGAATGATTCTTATATAAAGGCAAGGAGTTATGTTCTTCCCTGGTAAGGAGAAAGTTTTGTCAGAAGAATATCATCTTCTTTCTTAGCATATGGATAGCTGATGTGTGGCCATCATGTTTGTAATTGTGGCTACCATTCTTGGAAATTGAAGGAATGGTCAAGGGAATTGCAGAAATGCAGCTCCAGTCCCTTAATATCTTGAGTTACCAAATTTTACTTAGAACTCACCACTTCTAGACTCTTGTTAAGCAAACTCCAAATGTTCTTATGTTTTGAAGATATTCTATTTTAAGCAGACAAAACATTTTAAACTAATATATTACACAAATATTACATGACTATAAATTGCAGTAAGTTTTATCAGTAAAAAATAAATGGGGAGACAAGAGATTACCCATAGCAGGAGAGACATGCCTACACTCAATAATCAGAAAATTCTTCTCTGAAAAGGTACATTAAATGTTAGGCCAGAGCAGAAACTATCCATGTGTTGAGTGTATTGTGTGGATATTTTGTGGAGAAGGGTGAGAGATTTCATGTGGGAAAGCTCTGAAGTAGAAAAGAGCATGGTTATTAGTAGGAAGGGTAAGAAGGCCTGTGAGCTTACGGAATAAAGAATAGGAAGAGGAAGAGAAAAAATAAGTTTAAGGGTTAGATGAAGAGTTTTATTATTTGCAATGGGTGTTTATATTTTATCCTAGTGCAATTATAGCTTTTGAAAATCTGGTAGTGAGAAGCTGGGGTTTACACAATCAGACTTGTGTTTTCAATGTGTCATCCTGTGTTGAGAAAGTTTTGAGTAGAGGGATTTAGAGTGGTGGTGAAGATGTCTGGTACAAGCCTACTGCAGATATTCAGGGAAAAGATAATAGTAACTTGGAGTAGCATAGTGGTGGTGTAATGGAAATATGTATACAAATTTGAAATATTTTAGCAATAGGCAAAGCCCTGTGATGAATAGGATGTGGGGCTTGAAAGAAAGAGGAGAGTGTCAAGTAGGATACCTAGATTTCTGACATGAGCCATCGTGCTGATAATGGTTCTAATCACCAAGACAGGCAAAAATGGAAGAGAAATTGACTTGTAAGGAAAAATATTATGAATGTGGAATTTTTACAACAAAGTCTAAACAGACATGCAAAAGATGCATTGGATACCAGATTCTGGGATTCAAAAGAGTGATACAGGATTGTGAAAAAAATTTATGAGTGTTTAGAGTATACATGGCACAGCTTTGCATATTGTATTATTGGGTGTTTATAATATTAATAATCATCAAAAGAATGGACAAAAATTAACATAATGTGTATGCACAAATTCTATTATTAACCAGGAGACACATTTGCATGAGAATTAATTTTCTAAAGGAATTAGTTCATTAATAAGTAGTTTGCTTCTATTTATCAAGATGGCAGGGACTTGGGTAATGAATGTTAGAAGAATGAAGAACCTCTATATTTGAAGCCACTGGGATGACATGTTGAACAAGTACATGCTCTGACAAATGCCCTGGGGTTCAGGAAAAGGAAGAGCCTTAACTTACTGTTTGGGGTTATCTTGTTTCCTTGTTTACCACCTGCAAGGACTATCACCCCCCTTGACAACCATCTTTTTTTTTTTTTTTTTTGCGGTACGCGGGCCTCTCACTCTTGTGGCCTCTCCCGTTGCGGAGCACAGGCTCTGGACGTGCAGGCTCAGCGGCCATGGCTCATGGGCCTAGCCGCTCCGCGGCATGTGGGATCTTCCCGGACTGGGGCACGAACTCGTGTCCCCTGAATCGGCAAGCAGACCTCAACCACTGCGCCATCAGGGAAGCCCGACAACCATCTTTGATTCTGCCATCTTCCATGTATCTCTCTTGTTGATTACTCCTGCTTCATGCCTTTCCATATGGCTTTATTTACTGTTTGATTTTAAAATTTTGAATGGGTGCAGTATGATTAAATACTTCACAGCTATAATAAACCCTGTGTCTAGACAATTATTCAGTGGATTTAACCTGAATATTATGGCTGGTTTCATCTGCTCAAAATATTTTAGTTGCTCTCCATTTTTGCAGCATGAAGTCTGAGTTTCATGGTTTGACATCTGAGGCATTTCACAAAAATTCTGATTTTTCTTTTTGTGTAAACACTAGTAATACTTAATATTGCTTACTTTATATATGACAACTTATGTTTTAATTTATAATCTAGTTCAACAGCATTTAATGGATAACTGCTACATGCAAAGGGCTATACTATATTTTACTGGAAGGTGTATAGTCTTTACCAACAGTGATTTATAATTAAACACATTGTATCATTAATTATCTTTCTGTGTAGATATTTTTAAAAATCTCATTTAGTGTACAGACTTATCTAATTCTTATTAGCATTCTCTAAAGCCCTTAGCACCAAAACATAATTTTTTTGGTAGTTATTGATCACTGCAGTTTAGATATGATAAGAATGTGAAAATAAGAAGACTGGAGATGTATATCCAGTCTAGGTATAGGCTGTTGGAAGCAGCACATGCCATTCTTTGTGTCTGACCATTTGTAAGATTAGTTATCTGGGCACTACAAAAAAAAGATAAGCAGAGAATAATTTTTTCAAACTAAACTTTTAGTGCTGAATCTTTGAATACATTGTTATAATACTAAAAAATAAGAATCAACCTAATATCTAACAATGTGAGTTAGAAAATATAGTATGTATCCATACAATTAAACACTTGACAGTCATTAAAAGGATGATGTGGGTCTGGATTTGATATAATGGTAAATATTTACAGAGAAAGATAGGTAACAAAATCTGAATAGATTATAATGCCAACTTTAAAGTTATAAATTAATATAATTTGATTTTATTAATATAAAAATTTGGGAGCTACAAAGCAAAATTCTAAGAATGTTTTCTTCAGTGATGAACTTTTACATACTTTTTTCTTGTTTTTGTATTTTTTTCAAATATTATCTTAATAAAGAGGAATAATATGCATTATTATAAGTTCCAATAACCACTATTATAACAATATCAGTAACAATGCATACCATTATTCATAGTGCAGGTTCCAAGTGAGACTTGATTCAAATTTCACTACTGACACTGTCCAACATTGGAAAAGTTGTTTAATCACTCTGTGCCTCAGTTTCCTCTCTTTCTGATGAGGATAATGATAGTACCAAACTCAAGGTAATAAGAGATAAAGCACCTGGAATATATTAATCACCACACAAATTTCAGAAACAGTTAAAAGTAAATAGACACATAAACATCAATTCCATTTTGTTCACAACTGTTATCTCTAATAAACTCTCCACAGTGTACTTTGTCATATGTAAGCATTAAGCAAATGCTTTCTGACTGAAACTTGAAGATATATGTGTGTATTTGTATTTTTGCATACATGTGCTCAGTGAATTAAGCATATCCTTTGATGTGTGCTTGTCATTTTATTCTACATAAAAAAATGTAGATGATTTTTACACAAGGTAGTCTGAGGCCAAGTCCATTTTTATATATTTCAAATGGTAAACAAGTCACGGAACACCTTTATTAATAATAAACATTTTAAGTGAAGATAAGGAACGAACTGATCAAAAAATATCTCATTGAAAAGATTTAAAATGCTGATTAACCACTGAACAACTCTAATACTTTAAGTTAGTAGGGTCTATAGTCACTCTGCATACATGTATAACTACAAACAGATGGTTTACAGATAAAGAAATACCTTTTGTCCCTAAGTTATATTCATTTTCCCTTAAATATTTTTGCTATTTCAAGAATTTTCTATTTCATTATTTTCTGGAATATATTTTCTTCATTTAAATACTGAACTCATGTCTTGCAAGGACCATAGTTTAACAGCAGATAGTAAATTGATGGAGATTATAGTTGTTTTGTACCCAAATACAGTCTGGCATCAAAGCTATTATTAATGATAAACCATTTTCTGCTTTCACATAGTTATTATAATTGTGACTCCTGGGAACAAAAACTGTACAATCAGGTATCCATGCTTATTTTTCCAGCATTAACATTGGACTTGAAACTTCATATTAATCTAAAAATGGCTACATTATAAATAATATATATCTTATCTGGAGAAAAAAAAAGAGTGAAATAATTTTCTCCAGAAAAACATTCTTTTTTTTTGACATGTAATACTCCTTTATATTCAATTACTAAGTGACTACAGCTAGCCTTTTATACTTAATTTTCAGTGTTACTGATAAATGCCTCCCAAGCTGTGTGATGCCATTACTTAATTACTCCTGAATATGATTACATGTAACAATTTATTTCCCTCATGATGTCTATTAAACAATGTTTATTTGTTAACAGTTCTGATAGATTATAAACCTCATAGAAGGAACAGATGTGGACTTACTTCTCCCTTTTTCCCCAAGAATATTTAATAAATGTAAAATACATGAAATTATTTGTGTGTATATGTCCATATATATGTATGTACACATATACGTATACATGTATATGTAATAGGGGTTACCAAATTCTTTCTTGTTTCTCTATTTTGTTCCATTAGTCTCCTTATCAATATCTGTACCAATGTCATGCTTTAAAAATTAATAGAGGGCTTCTCTGGTGGCGTAGTGGTTGAGAGTCCGCCTGCTGATGCAGGGGACACGGGTTCGTGCCCGTGCGGAGCGGCTGGGCCCGTGAGCCATGGCCGCTGAGCCTGTGCGTCCGGAGCCTGTGCTCCGCAACGGGAGAGGCCACAACAGTGAGAGGCCCGTGTACCGCAAAAAAAAAAAAAAAAAAAAAAAAAAAAAAAATTAATAGAAAACCCAGCTTTTGGACTCCGTCCTGCTCCCCAAATTTGGATCACAATGTTTCCCTTCAGGTTTGTGTAGGTGTTGATCCATTGCCTGTTGGTGTTGACTATTGTAGTGATTTTACAGTTATAGTTTTATGACATATAAATGTTTTTCTAAAGAGTTGAATGGTTAATATTTCTTTGTTTTAAGGTTCATAAAAAAGGAGTTTTACCATATACAAGTATGATGGTTAATTTTATGTGTTAATTTGACTGTGCCCAGATATTTGGTCAAACATTATTCTGGGTGTTTCTATGAGGGTGTTTTAGGTGAGATTAGCAGTTAAATTGGTGGACAGAGTAAGGCCAATTACCTTCCCTAATTTAGTGGCCTCATCCAATCAACTGAAGGCCTGAATAGAAAAAAAGCTGACCTTCCCCTGAGACAGAATTCTTCTGCTAATGGCCTCCAATCTGGGGCACTGGCTTTTCCTGGTTCTACAGAAGCTTCAGGCCCCCAGACTCAAAAAGGGACATTGGCTCTGCAGTTTTGGACTTGCCAGTTTCCATAATTGCATGAGCCCATTCCTTATAATAAATATAGTAATTACATATACATAATATATATCTAAAAAAGGATATTTCTCTTCAAAACGTATTGAAAAAAATCCATCCTTTTGGTTCTTTTTCTCTGGAGAACACTAAATCAGCAGATTTCTGCAATTTGTTTTTTTCTCTCAATATTTTGTTTACATTATGATTGTTGTTGTGCATGGCTGCAACTCAATAACTATTGTAACAGTTGTCTAGTATTCCATTCTGTGAATATAACAGAATCAATGTATGTATTCTTTTAACAAGACGTTTGAGTTTCTTCCTTTATTGTTTTACTCTTGTGAGCAATGTTTTTATAACTATGTTAGCAGTTTGTTTATGGTGCTTTTGCAGGACATTGTCTATGGTACATGCCTTGAAATTGAATTGCTCATTTGTAAAGTTTATGACAGTTCAGCTTTTCAGGAAAGCGCCCAACTATTTTCCAGATGGTCACACTTATTCATATTGCAGTGAGCAGTTTATAGGACTCCCATTGACACTCCTCCTCACCAATGTTTGTAATATACTATTTATATTTAACAAATATAGTGAATATAAAATGTTATATGTCATTGTAATTCCAATTCACATTTCTCTGATTATTAGTAGGTTTGAACATTTTTCCATTGTTGATTTATATGCCTTGTATACCTTTCATCTTCTATTAAATGCCACTCATTTCTTTTGGTCATTTTTCTATTGAGATGTTTGCCTTTTTATTTTTTTGTATTGATTCATGAATGTAATCATTCAACAAATATTTATTGATCCTATACTACTTGCCAGACACTCTTCTCATTACTGGAACACAATATAAAACAAAATAGGCAAAAATGCCTCCTTCATAGATTATACAGTTAGTGAAGGGTTATAGACAATACACAAAATAAATGTGTGAACCAATAGTAATTTGAAGATAATTATTTTGAAGAAATATAAAGCAAGGAAAGTATGCAGGGAATGAAGGAGGTATTTGCAATACGCAGCCTGTTAAAATTTTTGTGCTGCTTTTAAAATAAAAAATCATTATTTTAACATTGGGAAACTACACTTTTTTCCCCAAAGGTTATGCATTTTGTGTCTTGTTTAAGAAATTCTTTAAATATTTTTCCAATTTCTGCTAATTTTCTACAGTTTTTTCTTCTACATTTAAGTAAAAAATATTTTTGAAGTCAATTTATTGTTCTGGGGTATGAAGTAGGCATATATTTTCTTCTCCGAATAGGTAACTAGTTGTCAACTTATTGAAAAATTATTTTCTTTTCCCTCTACCCTTGTTTCTGAGTTTTCTGTCAGTGTTTACTTGTTAATTTGTTTCTTCTTCTGCCAGTATATCTCTGCTTTGATGACTACTGGTTTATAAGAAATTGCTGTGTGGTAAGGCATTCCCTCACCTTATCCATTTATTTTTGGGAAATCTTGACTATTCTTGGATCTTTGAGTTTCCATGTAAGTTTTTGAATCAGCTTATTGGCTTCCATGCAAATCCTTGTTGGGATTCTCACAGCAACCACTGTGAATTTTTGATCAGTTTTTACAGAATTTAATGCATTTACTATATACGTGTCTTCTTCTTTCTGTTTATAGTAAGGTTTTCTGTTTGTGTGGGTTTCCTTTGATGTCTATTAATAAAGTTTTCTATTTTTTTAAACAAAGTTCTTTCAATGTTTGTAAATATTATGTCTGAGTAATTGATATTTTAGTTGATAATGTTCCTATTTTTTCTTAATGGTTTATAGATAATGTACAAAAGGGCAATTGATTTTTATCAGTTTTCTTGAATCCAGTCATCCTGCTAAATTTCTTAATACTTGTAAAGAGATTTCCACAAAGTTTTTAGTATTTTCTATGCAGTCAATTATATCATCTTCATAACTAGTTTCAATTACTGTTTTACAAACAGAACTTTTTTTGCTGTCTTCCTGTGCTGACTAAGACATCAAGAACCATGCGGTGTTCTCATTACTGCCTATACTAATAACTATAATTTTCATTATGAGTTTCTCTTTGATGATGTATTTAGGAATAAGTTCTATAATTTCTGAATGTATAGAATGAAAAATTAATATATTAAAATAGCATGTTTCACAGTCTTGATCAGAAACTCAGATAGAAGGCCTTACTTTATCTATTTGAGGAATTCTCTTTTTAGTTTACCAAAAGGTTTTTTTTTAATATAAATAAAAGTTGAATTTCATCATATGCTTCTTTCTGCAAATTTCAAATATTTATATATATTTTCTCTTTCAATATCTTACATTTTTAATCATAATAATTGATATTCTAAAATTTTCAATCCTCTCATAATCACAATATGACAATATATATTTTTTATACATTGCTGGAATGGCTTTGCTAACATATTGTTTAAATTTTTTGCATCTATTTTCATGAGTGAGATGGCTTATAATTTTAATTTTAATTTTTCTTAATCTGTCTTCAAATCACAGTAAGGATTTAGGACCCCTTTACCTCTCATCACCCACTTTATGTGCTATATTTGTCCAACATTTCATTTCTAGTCTATTTACCCTAAAATTAGCTAAGGTTATTATTATTATTATTGGTTGTAGTAGTATAGGCTGTAAAACATTATTTAGAATTACTACATAGTTCTGGAATCTTCTGTGTGTTCTCCTGATTCATTCTCCAACCTTCTCTGTTCTGCCATGATATAATTCTTTGCATCTCAACCTCTATTTTATATTGTCTATCTCCTTGTATTCTTGTTCTATATTCTCTCCAGTTCTCTCCTTTCCTTAGTACTTTTACTGTACTTTTTATTCCAGTATTTGTTATTTTGTGGTTCCATACTTGATTCCTATATTTTTCATCTTTGTATTGCATTAAAATATGTTGTTCTTTAGTTGTTTTATAGCTGAAAGATTTGTGAGAAATTTCCTTTAGTTTTAGGCATATGATATTATGTGTTGAGCATTTTTTGATAGCTCATGTAATGATTCTTTTCACTTTTAATTATTAAAGGTTATTTCCAGAATAACCTTGAAGTTGCTTTTTATTTGCTCAGATATAATGTGGGTGAATTTCTGTGTCTATCTCTGGCTCTGAGACTGTTCTCCCTCTGTGGAAAATCATCATTTGAGCACTGATGGGTATGGGAATAGGTTGGGAGAGCACAGATGAATGGGAGAGCATAGATGAATGCGAGACTATGTTGATGGCTATTAAGTATTCATTTAAGAGGTTTTATTAAATATCCTGTACCTGAGTTCACTCTACCTCTTTGATATGTGTGTCGCATTCTTATATGGCTTTAGATCAATTCTCTAATTTATCATGAAATATTAGAGCCGTTACTTATGTCACAAACCCAGCCCTCTATTTTTCTTGCTTCATCTGATTCTCCCAGCAATCTATTTTTAATCCTCTTGTTATCAAAAGCCTTTTTTTAAAGTTGGCACACAATTTACTTTTTTCTAGAGATAGAAAAATTAATGGGAAGTAAAGCCTTGCCTATTTTGCCCTGTTCTTTTAAATCAAGATTACAAATATTAATTTTATTCAACAAGTTATAAAACATACTTACATTTGAAATAAATTCACAATATAAATATATTTACAATTTATATTTATAATTTTAAAATGTCCAATTCTGTTCTTTTACCATTAAACAGAAATGAATATTGGTATACTATAATGGAAAGGTAAATAAGTAAAAAATAAACATTTAGGAAAATTTATAAAGTGTGTAACATTTATTACTGGTTGGGGGAAAACAAGTCTTATAGAAAAAATGTTTACAAAGCATTGATAATTGAAGAAAATCAAAAGTGAAAACATACAGCTTTGGGATGATGATACAAACAAATGGAAAAATGATATTGTATTTAGAATCAGAGGGTCATGTATATATCTTTAATGTGAGTTATGTCCAAATTAGAATCAGAATATAATATGTTTAAGAATTTTACAAAAATATAATGCTACTGCTTATTCTTTTTCATCTTCTTTGTTTTATTTTTTCTTTTTCTTCAAGAATCACTCAATACTTCATTTTAATAAAAATCCAAGTTTGGATAGATGTGTGGTTGACTTCTCATGAATTTGAATTAGCCTGGTGTTGCGACTGCCAAAAATATAATGAAGTGACGTAGTCTGCATATGGTGTTGAGTGATTCTGCAGTATTCATTTAGGAGTTTACTTTTAACATTACCTAACAGAGATATATGAACTAACAGCTGTTTATCATTTTAATAGATATTATACCCAAATGCTTCATATTCAAACATTCATATTATAAATTGTTGCTGATAAATGTTTTATAGATGATGTAAGATAAAATTGTTCATCAACAAAGCTGAGATCATTGAGTTATTGATTCAATGTCCCTTGCTAAAATTACCAAGCTAAATATGATGTCAGCTCAGAGACCAAACAGGAATGAAATCTATTAGTCTTTGTCGTTATGCTTTTAATTTCAAGGGATGCTTTTAATTTAGTGTGTATTTTCTTTCTTGGTCACTGCCAATACTTCAGAGGTGTCAGTAAATCAAAATATAAAGCATGAAAGGTGTAACTTATGTCTCCTTGTAGTCTACGTATATTTATTATTTGCTTTCTTCATTGTAATATATTGACAAGATTCTTCAGTAATAATGGATAATCCATATCATACATGTACATTTATATTTTATTTAAAAACATTAGCAAGACACCTGAATGTAGAAAGGCAACAGATTTTAATGGCAGATGAGTAACTGCTAGATGTTTCTGTTCTTCCCCAGGTCTATTTGGAGGAGTTCTATACCTGTGTTATAAAGGTGTTCACTATTTTGGTAGATATAATTGCTTCTGATTCATTAAAATTTAATCTTTAATGTAAGGTTGTTTCTTTGGATTTTTATAATGTTTAAAGACAAAATAAACAGTGAGTTAGGTAGAGGAGTAATGGAGTATTTGGGAACTTGATACTCTAGTCATTCCAAAGTCCTTTATTTAAGCTTGTATACTAGAATAATGCAGGGTCATTAGTATCAAAAATTCATATTTTTCATGGCATTTTTAAGATAGGAAAGACAAGCAGTTATCTAGGCCTAGAATGGCAAAATGACTTTAATATGCATGCAAATGTTATTTGTTTGGATGTGTGATTCTAAGATTAATATAGATTAATACAGAGTTGTGCTATTGGTAGGAGTTGTTTTAATTAAAATGCACAAAAGTATTCAAGGGGTTTTGAATAAACCTTTAGAAACTACAGTATCAATAATAGAATGAAAATATTTTTGAATAAATTGTGATTAACATAAAATTAACACAGTATCATTATTTATTTTAAAACAAGACTCTTTTTGGCTTCTGAATTTAATTGACAAGAACAGTCTGTGCTTTTCTTTATCAGAAAGAGAAATAACTTGTAAGCTGATTCCTTTCTTATAATCATCTAAATTGGATCATTAAAAACATAATCATCTAAATTGTATCATTAAAAATTGTCTAATATTTAATTATTTATCCTTATTATATAAATAAGAGTAAAAGAACCAGGTATGGAAGTATATAATAATTCATGTTTTATGTTATTGCCTTATTAATTGCATATGCAATACAAAACAACTTCCAGATCTGAAGAAATAGAAGATTCAAAAGTGAGTTCTATAAACTGTTCACCTGCACAATTCCACATCTCTCTACAAAGGTAACCATTCTTAATAATTAGTTTCTTAAACTTAAAATGTTTTTTCTGAAAATTTTTTTTCAATTACTAAGAGAGTTCTTCCTATGTCATATAAATCTAAGACATTTTAAGAGCTACAGAATATTTTCTAAAGGCGGTTTTCCATTATGTTCTCTATTCTATTTCCATTGAAGGACACATAAGTAGTGTTTTATTTATTTATTAAAATTTTGGTTGTAAAACATGATGCATGACTATTCTTGAGGATGCATCATTGAGTTCAAATATTACCTATTTCTTTAGGTAAATTACTAGAAGAAGTTTATTTGGTTCCAAGACGTGTTCATTTAAAATTATAAACAATATCTCCAAATAGCATTTTCAAAAGACTGAATCAGCTTACAACTATATATAAGTGGTCATTGCTCTACACCCTATTCTCATATTTTGTGTGATTGTGTGTGTGAGTATGTGTGCATGTATGTTAATCTAATGGGGCATAATGATTTTATACTGTTTTGTAAAACTCATTTGTTTAAACCATAGTGAAGCTGAACATTGATTTGGCATACACTTTTACTTCTATATTTAGCTGTTATTTTTATATTTGGAGCTCTATCTGTTGGGTTTTTTCTTTTTCATTTTTACATAAAGAAATCAATATTTTTTCTTTATCATTTCTGAGATGTGTTTGTGTTTTGGAAGATATCGGTATTTCCCACTTCAGTATTTTTTTTAATTAATTGTATTTTCTCCTAAGAGTTTTATCATTTTTGCTTTTAACGTTTTTTGCTAGAACTATTTTTTTTTATTTTTATTTTTTTGTGGTACGCGGGCCTCTCACTGTTGTGGCCTCTCCCGTTGCGGAGCACAGGCTCCGGACGCGCAGGCTCAGCGGCCATGGCTCACGGGCCCAGCCACTCCGCGGCATGTGGGATCTTCCCGGACCGGGGCACGAACCCGTGTCCCCTGCATTGGCAGGCGGACCCTCAACCACTGCGCCACCAGGGAAGCCCTAGAATTATTTTTTTAACCCATGTGAAGGGATTGGAATTTTTTAGGCTATTTATTCAATAATTTCTTTATATCAGTATATAAAGTCATTTATTTATATCAGTATTATACTTTGGGTTGTAATCCAGTATTACTTAATTTGTTGCTAAAATTTTTCTAGCTTTGGCCCTTAGGAGCTTTTTCAGTTGGTTTTTATGTTTCTCGTTCTTTTGACATTATTTGTGTGTGTGTGTGTTTATAGCAATTTTCTTAAGTTGTTTTTCGCTACAAGATGCTCCAGGATCATCTTTGAAATTAACTATCTTAGTTCCAGAATCAGCCATTTCTCCAAGGAACTCTGACTTCCTTTATTTGGAGGATACTATTAGAAACTAAGATCTGGGTATAATATAATATTTACAATGGATTTAAAATAAATTTTAGAAGAAAAATGCTGAAATATAATTATTTTAAAGGAACACCTATTATTATTTTATAGGACACAGCTTGGCTAACAATGAGCAAGATCATGTTATTGCCTTATGTTAACATATCTAATTTTATGTGAAAAAAAAGAATTAAATAATCACTAATATTGATACTTTACTAATTAAGACTGACATTTTACCTAATAGTTGTCATTTATTATTGCATTTTTCAATGTATAAAATGAAAAGAATGAGTAACAAAGTAACTACTGTTAAAGCAGTTTTCTTATTAAAAATAATTATAAAATTATTTTAAATTAATAGACTTGATAGAGGAAAACAATAAACAATGTAATAACTTTGCTTTACTCTAAACACTAATACAGTAAATGTTTATACAAATAATTAATAAACTAATATGGGCAAAATACCTACGTACAATTTTTTATACATAAAAATAAAGTATGGATACTATATTTAAAGCATTCTGCATGACATACTGACATTGTTGATGTGTTCTGTGTATTATACAAGAAGTTCCTGATATTTTATTAACATAAGCATGCCCATGTCCATATCAACTGTGTTTTCTCATTTGATTTCTCTCTTGGTATATTTATGGAAGCCTTAGTTAGATCTAAATTTACATTCCTCTGCTCCTTAGTCTGCCAGCAATTTGTCAAACACTTGAGGCAAATATACTGAATCAGCTTATTTACAAGATGACTTCCTTCATCTCCTCTTTAAAAATTTCTCTACTTATGTATGCATATATAAGCAACTTTATAGTAAAGGTACAAATAAAATTAATAATCTTGACAGTATGAAGACTGAGAAATTTCATCATGAAACTCAACCAAAATCAATTATGGACTTGAATACTTTAGAAAAAAATATTCATGTGTCATTTTTCCTTAACCATTGAATTTTATTTTAAATTTGCAAAATATTTTCTAACCTTTACACTCTACTTCATTTTATGGTTATGGAAAAGCTGCTGTGGTGTAGGTAGATATATAGTTATTTCACTGAGTTTTTTTTAATGTATGAAAAAACACAAAATTAAATACTTCCCCTGAAATACTGCTCTCTCTGTATCTCTTCTCCCTTTAAGGAATTTTCTAAAGATGGGCTGTTAATTCCCTAAATTCACTAGTATATTAATATAACACATATACCTCTGCATTTTGCCACATTTAAACAATGCCCAGAAATGCTTTGGAAAATTACCGAGCCAAGGCTAACCTAGGAACAAAAACCAGATGTCACATTTCCATTATTCCATTTTTGTTCGGGAATTTTGGAACATTGAGTAGATTGCCATGAACGTAATCAGCTGTCCTCTAATATTTCTCTTCTAGAGCCACCCTTATCTTTCATTATGCCCACCAGTCTTGTAATAATAAGTTAATTTAAGAAGTTAATACTGATTTAACTATGATAAAACTTGACTTAGAGTTATCCATGGAAACTAGAGTTGCAATAAATAATACTGGTAGGATCAGGAATTTATGCAAATATCAATAAAATCTCCTGAAGTTAGGGTGGAAATAACATGCAAGTACTTTTATTAAAATTTAAATTTATCAAGTTGTTAATTGATAACAATGATATATAATTGATCAATCTCCCTATAGGTAAGAAGATTTAGTATTATATTTTTTTAAAAGTAGAGCATGGAAGAGTCTATCAAAATCATTAACCTCCTAGTGGTTTATTTCTTGGGTTTAAAGGGATCACAGGATTTATCAATTGCTATAAGCTGCAACCCACTGAGAAATTCTGAAATTCCTTCTTTTGTTTTTCTCTCATTCCAAACCTATTGTGTCTTTACTTCCATTATTTAAATAGCTGTGTTTAAAGGTAACCTGCCTTTCAGAATTAATCTGAAATTGTACAACCTCATATCTTTGGTGGTATGGGGCACAAGTTGTGTGATAGATATCCTCTAACATCCATGACATAAATAAGCATTCACAATAATCAATACAATGTAAAAAAACACTCTTAGCAGATCAAGGTCAATGTCTTACACAGTCCTAATAAATAGTAATATTAATGCTGTAAGTAGGAAGGAAAATCCTTCTTTGAAATTGTAAAATTGTAATGTGATGAGGAATTATGTCTGTGCTGTGCATTTAAACATAAGGGACATTGGCATAGAGCTGAACTAGGTAAATGGAGTCTCTCTAGCTGTGGATTCATGTAGCTGGAGAATTTAATTTGGAGTGTGCAGTCTTCAGCTTGGTAATTCCCACAGTAGGCTCTACAGGGAGAGTCAAACTTGGCAGTGATCACTAGTGTTTTTCAGGGCTTTCATGGTATAAAATGGCCATTATAGATCACTGTTCCTTTAACATATTTAAGTGGTAGCTGTGTTTAGCAGTTCAGGTGTAAACACAGTAAGAAGCTGGAAAAAAATATTTTTGAGCCAGAGATTTTAACAAATCTACAAGATGGAATAATGCCAAAGGGAAGAAGCAAGAGCACTGGCACTGGAGAAAACACAGAGGCCAGAGCCAAGAAATCTTACTTATGATGCCTGCAAGTGTACAGAAAGGTCTTGGATAGTCTTTTCTGGAGTTATCTGTGCTGAATCAGCTTCTCCCTGATTAGATTACATATTTCGCTGGCAGTGGCCAAGCCAAAGTCATTGCTGATGGACTCAAAGTTAAGCATACTCAAGCGAATTTTGATGTTGATTAGAAAGCCTATGCACTTTCTATTTATTACTATTTTATATTTAGGGTCATTCTCAAAACTAGAACACAAGTACTGGTCTAAAAACACATATGTTGCACATCCATATGATACAATACTACTAAGCAATGAAAGCTAACAAACTACTGAAGTGCAGCAAGATGGATACATCTCAAATATACTGAGCTAAATGAAAGTATTCACACTCAAATGGTTATATATTGTATGTTTCCATTTACATGACATTCTGGAAAAGGCAGGCTTATAAAGGACAGAAAATAGATTAGTTGTGCCCAGAGTCTAAGGGTAGGAGCATGAGCTAATTATTAGGGGTGATAGAAATATGAGTATATGACTGTGTACATTTGCAAAAACTCATCAAGCTATACATCTAAACAGGGTAAATTTTATCACATATGAATTACACTTTAATAGATTTGACTTTTAAAAAATATATAATTCAGAAATTATCAAGTAGTCTTCAGTACAGCCAATTAAAGAGTTAACAAAAATTCACAATATACGCTTAATATTGCAGCTATGATGCTTATGCTCTTCTTTACCACAAGAAGGTCATAAAAGAGACCAAAGATGGGAGGTTTAAAGCTTAGAATTCCTAATTTGGGGGCTTGTTTTTAATCTGCTACAAAATGTTTCTTCCTTAACAGACTGAAGATTTAAAATGTTTAAATGAGAATTAGCATTAAAAATTAGTCATCCTTGAGATGCCACAAATCCTCTATTAGGTTGTTTTAAATCAAGAAAATATGATTAATATAATAACAACCAGTTTTGGGGTTACACGTCTGGGTGTTGGCTATTTAGATTAAATGACCAGGGGAAAGTCACCTTTCCATCATAGGTTTATTGTCTAATCAGTGCTTTGATTTTTTTTTAAATGTAATATTTAGACATATATTAAGGTATTTGCCTCATGTAATTTCCTGATATATCTTTTCATCCAGATCAAAATGAAACTTTTTGATTATAAATTTAAACTTTATAAATTCTAAGTATGAGGTAGACATTAAGTTGTTAACTGCTTTTAGATTAGAATCCCCTCTTGGATATGGACGTGTATTCACCATTTAGATAACTGAATTTGATGAGTTTAGCTAGTTGATTAGCCAATGACAAAATCAAGAAATAAAATTCTTGGCTCAGTGTTGCTAGCCATTGTCCATTTCCTTTCAACCTTTTTCAGAAGAAATAGTATATTGTTTTCTTACAGTGAATTGTACTTTATAATAATCAGATATATATCTATAACCTATGGTTTTGGAAATCTCAAAATCACATCAGAATTTAAACTTTTTTCTTTCCTTTTATCTTCATTATTTTACATTTATTTATAGGCTATTTGGCATGTTACATATGTATTACTAAACTCTACATTTCTTCATTTTGTGGCTCAATTTTGTATTCTATAATTCTACAATAATTTTAGAATTTTGTCTTTGTTTTCTATTTTTACTTATGAGAATATAATGTAAACAATTAAAAACACCCTAATTTAATTGTGTAACAAATGTCAAGTGTCCAGTCACTGTACAAGCTAGGGGTTAAGATGTCACCCAAATGATTGCAAATAGGTCCCTGCTTTGTGTTGTGAATGTTGCCAAATCAAAATGGCCCACAGTGGTCACATAACATATTAACAACCTAATGAAAGACAACTAATGAACCTCTCCAGAAAACATCTATTGATACATTTCTTAGAGAGTATAGAATATAATTCTCTAAGGTTCACACCAGGGTATTCTTTATGTGCTTGAAAATAAAAATGTTGGAGGACAATTATTTTGCCCAAGGATGAATCAGAGCTCATGATTTCAAAATTGGTTCTATCCATGATAACATAACTATGGTTTATAAAACCAGATGGATGACATCTTTATACCACCATCTATATGTATATATGCTTATCATTCCATTTCAATGAAGAAAAAATATATATAGCTTTTTTTTTCAAATAAGAAAACAAAATTGCCTCTCAGGAAATCACTGTTAACTTTTTGACCACAAAATACAGTAGTTCATTCTGCATTTGGAAAATCAATAGTATTAATGTCCATCATTTATGCTATTGTTGAACATCTCAGAGTGACTACCCTCAAGGAGTGCCCAATTATGAATTATAAATTTCAGTTAATTTAAACTGCTCATAAGCACATTTTCCTTGTTTGAAGAGAACACTGAAGAGTTTGCAAAGTCAGAGAATTTTCTCAGCACATTAGTTTTCAAAATCTAATCAAATGGTGATAATATAATCTTAATTAAAAACAAACTAAGAAAAACACTTTAGAAACAGTATTTCCAGTACTTTATTTACTAGTATCTAGGTCCTTAGGGCCCTGATATACTTCTCTAAAATTTTACTCTTCAGCAAATTATACCAATAACGCTCAATATGAGCCCCTTAGATGAAACTTAAAACATGAATTATTATGATATAATTACATGTTGGGGATTCCAGGGATACAGCCAGCCCACTGTGAGATTTTATTTTCTCTCCAGTGTTTGCAACTCACATCATAGTGCTGTTACCACAGTGCTATCATAGAGCTGGGACACAAGTTGTTTTCTGTGGCTAGATAGTTTAATTTTTTCCTTTCATGAGGCAATTCAAATAGAATTCAGGTGATTCAAGCATGGTATCTCAATTTAAAGAGGAAGACATTGACAAATATTAAAATGCTTTAGTGTCAAAATGCCACAAATGTGAAAAACATAGTCAAATAGTAATTTAGAAAACTTGCCTATGATTAAATGATGGTCAGACAGTTGTGATATAGAGCTGAAAGTCACATGATCTCTTTCAACTGTGTTTCCAGAAGCCAACATTTCAATTGAATTTAATTTGTCATAGAACAAGTAGGGAGTGAAAAGCCATGCTGCTTCCGAGGGATCTTTTTAAGCATCTGTTGACTAGATTAGCGGCTCAGTATTTATCAGGGTGCAAATTCCAGTCAGGACAAGATAGAGGCCTATTAGTTTTATAAAAATATCCAAGTCTGTTTATATTGGATGATCTTTTTGATAGATTTCTCAGTCTTCAAGATGATTTTAAGCATTGACTAGAGAAAATGTAAATCTCTTAAGTAGCTTATTCTAATAAAAGTATAACATTTGCTTCTGTTTTGCAAAAAGACAGCTAAGCAGTCTTGATTAACAAAGGTTGAGACACAGCATTGAATTACTGCATCCTGAAATTAAGAGCACATCAGTGAGATTTAACCCATCTGTGGAAAGTGTTCATAAATAAATTCTCAGGCTCTTCTGACAAGGTATTTTCTGATACATGTAAAACTATAGGTGTGTGCTTGTCCATAAAATGCAGAAGAGAGGCAGTAAAAAGAATTTCATTAACATAAACAAGCCCAAAAGCCTAATGTATTTCAACAGAAATGGGCTCCCATGTAAACTATGGTATGAGAGCTTATGTATAATTCAAACTTTTCAGGAACTTCTGCCACATATACTATGATTTCTTTTAAAGGACATGGAAACATTCATGGCTACTGTTTCTCCTAGATTTTTAAATAGAGTGAAAAAATACAATCTTAGAGTCCTGGAGGTTTTAAGAAATTAATCTTCTTACTAGGAAAATGTTAATACTGTACAGGTTACAGAGTCTATACAGATTCTCACACCCACAAAATTTGAACGACATTAATCTAAAACAACCACATAGCATCAGAGGACAGGTTATTTTCCAATATTGGAATAAAAAGAAAATTCCATGGCTACACTTGCCACCAAGAGAAACACCTTGCACTGCATGTCTGGCCAAATCTGTCGATATATATATTTTTCTGCGTCAATGCTCTTAGGTGACATCAAAGAGATATGGAAGTAGAGAATCAATATCTTTGTGCCAGCAGCAGCGGCAAAACTGTGACCGAGATGACGTTTACTGTTGATCAGGCTACAGTCTCTCCATCCAAACCTTCTAAAAGTACCAGTGAGCACATCCAGAACCCACTTGGCAGAGCCCTTCTTTCAGCTGTAGCTACTGAACATATTTCACTTCTATCTCACGATGTAAGTGTGATGGTTAAGAAAGAAACAGAGATAAAAACAAGCAATAGGAAACAGTTTCTAAGCAGTTCATTAAATTGAACTGTTTCAAAACAGCAGTGCTTATTGAATTGTTCCTCTAAAGGGGGCTGAAACTATACAAAAGCTAAGAGACAGAGAGTGTACTAGGGCATCATTAGGCTCGCTGAGGCTACACAACTGGTTTCTGCCAGCTCTCCAGATGTGCACAATATCGAATGGGAAAAAGGAAAGGAGTTAAAGATATATCAGTAATATTTCAAATGACTGCCGCCCAATTTATATCCAACTGTAATGAATGGAATGGCACTGTTTAATGTAACTTTTTATGTATTTTAAACAATATTTCCTTAGTTAATTTAAAAAGCAAGGTTACAATGGATGATTCTACCATAATATACTGCTTCAGCAAACAGCAGTTATAATAGACTAAATGCCTAGTAGTTTTAAATAGATCTCATGTGACAATAAAATGAAAAATCTTTGACTTCAATCCTTGCTATTGAACCACATGCTTTAAAAAGTGAATAAAAAATTATTCCAGATGAAGTAAGATGGATTAATTTAATAACCAAGATGGAATGCTCAGTTGAACTTAGTAGCCACGGATAGTTTAAGCCACATAAAAATGATATTCCTGGAATGAGCAGCAGACAGAATTTGATGTTTTGAATGTAATACTCAAAAAGAAATATTATTACTTAGAACTAGATACATATAATACAAACGTTATAATGCCATTATTTGTGCTCAGCGTGTTTCTAAAATGATTTAAGGCAGCTTGCAATAAAAAGATAAAAGTGCCAACAATCTTCACCTTGAAGCTTATCATGAAGTCAGCATAGAGTTTTTACTCTGCACTTATTGCCCAAGGACGGAGGTTTCACTGATGTCTGTGTCCAGAGTATCTCTCACCATGCTACTTTATCCTTTTTTTTAATGTCTTTTTATCAAAATTTGCATTTTAACTAATGTATTTGGAACACTAAGCAGACTAAGGCAGGTAGATTTATTTTCTTCTGCTTGTCAATTGGTAAAGGCAGATGGGATGAGATGGAGCAAGGATGTGGCTCTTAGTAACTGGGTTTATGGCCTATGTTCAACTCCTCAGGCAGTCATGTTCGATTCCCAAGTATTCACCACAATGCTGGGCACATGAAGATTCAAAAGCTTTTCATTAACGAACTAAGAAGAAAAAAAAATGCCCAGATATTGCTCATCACAGTTTTCTGTGGCTATTTTTCTTAAAAAAGAAAGAAAAAAATATGCCTAGTGTATCACTTGTAAGAGATATAACAGAAACTTGTATTTTATTCAAGAAAAAGTCACCCAAAATTTTGAAAACTTTTTAAAAACCTTTTTTTCCTACAGTGCTTAGGAGAACGTAATGATTCAGATGCTGATGAACTTACCTTTTGGGCAAAGATAAGATCCTAAAACAATTAGAGAAAAATGCTCACATTTGACACTTTTCCAGGAGCAGATTCTATTAATTCTACCTTAATTTCAAAAGCAAGGTATAAAATCTAGTTTAACTTCATGGCTAATGGGTATAGGAATGCAGAGTAAAACACAATTACCACAGCCAAATTGCAGGGGGTTTTGTGATGTCTTATTTTGTTTGGATTCTACGAGTTGTTAGTAATTCCACAAGAAATTCTTACCAAAATGGAGGTTTGAAATCCATATTTGAATCGTATTTGCCACTACTGCAAGACTGTCAGAAAATGATACAAGTGGTGGGTAAATATCATAGTCTTCATGGCTAGTAACAATCATATAGGTGCTACTTGAAAGCGGTGGATTTCTATGAAAAGTACAACTGAAGAGCAAAATATTTGCCCAACTTAACAAATTTACCGAAGTAAAATTTAATTGACATTTCCAATTTTAAGATCATGCAGGGAAAGAAAAGCTCAGTTTATAGTTATATAACTAATACTAGTAAATGTAAGATTATGCAGTTTTTATGTTATGCTAAAAATACCTCAATGAAAAGAAATATTTTAAAATATAAAAAACCATGTACGTAAAGGAGCATTAAAAAAAGAAGAAAATAAGTTTCACTTATGAAGAAATGTGTACTACTTTATTTTAAGGCATTGTTTTGTTTTGATTTAAAAATTAGGATAGGTTGACTCATTACATAAAGTTAACTTTTGTGCTACATAGGTGTCATTCTACAATGTACAAAGGACCTTAGAGGTTATTTAGTGCAAACTCTCAACCAGTCAAATAATAGCCCTGACCCAGCCAATAATCTGTCACTAACTCAAACAGCCAGTGATAGTGGACACTGCATTTGGAAACCTCTTCCATAGTTGGGCATCTCCAATTGCTATCAAGATCTTCCTTTCATTAACCCCATATCTGAATCCCATGAATCATCACTGACTGGTTCTAATAAGAGTCCTCCTTTTACCTAAAATTTTAAACCACTTTATTTTCTTCTTGGGGAATTTTATTTCTTTCAGGCTTAATGTCTACACTTTCTTGAACTTGTTTCTAGACTCTTCATTGCCCTGCTCATCCTCTGATGGAACTTCTCTGCTCTACCAATATCCTTTGGAAATATAGCCTGCAGGATTCAGCACAATAACTCTGATGTGATATCACTGGGGTCTTCTGCCACTTCTATAAATGCTGATACTGTCCAGAATTCTGAAATTGAATACTAGACTTCATTTTGCTTTCCATATTTATGCTTAGATTTCATTTTATTTTCCACGTGTAATAGTTTTGCATCAATCTAAATGGCTTCAAGTAGTAACAATACACTGATGACTTGTAAAAATATAGAAAAGTCCAAACTAGTCTTATGCACTCCAGAGTTGCATATGTAAATATGTATCCAAATTCTGTAATCCAAGCTCATCTTAGAGACTTCACAGGCAACTCAAAATTTATCTCTTCATTCAGTAGATATGTGTCAATTGTCTTCCATGTGTTAAGCATTATTTGGGGATTTTTGGACACATCAGTGAACAATGATCTCCACCTTTGTAGGGTTTATATTATAGAGCTGGGTGGGAGGGCAATGAATAGTAAGAACAATATATAATTAAATTAGTATGTAAGAAAGTAAGTCCTATGAAAATAAGGAACACTAGAGCAGGATAATACAAATGAGGAGGTATGAGGAGGATGTTTGTGGTTGGTCTTGTTGAGAAGTTGACATTTGGGCAAACTTGAAGAAAAGAAGAAATTGGAAGGGACACATTTTGTATCAGAGTTCAGAGGCATCCTTGGAGAACTATGCAAGTATAAATAAGCTAAAATGGGGAAAAAGGTAAGGTACTTATGAAAAAACCCTGTTGAAAATATAGAGACATTGCAAAGCAATGTAAAACAATAACACTGGTTAAATGTCATCAACTGATTTAATCATTTTAAATTATTAAGCTGCATTTTTCTAATCCATTTATACTTCCACTCTACTTAGTTCTCTATTTTATTCCTTTTCCTCTTTTTTCTAATCTGTAACACCTTTTCAACCCTCCCTTTTAGCCCATGACTTTGCTAATTCACTGAGAAGATATTCAATAGAAACAATCAGAAGAGACATTTCTCATGTACTGTCTTTTACCTGCCTCTCTGCCCATATGTTCTTCCTTTCCTCATTTGCAATTTTTTCCTGGTTGCCAAATTTCTTAGTACTGGAGTAATACTGTGTTCAGTCCTTATACCTCTTTTCTGTTCTATCTACCTACTTTGTGTGTGTGTGTGTGTGTGTGTGATTTTATCCAGTGTCACGGCTTGATATACTATCTATAGGCTGATGACTCTCCTCTCCATTTTTTAATGTTTGCTCCCATAAATACCATTCATGATATGTCTGATTGCTTATTTAAAATATCCATTTGGATGGTGTGGTGGGCAGAATGACCTCTCCCCCTCATGTCAACTTCTTTCTTTCAAATCTGTGAATATGTTGCATTACATGGCAAAAGGGATTCTGAAGATGTAATTAAGATGACATCATAAGATAGGTCTTCAATTACCCAGGTGGCCCCAATCTAATCACATGAGCCCTTAAAAGCAGAGAACTTTTTTTTTTTCTGGCTGAGCACAGAGCTATGCAGCAGAAATAGAAGTCTGAGAGATTTCAAGTGTGAGAAAGAAGGACATTTCTGGCTTCAATGTAGTGGGCAATATGCAAAGGTCAGAAAGGGCTTTAAAAGTGAAGGGTGGCTCTCAGCTCATTGCCAGCAGGGAAATGGAGACCTCAACTGCAAGCAACTGAATTCTGCCAACAAGTTGAAAGAACTTGCAAGTGGATTATTCCCGACAGCCTCCTATACAGAAGGTAGCTTTGCCTGCTAACCCCTTCATTTTGGTCTTGTGAGACCCAGGAAGGAAGAACCAGCTGAATCATACTGTACTTAGATTTTGGCACTATTATAACTGCGATAATAAATGTATGTGGTTTTAAGCCAAAAATTCTGCAATAATTTGTCATGACAGCAGTAGGAACCTAATATAAGTATTTATTTGGTATCTTAGCAATAGAAAATCAGGATAAATACCTAAAGGCATTTGAGATATTCAGTTTCACATATTCCCTAATTTCCCCCCAAACCTGTTTTCCCCACTGTCTTCCCCATCCCAGTAAGTAGCAATTCTGTCCTTTAATAGCTCAGACCAAAGGGCTTGGAACCATCCCCGACTCTTGTCTCGTTCACACACTCCACAACCAAACCAGCAGCAGTATCTTTGGGGATTAACTTCAGGAGATATACAGTGTCTGACCAGTGCAGAGCACCTCCTGCTGACACTGTCCCTTATATCTCAACTGGGTTATTGCAGTGGTCTCCTGATTTGTCTCCCTGTTTCTGCCTTTGTCCCTTCAATCTCTTGTCGATCTGTCAGAGTAATTCTAAACCGTTAGTCAAATCATATTTCTCATTAGCTCAGACCTTCTGATAGCATCTATACAATCAATAATAAAAAATATGATGTGTAAAAAAACAGGCACAGGTAGGTAGAGGCACAGTAGCCCAGAGAAAGAGGACATCATGAATTATAAATCCTGGCATTTTCCATTAACTAGGCTTTACTTCTGTCCTTAACCAGACTAGAAAATTAATAATTCCAAGAATTCTTATCTATGGTTTAAGGAACAAAGACGATTCACTTTTAAACTAGTTATGATTTAAAGAAATACAGAAATAAATATTTACAGTGGTTATAATGGGAGAATGGGATTAAGGGGCACAGGGAAAAGGAGGTTTGCTTTTTGGTTGATACTCTTTTCCATTGTTATAGATTTTTCAAATTAGCACATGTTAGATTTATATTAAATGGTTCCTTAAGAACTTGAGTTTTTACCTAGTCATCTCTGAATAGGGAGGTCATCAAATATAAAGTAATAGAAAAAGCAGATATTATGTAGATTTCTTTTCAACAGCTTATTTAAATAGGATAATTTATACCAAATAACATTATGTTTTTCCATATAATACAGGAATTTCACTTTTTGAATGTGAAAAAAAATCATCTTTTAAAATTAAACTACTTGTTAGAACTCCTTATGTATGTACTATGAATGGTATTGCTATAAATCAAGCAAATAAATATCTGTTACAAACAATAAATTTTTTAAGGATGTAAAGGGTAAAAAAAGATTTATTGTGCACAGAGAGGAAACATACATTTATATGAATATATTGACATCCTAAGTAATATAAAAGATATTCTTTTAAATTAAAAAAGTAAAGGAAATAATTACTATACTGCATTTAGATGTATAATTATATATAATTAATACCTACAATTAGACATATAATATCTAGTTTTAATAATTTTAAATGGAATTATGCCATAACATAATTCATGTTCCAAGGCCGCTATAGAGAACTAGTTAGACTTTTAAAGAATATTTTAAAGAACTGTCTTGAAATAACACTTTGATAAAATAAAAGAAAAAATTTGAAATAGTAGACAGTCTATAACTATGTGAAGTTCTAATAATTTTTTTTTTTTTTTTTTTTTCGGTACGCTGGCCTCTCACTGTTGTGGCCTCTCTCGTTGTGGAACACAGGCTCCGGACGCGCAGGCTCAGCGGCCATGGCTCACGGGCCCAGCCACTCCGCGGCATGTGGGATCTTCCCGGACCGGGGCACGAACCCATGTCCCCTGCATCGGCAGGCAGACTCTCAACCACTGCGCCACTAGGGAAGCCCTGAAGTTCTAATAATTTTTTAAAAGTTTTTTTAAAACATGTTTTTGGAAAAACTTTTAAATAGTCAAGCAAGTTGATATATGCTACACATTTCCTTCATTTTTTAGTATACTTTTACTGGAAAGTATGCTGAATTGTCTTTAAAGAATATATTTTCTTTTTTTAGAATAGGGAAGATACAAACATAATGTTTTAGAAATGTGGTGGAAAAGTATCTAGGGGTTGTGAGTAGTTAGATGATTCAATTCCAGGAATAAAGATTGTTCTATTAGGGACAGATTGGAAGATAGACATTTAAAGGCTTATTTCAATTTCTTTTTGAATCCATCACAACTAAGTCAATAACAATTTGAATTTAAATGTAAAAATACATTTATTTCCAGAAATTGAAGTAATTCAACTGAAACCAATAGTACACTTCTACCAGTGACTAAAGAATGTAATTTATATGCATAGTAAATTAGGCACTGGACCTAAATACATATATGTATATATAAATATGTATATATTTCTTATATATATGTAAGAAGAAAAAGAGAAAACAAAAAGCATATCTGAAATACTACTTTCACATACTTTTAATTCTGAGCTCACTTGTGTTCTATTCAAACACCTCATACTGGTCAGAATGGCCATCATCAAAAAATCTACAAACAATAAATGCCGGAAAGGGTGTGGAGAAAAGGGAACCCTTTTACCCTATTGGTGGGAATGTAAATTGATACAGCCACTATGGAGAACAGGATGGAGGTTCCTTAAAACACTAAAAATAGAGCTACCACATGACCCAGCAATCCCACTACTGGGCGTATACCCAGAGAAAACCATAATTCAAAAACATACATGCACCCCAATCAATGTTCATTGAAGCACTATTTACAGTAGCCAGGACATGGAAGCAACCTAAATGCCCATCAGCAGAGGAATGGATAAATAAGATGTGGTACATATATACAATGGAATATTACTCAGCCATAAAAGGGAACAAAATGGTGTCATTTGCAGAGATGAGGAAGGACCTAGAGACTGTCAAACAGAGTGAAGTAAATCAGAAAGAGAAAAATATTGTATATTAACACATATAAATGGAATCTAGAAAATGGTAAAGATGATCTTATTTGCAAAGAATAAATAGAGACACAGATGTAGAGAACAAACATACGGATACCAAGGTGGGGGGGATGAAGTGGGAGATTGGGATTGACATACATACAATGCAATGTATAAAATAGATAATGAGAACCTACTGTATAGCACAGGGAACTCTACTCGGTGCTCTGTGGTGATGGGAAGGAAATCCAAAAAAAAGAGGATGTATGTATAGGTATGGCTGATTCACTTTGCTCTACAGCAGAAACTGACAGCACTGTAAGGCAACTATACTCCAATTTTTAAAAAGACACTTAAAATTAAAAAGAACAATGATCAATAACTTCTCATCACAATCTCATCTTTTCCAACTCTCTCTTTTCCTCATATGGTTTTCATCTCTCTTTTTTTTACATTAGTAGAGTAGATACCAGGCAAGGCCATTCAGATAAAATGATGATTCAAATACAGACCACAACTTAAAGAAGTTAATAGTCTAATGGAGAAGGAAGAAAAACCAATTACAATTCAACATCAGAAACACTATGAAGTACACAAGTGCGGGATACCTATACGAGCATATAGAAATATTCAGTAAGGCTAGAAAGTAAACAGATGTATTCAAATTAACTGCCTCACCTAGAAGCAGGTATGTAAATATTATCAAATTTTATACTGGATTATTGGTTTTTAAATACTGATTTTAAAGATAACACTTTATATTAAGGATTTACTGTGAAATCCTTACATTTGTATCATCATATATGTTTTTATTTTTATCTCGTTTTCAAATTTTAATGTTGTTTGTGACAATGTAGTTACAAAGCTAGTGTTTATGATTATGTCTTCTTTCTCATTTTTAAAATCATGATTTAAGAAGCTATTTCCCTTGAAAAATGAATAGGTAAATAAATGAATAAATATTCATTCATAATGGCAATTATTCATAATGAGTAAAATTACTATCATGATATATTTTAATGTATATGTACAAATATAATACATTCATATAAATGCACACATCTACTACATATTTACATATATTTAATAAGTATAGAATGTTCAATTATATTACTTAGGTTATTTATAATTTATAATACTATATAATTATATAAATAACAATAATATATAGCGATATGTACTACCATATATAATTGTTTCATTTCCATATATATGACATCATAATATAATCATATTCTTTTCTTTTTTTAATAGATATTTATTGGAGTATAACTGCTTCACAATACTGCACTAGCCTCTAAGCCCAACAGAGTGAATCAGCCACATGCACACATACATCCCCATATCCCCTTCCTCTTGAGCCTCCCTCCCACCCTCCTTATCCCACCCCTCTAAGCTGTCGCAAAGCACCAAGCTGCTCTCCCTGTGCTATGCTGCTGCTTCCCACTTGCTAACTATTTTACATTTGGTAGTGTATATATGTCGATGCTACTCTCACTTCACCCCAGCTTCCCCCTCCCCTGCATGTCCTCAAGTCCATTCTCAATGTCTATGTCTATATTCCTGCCCTGCCGCTATGTTCATCACTGGCATTTTTTTTCTTAGATTACATATATATGCGTTAGCATACAGTATTTGTTTTTCTTTCTGACTTACTTCATTCTGTATGACAGACTCTAGGTCCATCCACCTCACTACAAATAAATCAGTTTTGTTTCTTTTTATGGCCGAGTAATATTCAATTGTATATATGTCACATCTTCTTTATCCATTCATCTGTTGATGGACATTTAGGCTGCTTCCATGTCCTGGCTATTGTAAAGAGAGCTGCAGTGAACATTGTGGTACGTGATTTTTTGAATTATGGTTTTCTCAGGGTAGATGCCCAGTAGTGGGGTTGCTGGGTCATATGGTAGTTCTATTTCAGTTTCTTAAGGAACCTCCATACTGTTCTCCATAGTGGTTGTATCAATTTACATTCCTACCTATAGTGTAGGAGGGTTCCCTTTTCACCACACCCTTTCCAGCATTTATTGTTTCTAGATTTTTTTGATACTGGCCATTCTGACCAGTGTGAGGTGATACCTCATTGTAGTTTTGATTTGCATTTCTTTAATAATTAGTGATGTTGAGCAGCTTTTCATGTGCCTCTTGACCATCTGTATGTCTTCTTTGGTGAAATGTCTATTTAGGTCTTCCACCCATTTTTTAATTGGATTGTTTGTTTTTTTGATATTGACTTCCATGAGCTGTTTGTATATTTTGGAGATTAATCCTTTGTCCGTTGTTTCATTTGCAAATATTTTCTCCCATTCTGAGGGTTGTCTTTTTGTCTTATTTATGGTTTCCTTTGCTGTGCAAAAGATTTAAGTTTCATTAGGTCCCATTTGTTTATTTTTGTTTTTATTTCCATTACTCTAGGAGGTAGGTCAAAAAAGATCTTGCTGTGGTTTATGTCAAAGAGAGTTTTTCCTATGTTTTCCTCTAAGAGATTTATACTGTCCAGTCTTACATTTAGGTCTCTAATTCACTTTGAGTTTATTTTTGTGTATGGTGTTAGGGAATGTTCTAATTTTATTCTTTTACTTGTAGCTGTCCAGTTTTCCGAGAACCACTTATTAAAGAGGCTGTCTTTTCTCTATTGCATGTTCTTCCCTCCTTTGTCGTAAATTAGGTGACCATATGTGCGTGGGTATATCTCTGGGCATTGTATCCTGTATCATTGATCTGTATTTCTGTTTTTTGTGCCAGTACCATACTCTCTTGATTACTGTAGCTTTGTAGTATAGTTTGATGTCAGGGTGCCTGATTCCTCCAGCGCTGTTTTTCTTTCTCAAGAATGCTTTGGCTATTCGGGGGCTTTTACAATATGAATTGTAAAATTTTTTGTTCTAATTCTGTGAAGAATACCATTAGTAGCTTGATAGGGATTGCACTGAATCTGTAGTTTGCTTTGTGTAGTACAGTCATTTTCACAATATTGATTCTTTCAATCCAAGAACACAGTATATTTCTCCATCTGTTTATGTCATCTTTGATTTCTTTCATCAGTGTTTTATAGTTTTCTGAGTACAAGTCTTTCATCTCCTTAGGTAGGTTTATTCCTAGGTATTTGTTTCTTTTTTTTGTGATGGTAAATGGGATTGTTTCTTTAATTTCTCTTTCTGATTTTTCATTCTTAGTGTATAGGAATACCAGAGATTTCTGTGTATTAATTTTTGTATCCTGCAACCTTACCAAATTCACTGAATAATTCTAGTAGTTTTCTGGTGGCATCTTTATCTGGATTTTATGTATAGTATCATGTCATCTGCAAACAGTGACAGTTTCACTTCTTCTTCTCTGATTTGGATTCCTTTTATCTCTTTTTCTCCTCTGATTGCCATGGCTAGGATTTCCAAAACTATGTTGAGTAACAGTGGTGAGAGTGGATATCCTTGTCTTGTTCCTGATCTTAGAGGAAATGTTTTCAGCTTTTCACCATTGAGTATGATATTTGTTGTGAGTTTGTCATGTATGGCCTTTATGATGTTGAGGTAGGTTCACTCTATGCCCATTTTCTAGAGAGTTTTTATCATAAATGGGTATTGAATTTTGTCAAAAGCTTTTTCTGCATCTGTTGAGATGATCATATGGTTTTTATTCCTTAAGCTGTAATATGGTGTATCACATTGATTGATTTGCATATATTGAAGAATCCTTGCATCCCTGGGATAAATCCCACTTGATCATGGTGTATGATCCTTTTAATATGTTGTTGGATTCTGTTTGCTAGTATTTTGTTCAGGACTTTTGCATCTATGTCCATAAGTGATATTGGTCTATAATTTTCTTTTTTGTCATATATTTTTCTGTTTATGGTATCAGGGTGATGGTGGCTTCATAGAATGAATTTAGGAGTCTTCCTCCCTCTGCAATTTTTTTGGAAGAGTTTGAGAAGGATTGGTATTAGCTCTTCTCTAAATGTTGGGTAGAATTCGGCTCTGAAGCCATCTGGTCCTGGACTTTTGTTTGTTGGAAGATTTTTAATTACAGTTTCAATTTCATTACTTGTGATACCTCTGTTTATATTTTCTAAGTATTTCTGTTCAGTCTTGGAAAATTGTACCTTTCCAAGAACTTGTCCATTTCTTCATGGTTATCCATTTTTTTGGCATATAGTTGTTTGTAGTGCTCTCTTATAATTCTTTGTATTTCTGTGGTGTCAGTTTTGATTTCTCCTTTTTCATTTCTAATTTTATTGATCTGAATCCTCTCCCTTTTTTTCTTGAAGAATTTGGCTAAGGGATTATCAATTTTGTTTATCTTCTCAAAGAAACAGCTTTTAGTTGTATTGATCTTTGCTATTGTAGTCTTTGCTTCTATTTCATTTATTTCTGCTCTGATCTTTATGATTTCTTTCCTCCTACTGACTTTGGGTTTTCTTTGATCTTCTTTCTCTAGTTGCTTTAGGTGTAGGTTTAGATTTATTTGAGATTTTTCTTGTTTCTTGAATTGAGATTAAATTGCTATAAACTTCCCTCTTAGAACTTCTTTTTTCTGCATCCCATAGGTCTTGTGTCATCGTGTTTTCATTGTCATTTGTTTCTATGTATTTTTTGATTTCTTCTTTGATTTCTTCAGTGATCTCTTGGTTATTTAGTAGTGCACTGTTTAGCCTCCATATATTTGTGTTTTTTACAGTTTTTTTCCTGTAATTGATTTTCAATCTCATAGCATTGTGGTCAGAAAATATGCTTGATACGATTTCAATTTTCTTAAATTTTCTGAGGCTTGATTTGTGACCCAAGATGTGATCTATCCTGGAGAATGTTCTGTGTGCACTTGAAAAGAAAGTGTATTCTGCCACTTTCGGGTGGAATGTTGTATAAATATCAATTTAATCTATCTGGTCTATTGTGTCATTTAAAGCTTGTGTTTCCTTATTTATTTTCTGTTTGGATGATCTGTCCATTGGTGTACGTGGGATATTAAAGTCCCCTACTATTATTGTGTTACTGTCAATTTCCCCTTTCATGGTTGTTACCATTTTCCTTATGTATTGAGGTTCTCCTATGTTGGGTGCATAAACATTTATAATTTTTATCTTCTTCTTGGATTGATCCCTTGATCATCATGTAGTGTCCTTCCTAATCTCTCATAACAGTCTTTATTTTAAAGTCTATTTTATCTGATACGAGTATTGTTACTCCAGCTTTCTTTTGATTTCCATTTGCATGGAATAACATTTTCCATACATTCACTTTCAGTCTGTATGTATCTCTAGATCTGAAGTTGGTCTCTTGTAAACAATATATACACAGGTCTTGTTTTTGTATCCATTCAGCCAGTCTGTGTCTTTTGGTTGGGGCATTTAATTCATTTACATTCAAGGTTATAATCTATATGTATGCTCCTATTACCATTTTCTTAATTGTTTTGGGTTTGTTTTTCTGGGTCTTTTTCTTCTCTTGTGTTTCCTGCCTAGAGAAGTTTCTTTAGCATTTGTTTTAAAGCTGGTTTGGTGGTGCTGAATTCTCTTAGTTTTTGCTTGTCTGAAAAGCTTTTGATTTCTCTGTCAAATCTGAATACATCCTTGCTGGGTAGAGTAATCTTGGTTGTAGGTTTTTCTCTTTTCACTTTAAGTATATCCTGCCACTTCCTTTTGGCCTGCAGAGTTTCTGCTGACAAGTCAGCTGATAAACTTATGGGGTTTCCTTTGTATGTTATTTTTTGGTTTTTCCCTTGCTGCTTTTAATATTTTTTCTTTGAATTTAATTTTTGTTAGTTTGATTAATATGTGTCTTGGTGTGTTTCTCCTGGGGTTTATCCTGTATGGAACTCTCTGTGCTTCCTGGACTTGGGTGACTATTTCCTTTCCCATGTTATGGAAGTTTTCCACTATAATCTCTTCAAATATTTTCTCAGACACTTTCTTTTTCTCTTCTTCTTCTGGGACCCCTATAATTCGAATGCTGTGCATTTAGTGTTGTCCCAGAGGTCTCTGAGATTGTCTTTCATTCTTTTCATTCTTTTTGCTTTATTCTGCTCCTTGGCAGCTATTTCTACCATTCTATCTTCCAGCTCACTTATTCACTCTTCTGCCTCAGTTATTCTGTTATTGATTCCTTCTAGTGCATATTTCATTTCAGTTATTGTGTTGTTCATCTCTGTTTGTTTGTTCTTTAGTTATTCTAGATCTTTGTTAAACATTTCTTGTATTTTCTCAATCCGTGCCTCCATTCTATTTCTGAGATTCTGGGTCACCTTTACTATCATTACTCTGAATTCTTTTTCACGTAGATTGCCTATTTCCTCTTGATTTATTTGGTCTTGTGGGTTTTTATCTTGTTCCTTCATCTGTAACATACTTTTTTGCCATCTCATTTTTTTTTTTTTGATGAGTGGGATTGTATTCCTCTCTTACTGGTTGTTTGGCCTGAGGCTTCCAACACTGGAGTTTGTAGACTGTTGGGTAGAGTTGGGTCTTGGTGCTGAGATGAGGACCTCCAGGAGATCTCACTCTGATGAATATTCCCTGGGGTCTGAGGTTCTCTGTTAGTCCAGTGGTTTGGACTTGGAGCTCCCACCACAGGAGCTTCAGCCTGACCCCTGGCTCATGAACCAAGATCCCACAAGCCACGTGGAGTGGCAAGAATAAAAAGGTGGGGGAGAGAACAATAACAAATTAAAAAATAAAATTAGACTAGGAAACTAACAGATATGTTAGAAAGAATATAAAAATAAAAATATAGATGAAATAACAACCGTAAGGTAAAACAGAACCACAGTAGTAAAAAAGAGAAGGAGAAAAAAAAAAAAAAGGTGGAAAAGGCCTTGGCTGTGGAGGGCACGGCCTAAGCAGTGGCAGGGTTTGGGTGCAGGGCGGGACCTATGCTTAGGACCAACAGGGCTGGAAAAGGCCCTGTGGGGGGTGTGTGCTTAGGCTCAACAGAACAAAAGGGACCCAGGTGTGCCTCTCACCTCTGGTCTCAGAGCGCAGGGGACCCCACTTGGGAGCTCAGCAGGCTTCCTGGGCTCGAGTGTGTGGGGCAAACGCCCTCTGTTCCTCTCCTGCTCCTCTGGTCCTGGGGGACCCCTCCTGCCTGTCTCTCCTGCTCTCCCCCAGCCTCCCTCCTATGTCCCCAGGACCCATGAGGCCTGGAGGGGCTTTGGCAGGCTGGAGACTGGCCTAGGAGCTCAGTAGGTTTCCCAGGCTTGAGTGTGCAGGACAAACACCCTCTGCTCCTCTCCTGCTCCTCTGGTCCTGGAGGGTCTCTCCCTGCCTGCCTCTCCTGATCTCCCCAGCATCCCTCCTATGCCCCCAGGTCCTACGCAGCCCAGAGGGGGCCACTGAGGGCATAAGACCCAGCCCTAGAGCTGAGCAGACTTCTCTGGCCAATTGGGCAGGGGATATTCTGGCCGTGCTCCCCCCAATCCCAGATGCCAATGGTCTCTAGAGGAGTGGGAACCCCTCCCCCCTCTCAGCCACCCCTCAGGGGCGCTGGTTCTGTCCTGCCTCCACTTCTCCTCCCCCCTCAGTCCCCCCACATCCTACCAGTTCGATTGGAGGTTCCTCCTGTCACCTTGGGCATCAAGGTGTCCCACCAGAGTCCTGCATGTTCTCTAGATGTGAGGAGACACCTATGATCACATTCTATATCATTCTATTATGTTTTTTCTCTTTTTAAATAATTATTTGTAAGGCTGCCTCTTTCTTTTTCATATGTATGTACATATAATTACAAGCACATACTCATAAATATATAATTGTTTTCAGCTAATCGCTTATGTATTATATAACCATAAATATATAACTTATTAAGAGAAGATACTTTTCAAATTATTATGTAATATGTATATAATATGTAATATGTATCATGGGTTATGCAGATATATGCGTATATATGTGCATTTTTGTATGTGTATATACAGTAGAGCATAACATGTAGGTGGGTAAGTACCTTTTTAATCAGGGGTGTTAATTATAATATTCAAACCATCTTTATAGTCTTCATATATCAAAATCTTAGAGGAATTGTTAACTCTGCTGCAACTACTGTGTTTTGATCAACTCTGTTTTTTTTTAACAATTTTCATTTATATGTTGTAATATAATGCTATTTAGCATGTGGGATTTTTTTGACAGTTATATTTTCATTATGCATTTTTCTCTATTGATATAGAATATTTTGTTTCCATTTACTTTGATACAGATGTTGCAATTCCTCCTTTTTTGCCACATACACTTTAGATATCATTCCTTTTAAAATTGTTTCCAGTTATTTTGCATCATCTTGCTTATAAATATCATAAACTTTGACATATTTTCAGCTAATCTAAGATTCATTGTCTCTTAACAGGAAAATGTAACTCACTTTTACAAAAAGGTTTGTTGGTGTTATTCTTTCGTATGCTTAGCATGTTTTCATATTTTTTTCTGATTTGCTTTTTGTCTCTTTTTTACTGATTTTAATTTTCTCCAGTATTTAGAGAATTAATTTTAAAACAAATGAGTAATAATCTTTAAAGTTTCCAAAATGATTCTTTAATAACACCAATCTAATTAAACATAGTCAAAACATAATCTCTTTAATAAACTGAAATTCCCATTTTCCCTGTGAGAAAATCAGAGTTAGAGACTATCCTGAATGTTCCAGGATGATGAACATTCCTGGGAGAATTATATAATAAAAATAAGGACTTTCTGAAGAAAAGCAAAGTTGGAGCAGAATGGATCTGGAGGAAAGGAGAGTTGGGGAGAATATTAAATGCTAATGAGTCTGTGACTAAACGTGTTGAGTTCAATGGTGGTGCCTCTCCTCTATGATTTCACAGATCTTAAGTAACACCTCTGAAAAATCACAAGATGAGTGCGCTTGTGCTGTTCTTTCACACTGTCTGTCCTCCCCCTGCAGACCATCCTCTCTAACCCTGTACCTAACTGCTACTCATCCTTCTGCTTTCAGAGCAAACCCCCTCACCACACAACGGGAGCTCAAACCCCTTAGTTGCATATTCGCAGAGAGCCCTATACTTTGCCTCTATAGAATCTAAAAGAACTGTAATTAATGTTTGTGTAATTATGTCTGCCTCTCCCAGACTCTATAAATTTCATGAGGGCAGAAATTGAAGTAATTTGAACAACTCCAATAGTATGTTTCTTCTAGAAAATAAGAATACTAATTTATATGCATGACAAATTTACCAAGGACAGGAACTCTGTTTAATTTATTCACTATTTGTTCACTGGAGCATAGCACAGAGGTCATAATCATTGAATATCCATTGAATAAATATGCAACTATTAAATAATTATGTATATTTATTGACATGCAAATTTGCCCCTGATGTATAGTTAAGAGAAAAAGGAGATTGTAAGACATCATGCATTTATATCACATTTTGTTTAAAAATAGTTATATTGAACATATAATTGTATTCAAGATGTAAGGCAGCATATGCTAGTCTGAAAAATATATTTAAAACTGTTAATTATATTTATGTCTGGATGATGAAATTAGATGTGGTGCTCTTATGCTTTTTGTTTCTTTATACCTTCCAAATATATTATGAACATGCATTACTTTTAAAATTAGAAAACAAAATCTATTTTGGAAACAAATGCCCTCTTGGTAATAGGATTGAACTTTGATGAAAAATAGAATTTCCCTAATCACAACTTCCAAAAAGAAACACACTTTTGAAATCCCTGAAGAATGAATTGAAAAGGAGATAAACTAGAGTCAGAACTTTCAAGAAAGAGGCAGTTGCCATAGACCAGAATATTGACAGTAAGAGCCTGAAATAGGCTCTTAAAAAGTAGAAAAAGTAATAGTACTTTTTCTATTTCAATTTTATGAGTAATTACACACAAACACCAGATATTGGAGAGATGAAACTGACAACACATTGGACATGGTTTTGTGGTTGGTAGAAGAATGTTTAGAACATTATCTACCCAGTGTTCTAAAATTATTACTGCAGGCATTTACCACATCTACCTCCTCAATGATAACATCATGCAGGATGCAGGATGGTCCACTACTCTTAAAATAATTCCTGTGATACCTATACAATATTTTATGTTTTCTCTTGTCATTCCCTCAATTGACAAAGAAAAATTTCACTCCGCTTGCCAGAGTCAAGATTCGGAAGAAGGAAGTTAATAACTATAATCACTTTTCAGCTCTCCTTGAGTCACTCAGGTACCCTTGTTCCTGTCAAACTCATCCAGTTTTGCTCCTTTTATTCTTTGTTACCCAAACTTAGTTACCCAAACATAAATACTCTGATCACCTTTCAAAACTTATTTTGTATTTTTAGGTATTTTTGTAGATGTATGATTTGACATTTCTTTGTAATTTGTTTCCCAAGGAAAATAGAGATATAGAATTTCCTTCTATATGAACACTCTACTCCTGCTCATAAGTCTAAGGGAAGGATAATGATAACAAAAATAATAAAAACAACAACAAAAAATATTGTGCAATGCTCATGATATTCCAGGCACTATAACAGATAGTATTAATTACTGCCAGTTTTTAGATAAAAGAAATTGAGCAATTTTTTCTAGTTTGTACAACTAAAGAACACACATTTGATCTCAGAGTTAGTGAACCCTGAAGTCCATGCCCTAAACTACTTCTCCCTTCACTTCATCTTCTTTCCTCTGGGTAACTAGTTGTTTTATATTGTAATTGGTATCTCAGGCAATTCTGAACAATGGAGCCAATGGTGTGGGAAACTATTCTCCCCCCAACGGAAGGCAGCAATATGAGCTTTGGCAAGTGAGGTCTCTGGAAGAACAACTACTAACATCAGTAGTAATAGAGATGGACCAGAGATGGTGATGTCTCTTCTTTTTGGATAAAATAAACATTCTAACATAGAGATCACAATGGAAAGAGAATAGGAAATGGAATCAGAGACTTGAGTATAAAACCTCGTTCCACAATTAATTAGCATAATCACATAGAATATCACATTGTGATATGACGTCACATTGCCCTGCACCTGTCTGGCACATAACAGCATTCAAATATTTGCTTATTTTTTTGAACGCAATGGAACTAGTATGTATATTTCATGAGTATAAATGCTTGCTTGTCTTTTTTAGTAGTTTAATTTTAATTAATTTTAATTAGTTTTAATTTAACTGACATATTGTATATATCTAATATTTATTGAATGAACTAATCAGTTGATTTAAAATTTTTCAGATACTTATCTTCCTTGTCTCTGCAATGGAAATAATGTTTCTGACAACTGAGCGCCTTAACATTTCAAATTCCTAGTCTAATGTTTAGAATATACTTGGTTCTGTATTCCAACAAGTGTTAGCTCCCTACCCTGCCCTAAACCCTCAGTTAACTTAGGGGCTTATCATTTGTATTAGTGTTTATTTCTAGTCTAATGTAAAGCTTATGACCAGTGCATTCTTAAGCTTGGTCCTTTGGGTGGGCTTGAAATACAAAAAACAACTCAGCTAAGAATGTCTCAACTGCATTGAAAGGAACATGTGAAAATTCTAATTAGTGAAAGTTATGCAGTGGATAACTACTGTGTATTGTAAATTATATTTATCCATTACAACTTTGTCATCAAATATTGGATATGGCCTATAGTTAGCGTCACTGTTAATTTGCATTTCAACCAGAGAAAAAGACACCTTCTTTTTGTCTTCCCTGATTAACATTTTCAGGCTCTGCAATTTTCTTGCTGCTCACAGAAACAAAGCAAGCCAAGCTCATACAGAAAGCCTATTCTCCAAGATATAAATATTTGCTATTCAGAAAATCTCAATGAGGGTTTAGTTATTTTAAACTAAAGGAAGAAAATTACTAGTAATGATTGGTTTCAGCTAACGAAATGCTTTTATGCAAATATGTGAACCCTAAATATGACCTGGAAACAAAAGACTGCTTAACAGTTACTATTAAGCAATACATTTAGTAGATCAATTAAATAGAACTTCTTTCTAATGAGTATGTGGTAGAGAGGTTGCCGTAGAAACCTGGAAAGGAAAAGCCCTTGAATGGTAATTTACTATTATAAGACTGTAAAATACTATAGATCTATTGGTGGCTGGTAGTAACTGATGTTGAAAGAGGTCACTCCCAAAGAACTAACTTCTTGTATTTATAAGGTGGCTTTGCAAAGATTATCTGTTAGATTCTATCACCTCACTCTTCTAGTATTTAGATATGCCATTCAAATATACCACCTGCCTGGTTTTCCCTCTACCCCAGATGTGTGTCTACAGAGAGACCTGTTATAGCTCATTCTCATATGTCTAAACTTGAGTTTGCTCCAAGAGGAAAAACATACAGAAAATGTAATATGAATACAATCTTGACTCCTTTTTGTACCATTCCAGTGAAGTAAGTCTCCACCATACTCTTACACTTTGCATACAAAAATCATGAAATTGGGCTTTACCAAGTGTTGCAGCTGTGTGGGGTAGGGAGTAGAGGAGGACTGACAGGACTGGGCAGAGAAAGAAGTCAAACTGCAGTTCAGACTGCGTAGGACCAAGAAAACTGAAATTTTATTCCACCCATTGATGAATTATTGAATGCAGGTTGTCCCAGGAAGGGATGTGACCTCAGGCAAAACAGCTCTCTGCTACTGACACAAAAGTTGACAGCTGACCACTCTTCTGACTGCACTCATAGCACAATGAAGTCACTCTTCTGATTGCCGCACAATTGGGCAGCAATTCCATATGAACTCACAAAATACTTAAACCCAATGTTTAAAAGCAAAGATCAGACTAAATCTGTACATCTTTGTGTACATAATTGGAATTATCTCAAGAACATGTTTAATGATATCTTTGTACAATTTGATCTTTAATTATTAAAATATTAAGAACTACTAAAAATACCAATTGGGTTGAGATAATAGTATAGAATGACATCAAGTGCAAATTTCCCATTGGTGAAAAGGAGTGAATGAAAAAAATCTGACATGTCCATTGTTTCAGAATGCGGGAAATCTAACTCAATAGGGAAATGATAGAAGAGCTATTTCCAGATATGTTCCACTCAAAAAATGATCGCATCTGTTTAAGTACAGGCAAAGAGACACTATAGTTAAAAAAGTACTTAAAGTACATTCATTTGGAAAACACATAGGTGAAAGCAAATAATATATTATAATAAGAGTGTGACACTGAAATTTTAAAAAAATACTGCATCCTCAAATGTGTCAATGTATCTGAGAAACCATAAAATTAGAGAGACAGGATATTGCCACCAAGAAGACTGAACCTCTAATATTGTTCAAGTCTGAATGAAGGTTAAGGAGCCTAAGGAGAATGACAAAAACATTTATCAGAGGAATTACACAGAAAGATAAAAGCTATTAATAACTCAGGGGTCATAGGAGCTCTATGCTCCCCAGATTGGCCTCTTTATTGAAAACGGTCAAAAGATATTTGCATGAAATTCAACTGTAGAGAAGAGTAGGCTACAGTCTGATGAATCACAGCTTAAAGACGACAGGAATAAGAACTTTTAAGGTCATGTATAAATATCTGATACTTTCAAAATAGTACAAATTGGTATTAATCCCTTTATTACTAATTTTACTTTTAAAATTAATCAAACTTTTCACCATTAAAATTTGCATGCTTTACAGAGTGATAAGGAAGTTATGAAGTACTTACAGTGATCCTAGTCAACGAATAAAGATACTTAACCTCACTTAGAATTGGATGAGTTGGAACAATCTTAAAATTAAGAGTACCTTTTCTGTCAAAGTGTTTCACCTTCAAGTGTTAAGTGTCTGAGAACAGTATTCTCCTGACGTTCTAGAGTCAATTATATAACGAAATAAGCACTGATTATAACTGTATGCTGACTCTTACACATTTTGGACAGATACTCTAATAGACTAAATGACAGATTATACTTAAGTAAATAAATAATTTGGGGCTTCCCTGGTGACACAGTGGCTAAGAATCCGCCTGCCAATGCAGTGGACATGGGTTTGAGCCCTGGTCCGGGAAGATCCCACGTACCATAGAGCAACTAAGCCTGTGTGCCATAGCTACCAAGCCTGCACTCTAGAGCCCATGAGCCACAACTACTGAACCCGCATACTGCAACTACCGAAGCCCACATGCCTATAGCCTCTGCTCTGCAACAAGAGAAGCCACCACAATGAGAAGGCCACACAGCGCAACGGAGAGTAGCCCCTGCTCACCACAACTAGAGAAAGCCTGTGCACAGCAACGAAGACCCAACACAGCCAAAAATCAATAAATAAAAGAAAGAAAAGGAAAGAAAAGAAATAATTTGAATTATTTAGTCCAGTAAATGTCAAAGATACAACTAGGTGATGACGAAGCTCAGAAGTAATAATGACTTTGCATACGCTTGCCTTCTGGCGAAGGTTAGAAGCAGGCATTAGTCTAATCTTGAATATAGTAAGGAAATATATCATTTGAAAAAAAACTGAATTATTTGTAAAGCATACTATATAAATCCTAATATTTTCCATGTGTAAGTTTTATTAAACAAGTGGAACAATTTTACTCAAAATCATGCTTTTTTTCCCACGTTGAATAGATGTTATAAAGTAATGAGATAGCTCTTCATGGGTTTAATATGTAGATGATCTGCCTTACTTATAGTCTCATCATCTTTTTTCTGTGTAAACATAAGAACAACCCTACTATCATTTTCAATATTAGTGTCATATTGGTAAAACTGAATCAATAGGTTATTTGGCATTTCTGTAATGACAATGGAATGTAATAAAGTTTAATTTACAAAATGTTATGTTAGGTCTAGTGGTATGTATGTGTATTTATTAACCATTTTCCTTTTAAAGTTGAGGTTTTGCTGTGGTTCAAGTGATAACTAATGGTAAACAAAACATACATATATTTTTAACTATATGAACTTTATGAAACAGCTCTGTGATAATGGTCTTCATTACAGTGATATCATTTATTTAAGATCCTAAATGAGAGGAAATAGCACCATCCATGCCTTATTTTAGAATGAGTTGATCAGTAATATTTTTCTGTATATAAAAAATATACATTTAAAATACATGAAATTTACTAAAAGAGTGGAAATTAAATGTGATCACCAAAAAAAAAAAAAAAAGATAAATATGTGAGGTGGTGGATATGTTAGCTCAATGAGGGGAATCCTTTCACGATATATATGTATATCAAATCATCACACTGTGCACTTTAAATCTTACAATTTTATTTGTCACTTATACCTCAGTGAAGCTGGGAAAGAAAAAGAATGGCTAGTATAAAAATATATTAATCAAAATTGAACAAATAAAATGTAGTAAAATAATTATAATTCTGTTTATTCACATACTGAAGATATTTAAAGCACTAATAATATTTTCTGTATATAAAAATGTCATAAAATTGTTCTGGATTTGTTATTGCTTTGAGTTTTAATAACAAAGTTAAAGCTTATGGGAGTTGGAGGGAAACAGGCTTCCCTTTCTTTACACAGGCTTCTAAAAAAAGGAAAATACTAGTTCTAGAAATAATCATTTGGAAGAGGGAGAATAATTTTCTGGTAAGAAATGAGTAAGCTCTAAGTTAATGGGTCAAAAATAGATGATGATTCTGTGGACAGAGTGTCATTTAAGTGAACTGTGTTAGAATAATAGCTATAAGATGAAAGATAGCTCATGCGACATTTGATTCAGTTTGAAAAGTTCAAAGACTTTCAATCATTATAGCTAGGGATTGATTTATTTTTGTCCCCAGCACTAAAAGATAATTTTAAATGGAAGAATATCTTCATTTTAAGAAAAATGTTAGGGGTATTACCAAAGCCCAAAATGGCTTGAGGTTAATAAGACCTGTAAGAGCATGCATCAAAAAAAAAAAAAAAAAAAAAAGTTCTTTCTCTCTCTCTCACTCTCTTTCTCTGTCTCTCTGGTGTTATTTTTTCTTAAAACCTTATTGAATCATAATAATAATCAATAATAATAATACTTTGAGAAAAAATTAAATAACATGAAACATTTTCAAAATAATTTTTTAAATGCATTCTTAATGGCGTTATGGAAACATACTCCTTTTGCCCATGGAACTTGTATGTACTAATTCTTATAACTGTCTAATTAAATTCTGTACTAGGAAAATATTTTTAAATGATGTCTTATGTATTCTCCCTTCTCATTTCCCCCTCAATTTATTTCTTTAGAGCAAAAGCCCACTTTTAGTAGAACTCTGTCTTTAATGTGGCATCTTCAGTGGCTGAAGGAGGTTCCTATGCAGGATCTGAAATAGTACTGCAGCCCTTCATTGCTTTGGTGTGTCAGGTGTGGAATTCTAAGGTTCTTGTGTGCCCCAGAGTAATGAGGACGTTATGGGATACTTCCACCAAGTTCATCAGGAAAAAGGCCGTGGAGAGGGGTGAGGCTTGACTTCTTAGCTGATGATCAAGTGGGAGTTACACGGGGCCTAACAATATAAAGGATAGCCAGCAAAAGCCAAGGCAAGAAACAAAAAGCAAGTGGAACAAATGGGACTCAGCCATGCTCTGATAATACAGCAGAAGGTAACTTGGCTAAAGACATTTAGATAGTGAATAAAGTGGAGATTAAAGAACAACACAAAAGGAGCAGTTCACTTTCTTCACCATGAGAAACACAAGCTACATGCAGCCTTGAATGACCTCAGGGGAAAACAATAGGCGTGTCAAGAATAAATCCTGAAGAAACTGAGTTAACTTTGAGTGAACTAGAAAGAAAATATTTTGAATTAGAAAGTGCCAAATTAGTCTTCAAATATCAGATTTTGGTTGTATGTTGTGTATATCTGCATGTGTCTTTGTTTTTGATGTCACGATCAATGACAGAGGGTGACTCAAGATCAAGGTAATATCATATATGGAAAATAAAAAAGATTTCCACATTTTTTACCTATGATGGAGAGGATTACAAATTCATAATGCCCACCTATGGGTGTTATACTGTTGGATAAAAATATGCTTATAACTTAATGTTTCATTCAATCTAGGTTCTATTGATATTTTTTCAAAAGAAGATCTACCCAAAAGTAACATGTAATAGAAAAGTCTAACATCAGAATGTTTTAAAATTAAAGGTGAGGTTCTAGAGTTCTGCTGTCCAATATAGTAGCTACATTTGGCTATTGAGCATTTGAAAGGTGGCTCATCCAAATTGAGATGTGCTGTAAGTGTGAAAAATTACATTGGAAAACAAAGCATTAGTATATAAAAAAAGAATTTAAAATATCTCAGTAATAATAGTTTAGTAATGATTACATAGTGAAATGGTAATATTTTAAATACAAATTTACTTAAATAAATTATATGTATTTTTTTATTAAGTAAGTTTCAAGTATACAACATTGTACTTCAACATCTCTATGCACTACAGAGAGATCACAACTATGGGTCTAGTCACTATCCATCACCATAGAGATGACCCTCTTCCCTTCTGGTAACCACTGATCTGATCTCTGTATCTAGGAGTTTGTTTTCCTTTTGGTTTTTGTTTGTTCATTTGTTTTTTAGATTCCAAATCTGAGTGAAAAAGTACAGTATTTGTCTTTTTCTTTCTGACTTATTTCACTCAATACCCTCAAGGTCCATTAACATTGTCGCAAATGGCAGAATTTCATTCTTTTTTATGGCTCAGTAATATTCCTTTGTGTGTGTGGGAGGTGTGTGTGTGTGTGTATTGCATCACATCTTCTTTATCTATTCATCCATCAATGAACATTTATGTTGTTTATGTATCTTGGCCATTACTGTTATAAATAATGCTGCAGTGAACAGAGGGGTGCATATATCTTTTCAAGTGTTCTTCAAATAAATACCCAGAAGTGAAATACCTGGGTCATATTGAAGTTCTATCATTGATATTTTGAAGAACATCTTTTCCATAGTGGCAGCATCAATTTACAGACCCACCAAAGTGTACAACAATTCTCTTTCCTCCACATCCTCCCCAGCATTTGTTATTCCTTGTCTTCTTGATAACAGCCATTCAAACAGGTGAAAGGTGATGCTCACTGTGGTTTTGATTTGCATTTCCCTGGTAATTAGTGATGTTGAACATCTTTTCATATGCCTGTTGGTCATCTGTATGTCTTCTATGGAAAAATGTCTATTCAGACACTCTGGCTATTTTTTAATCAAGCTGCTTGTTTTTTGTTGTTGAATTTTATGAGTTTTTAAATATATTTCAGATATTAACCCCATACTGGATATATAATTTTCAAATATTTTCTCCTATTCAGGAGGTTGCCTTTGTTTTGATGATGGTTTTCTTCACTATGCAGAAGTTTTTTATTTTGCTATAGTCCCATTTGTTTGTTTTTGCAATTGTTTCCCTTGCCTTTGGAGTCAGATTCACAAAAATATTGCTAAGACTGATGTCAAAAAGCATACTGTCTACATTTTTTTCTCAGAATTCAGGTCTTAAATTCAATCTTTAATCTACCTTGAGTTAATTTTTGTGTAGGAGGTAAGATATTGGTCTAGTTTCCTCCTTTTGTGTGTGGCTGTCCAGTCCTCTCAGCACCATGCATTGAAGAGACTGTCCTTTCTCCATTGTATATTCTTTGCTCCTTTGTCATAGATTAATTGTCCATATATGTGTGGTATATCTCTGGGCTCTCAATTACCTTCCACTGATCTGTGTCTGTTTTTGTGCTAGTACCACAATGTGTTTTGACTACTATAGCTTTGTAGTATAGTTTGAAATCAGAAAGTGTGTTACCTCCAGGTTTGTTCTTTTTTCTCAAGATTGTTTTGGCTGGGGTCTTTTGTGGATCTACACAAATTTTAGAATTCTTTGTTCTAGTTGTGTGAAATATGCCATTGGCATTTTCATAAGGATTGGATGGAATTTGTAGATTGATTTGGATAGTATGAATAGTTTAACAACATTAATTCTGTCAATCCATAAGCATGGAAATTGAAACATAATATGATAAGAGAAACTGTGGGGAGGGGACTAGCTATGTTAGATAGGATTCACAGAAAAGAATGGTATTTTAGTTGAGCCCTGGAATTCAAGGAGGTGGACATAAAGATTCTTGAAACATAAAAGAAGAAACATAAAATGGCCAGTGTGACTAGATCATAGTGTGAAGGCCAAAATTACATGAGAAAAATCAAGGAAGGCATGCTTTAGCTTATTACAGCCTTGTAGATTATCTTAAGGTGTTTAGAGTGTACTCAGAGTAAAATATAAAGCTGTAATTTACATCTTAAGTTTTTGCCCACCCAGCCTTTTTGCCTCCTTTTGTCAGGAAAAAGCCTTAATATTCCTTTTGGGAAAATTTAATTGAATGCAGTACAGGTAAACCTAAGTTCCCTAATGTCTCCTGGCAATCATAAAATTGAGCCCAAAATTTGAAAATTTATCCAACTGGTTTGATCTAACGCACTCTTTAAAGGACCTTCTGAAGAAACTATTATTTTCTGCTGTTCACAGTCCAGAAGCTGACACAATTCTTGTTGCTTGAAAACTTTGATTTTACAGATTCCAATCACTTCTTAATACTACCATGACCTCCACTCTAGTCCAAGACACCATCATCTCTTTCCTGGAGATTTGCAGTGGGAAGCGCCCTTCTTCTGATATTTTCCCTTACCCATGTGTAGTCTCAACATGGAGAAAAATTAATAACATCCATCAAAATTCAAAATGTATATGTCTAGCAACCTCACTGTTATGAATTAAACTAAAGTATATACTCACAGAATTTCACTGATTTATAGGCAGAAGTTTATTACATCATAGTCTTTAATAGCGACACTACAAATAATTGGGAACTGTTTCAGTTAAGCATGATACATCCATAAAATAATCATGATGCAGTTATATTTAACATACAGTGATAACTCTATATGTGTGAATAAGCAAACAAGCAAAGCCCAAAATAACATGTACTTATGGCAAAACACAGAAAAATATGTATCCTAAATTTCCCTTTGTGTAATTATTATAAAAGGAGCATATAGGTGGCTACGTACATGTAATTATATACATTTTTACATTAGGAATTACATGAAATTGTTGTCTAGAGTGTTCGGGGCAATGGGAGACTTTTCATATTTCATCTCTTTAAAATACTTGATTATTCTAATCTTAACTATATACTATATTTAATATTTTAAATTTATTCTGAAAAACTTCAGACATACACAAAGTAGAATAATAAACTGAACTGTTTCAACCATCACTAAGGTTAAAAATCATCAAAAATTTGTCAGTCTTTCTGTATCTGAATCTCTCTGGCCACACTTGCCTTTCTTTTTTTTTTTTTTTTTCACCTAACAGGTATCATTGGGGCAGAAAGGTAATTGAACATATTTTAATTTTCTTCTTTTTACTTTAATATGTTTAAAGATATAGTTGAATATATAGAAGTAGATAATCACTGACATGAAGGATCAGTTGTAGGGGGATAATAATGAAAGTAGGGGCTCAGGAGGGAAAAATCTTGCAATGATCTATGTGAAAGATGAGAGGTCATTTTGTTGAGCTATGTTTCTTTCTAATCTCGCTAATAATCCTGATTCCTCCATTCATTCAACAAATCCCATTCTTACCTCACCAAGTAATTAAGAAAAAGAAACCCTAAAGTAACTAAAATATTTTGACTTGTTATATTTTATATTTCTAAAGGAATTGTATCAATTAAGAAGGTCAAAGAACTAGGAAATTCCAAAGGAAAAATAACATGCTTTATCAAGCTCCCTACTTTTACTTTAAAAAAAACAAAGAAGACATGCTTATGTGAGGGTAAATTTTCTCATGTCTAAATCAAAAGCTTATTATTTTTCAAAGAAGTAAAAAGCGAAAAACAAAACAGCAGCACAAAGACAGAATTCTCTGTGTTGTGACTGCGTCCTGAATTTGAAATATTGTGTGTGAAATAATACTCTTCAGAGAACTCTCCAGGCTTTTCCTGCCATCAGAGCATATAGGTTAAATTAGATATGAATATATAGATAAAATTAAAGGCACGGATACAGATATAGATATTGTTTAAGTTTTCTAGGACTGCCATGAAAGCCACTAAATTCTAAGACCCATGTGGATAGTGACTATGGATATTCATGATTTTGCTAGTGCTCATCCCTGTGCTGACACATAGGAGACCCTTGATAAACACTGGTTGAATAAATGAATAAATAGCTGACCTATTAATGAGAGAAACTTATTAAGAATGAAGTTCTTTTTCTGTAATGTCTAGATTATGTGTGGCCTATTTACTAACTTAATTTAGCTATTTAAGATAAATATTCAGTTGCTGCTCTTTATCTAAACTAAATAATACCTTATTGTCTTATGAAGTTTTAACCATTCTACTTTTATTGGAGTCTATAAATTGTACTTGTAAATCCTAATTCTGTCTTCTCGGGTGCAAAATAGAAATATAATAAAAACCAGACATAAAGGTTATTGTTGATTTTAAAAGTTGATGATTTAAAAAATTTCTGGATTGTGAAAATGATAATAAAGCAATTCTTTGAAGCAAACGTTATAAATAAACCACAATCCAAAGTAAGGATTTTATTAAAAATATGTCTTGGACAACTGTATATACAGGTACAGCTAAACAAAATTCTAGAGCAAACTGAGTTACGTTTTCCATAATGAAGCACTCAGTTATAGATGTGTTGTAATTCAAAATCAATAGTCTTATAGATGAAATATAGAATGACAATATTAACTCAGTAACACAAACATTTAGAATCATGAATCTCCAATTTGGTAGAAAGCCATTCAAATTACTAAAGATACAGTACGTTATATATTAAATATACTAAATGTTTGTATGTATGCATATATAACTGACCCTGCATTTCCTGAGCTCTACCAGTCACATGTTCCAGTGGAGAGCACTTTCTCTCTTATGAATGCTTTATAGTCAATGGGATCATGACAGGAGTTGAACTTGACAAAGCCCATGTGTTGGCCAATGAAAGAAGGATGAAGTAGACCAATCTAAGAGGCATAAACAAAATCCCACATCAGAGATGAGCTTACAATTACACTTTAGAAAAGTCAGAAAAACAGAAGCAGTCAGGCTGATTTTGAGGGAAGCCTTTCTTTTTTAATACAAAGTAAACAATCTCTCAAATGGTATTTGAAAAAAATTGTTTTTATATCAAACTGTAAGTTATAAGCACAGTCTGCCACAAAAGCTCACTCAAGAAATATATAATATTTCATCTTTATGGTGTTGATTAACTAAAGCAGTAACACCCACACTTCACAAAAGTAAAATTTAAAGTGATATTTAAGTACTTTGTTATAAGCTTGTCTCTAAAATGTTTTGTATATCATTAAGAAATTTTCAAAAACTTATACTTACTGTCTTCTCTAAGAAAGTTTATTATTTAAATATCCATGGGGGATAATGAAAGATGCACATTTCAAGTCAATAAAAGAGCAAACTCACTTCAGCAAATGGCTTTGTACCACCTAAAACTGGAGCTTTCCCTTATAAATCTACTTAGTTAATGCAAATAGTAACTATACAATTTATATGGAATATTTATGTATGTCTCTCAATACAGATAGAATTACAGAATGTAATATAACCTTTATGCCATAAAGAAATTATTGTTAATTGCTGAATATTGTATTCTATTATGGTGCCAACCATTCCAATTTGCTCGTGACTAAGGGATAACCAGGATAGTACCAGGCTAATTGAGTCCGCTGGTCACCCAGTGACAACATGTAGGGAATTTTATCATAAGAAAGGAAAGCAAACCAAACAACAACCAAGAACAGCATCAATAATAAAAATCATGTCCCAGAGTCAGTACTCATCCAATATGATCTATCCTGGAGAATGCTCCATGAGCACTTGAGAAGAAAATGTATTCTCTTGTTTTTGGATGGAAGGTCCTATAACTATCAATTAAGTCCATCTTGTTTAATGTATCATTTAAAGCTTGTGTTTCCTTATTTTCATTTTGGATGATCTGTTTATTTGTGAAAGTGGGGTGGTAAAGTCCCCTACTATGGTTGTGTTACTGTCGATTTCCCCTTTTATGGCTGTTAGTATTTGCCTTATGTATTGAGGTGCTCCTATGTTGGGTGCATAAATATTTACAATTGTTATATCTTCTTCTTGGATCGATCCCTTGATCACTAGGTAGTGTCCTTCTTTGTCTCTTGTAATAGTCTTTATTTTAAAGTCTATTTTGTCTGATATGAGAATTGCTACTCCAGCTTTCTTTTGATTTCCATTTGCATGGAATATCTTTTTCCAGCCCCCCACTTCCAGTCTGTATGTTTCTCTAGGTCTGAAGTGGGTCTCTTGTACACAGCATATATACGGGTCTTGTTTTTGTGTCCATTCAGCCAGTCTGTCTTTTGGTTGGAGCATTTAATCCATTTACATTTCAGGTAATTATCGATATGTATGTTCCTATTCCCATTTTCTTAATTGTTTTGGGTTTGTTATTATAGGTCTTTTCCTTCTCTTGTGTTTCTTGCCTAGAGAAGTTCCTTTAGCATTTGTTTTAAAGCTGGTTTGGTGGTGCTGAATTCTCTTAGCTTTTGCATGTCTGTAATTTCTCCGTCATATTTGAGTGAGATCCTTGCTGGGTAGAGTAATCTTGGTTGCAGGTTTTTCCCCTTCTTCACTTTAAATATGTCCTGCCAGTCCCTTCTGGCTTGCAGAGTTTCTGCTGAAAGATCAGCTGTTAACCTTATGGGGACTCCCTTGTGTGTTATTTGTTGTTTTACCCTTGCTGCTTTTAATATGTTATCTTTGTATTTAACTTTTGATAGTTTGATTAATATGTGTCTTGGCATGTTTCTCCTTGGATTTAGCCTGTATGGGACTCTGTGCTTCCTGGACTTGATTAACTTTTTCCCTTCCCATATTAGGGAAGTTTTCAACTATAATCTCTTCAAATATTTTCTCAGTCCCTTTCTTTTTCCCTTCTTCTTCTGGAACCGCTATAATTCGAATGTTGGTGCGTTTAATGTTGTCCCAGTGGTCTCTGAGACTGTCCTCAGTTCTTTTCATTCTTTTTTCTTTATTCTGCTCTGCAGTAGTTATTTCCACTATTTTATCTTCCAGGTCACTTATCCATTCTTCTGCCTCAGTTATTCTGCTATTGATCCCATCTAGAGTATTTTTAATTTCATTTATTGTGTTGTTCATCACTCTTTAGTTCTTCTAGGTCCTTTTTAAACGTTTTTTTTTTTTTTTATTTTCTCCATTCTATTTCCAAGATTTTGGATCATCTTTACTATCATTATTCTGAATTCTTTTTCAGGTAGACTACCTATTTCCTCTTCGTTAGGTCTGGTGGGTTTTTACCTTGCTCCTTCATCTGCTGTGTGTTTCTCTGTCTTCTCATTTTGCTTAACTTACTATGTTTGGGGTCTCCTTTTCACAGGCTTCAGGTTCGTAGCTCCTGTTGTTTTTGGTGTCTGCCCCCAGTTGCTAAGGTTGGTTCAGTGTGTTGTGTAGGCTTCCTGGTGGACGGGACTGGTGCCTGTGCTCTGGTGGATGAGGCTGGATCTTGTCTTTCTGGTGGGAGGGTCCACGTCTAGTGGTGTGTTTTGGGTTGTCTGTGGGCTTACTATGATTTTAGGCAGCCTCTCTGTTAATGAGTAGGGTTGTGTTCCTGTCTTGCTAATTGTGTGGCATAGGGTGTCCAGCACTGGAGCTTGCTGGTCGTTGAGTGGAGTTGGGTGTTGGTGTTGAGATGGAGATCTCTGGGAGATTTTCGCCATTTGATATTACGTGGAGCTGGGAGGCCTCTTGTGGACCAATGTCCTGAACTTTGCTCTCCCACCTCAGAGGCACAGCCCTGACACATGGCTGGAGCTACAAGAGCCTGTCATCCACACAGCTCAAAATACAAGGGAGAAAAAAGAAAGAAAGAAAAGAAAGAAAGAAAGAAAAAGACAGAAAGAAAGAAAGAAAGATAATATAAAATTAAAAAAATAAATTTATTAAAATAAAAAATGATTAAAAAGAAAATTTTTAAAAAGTAATAAAGAAAAGAAAGAGGAGAGCAACCCAACCAAATCCACTAATGATAGCAAATGCTAAAAACTATACTAAAAAGCAAAACTAAAAAACGGAGAGACAGAATCCTAGGACAAATCCTAGGACACATACACATTCACAAAAAAAGAACAAGGGAAAAAAAAAAATATATATATATATCATTGTTTCCAAAGTCCACCTCCTTAATTTGGGATGATTTGTTGTCTACTCAGGTGTTCCACAGATGCAGGGTACATCAAGTTGATTGTGGAGATTTAATCTGCTGCTCCTGAGGCTGCTGGGAAAAATTTCCCTTTCTCTTGTTCTTACAACTCCTGGGGTTCAGCTTTGGATTTGGCCCCATCTCTGCATGTAGGTCGCCTGAGGGCATCTGTTCTTCTCTCAGACAGGACGGGGTTAAAGGACCAGCTGATTCGGGGGCTCTGGCCCACCCAGGCCGGGGGAAGAGAGGGGCACAGGGTTCGGGGCAAGCCTACGGTGGCAGAGGCCAGCGTGACGCCTCACCAGCACGAGGCATGCCGCGTGCTCTCCCGAGGAATTTGTCCCTGGGTCACAGGACCCCGGCAGTGGCGGGCTGCACAGGCTCCTGGGAGGGGAGGCGTGGATAGTGACCTGTGCTTGCACACAGGCTTCTTGGTGGCTGCAGCAGCAGCCTTAGCGCCTCATGCCCGTCTCTGGTGTCCGCGCTGATAGCTGCGGTTCATGCCTGTCTCTGGAGCTCCTTTAAGCAGTGTTCTTAATCCCCTCTCCTCGCACACCAGGAAACAAAGAGGCAAGAAAAAGTCTCTTGCCTCTTCGGCAGGTCGACTTTTCCCGGACTCCCTCCCGGCTAGCCGTGGTGCACTAACCCCTTCAGGCTGTGTTCACGCAGCCAACCCCAGTCCTCTCCCTGGGATCTGACCTCTGAAGCCCAAGCCTCAGCTCCCAGCCCCGCCTGCCCCGGCGGGTGAGCAGACAAGCCTCTCGGGCTGGTGAGTGCTGGTCGGCACCGATCCTCTGTGCGGAAATCTCTCCGCTTTGCCCTCTGCACCCCTGTTGCTGTGCTCTCCTCCGTGGCTCTCAAGCTTCCCCCTCTGCCACCCGCAGTCTCTGCCCAGGATGGGGCTTCGTAGTGTATGGAAACTTTTCCTCCTTCACAGCTCCCTCCCACTGGTGCAGGTCCCATCCCTATTCTTTTGTCTCTGTTTTTTTTTTTTTTTTTTTTTTTGCCCTACCCAGGTACGTGGGGAGTTTCTTGCCTTTTGGGAGGTCTGAGGTCTTCTGCCAGCGTTCATAGGTGTTCTGTAGGAGTTGTTCCACATGTAGATGTATTTCTGATGTATTTGCGGGGAGGCAGGTGATCTCGTCTTACTCTTCTGCCATCTTGAAGCTCCTCCAGAACTAGCTTTTTGCTTCATTTATTTTCTCTATTTTCAGTTTCATTGATTTCTGCTCTTATCTTTATTATTTCCTTCCCCTTGACTACTTGGTTTTATTTTCCTAGTTTGAGGCAAGAGCTTATAGTACTAATTTGAGACTTTTCCTCTTTTTTAATGTAAGCATTTTAGTACTATAAGATTCCTTCTCAACACTGCTTTAACTGTGCCCCACAAATTTTGACATATTTTATTTTCGTTTTCTTTCAGTTCAGTTTTTTTTTAATTTCCCTTGAGACTTTTGTTTTGACCAAAAGACTCTTTATAAGTGTGCTGCTTAGATTCCAAGTGTGTGGAGATAATCTTATTATCTTTCAGTTATTGATTTCTAGTTTGATCCCATGTGGTCAGAGAATGCAGTACGTACGTATGAATTCAGCTCTTAAAAATGTGTTTAGGTGTATTTTATGTCCCATGATATGGTTTACCTTCGTATATGTTCTGTGGGCAATTAAAAAAAAATGTATTCTGATGTTTTGGGGTGGAGTGTTCTATAAGTGCTCATTAGATCCTTATGGCTATTGGATTTTTGTTTTGTTTTGCTTTTTGAGTTCTCTGTCCTTGCTAATTTTGTATCTAGTTGTTCCATTGATTTTTGAGAGATCGGTTTTGAAGCCATCAACTATAATTATAGATTTGTCTATTTCTCCTTTCAGTTCTATCAGTTTTGCTTCATATATTTTACAGCTCTGTTTTGTGATTAATACAGATTTAGAATTGCTATGTATTTTTGGTAGATTGAGTCTTTTATCATTACGCAGTGTCCTCACTCTGTCTCTGGTAACTTTCTTTGCCCTAAAGTCTATATTATCTGATATTAATATAATCTTCCCTGATTTCTTTTATTATTTGGATAGCATATATTTTTCCACCTATTTAATATCAAACTTCTATATTTTTATACTTGAAGCAAGTTCCTTGTAGACACATATTAAGTTATTTTTTAATCCATTCAGCGAATCCCTTTTAATTGGTATATTTAGACCATTTATATTTGAGGTGATTATAATATATTAGGGCATAAGTTTTCATTTTATCATTTAGTGACTGATGTTTTGCTTCTGTGACTCATTCATCTGTTTATCTTTACATTACTGTGGGTTATTTCAACATGTTTTAGGATATCATCTTAATTTCTTCATAGTGTTTTTGAGAGTATCTTTTTGTATAGCCTTGCTTTGTTTTAAATATTACATAATAGACACATAGCTTCTCATAGTCTACTGTTGTTATTTTGGCAGTTACAGGGAATATGAAAATCGTACCTACTTTTACCCTCCCTTACATTTGATATAATTTTCTTAAATATTTTTCTACATATATTTATTACCACTTAAGACAGTATTATAACTTTTGCTTCAACTCTCAGACATAATTTAGAAAACTCAAGAGGAGAAGGACATGAATTTACCCATGTTTTTCAATTCTGTTGCTCTTTTTTACTGATTTTCCAAGAGTTCTTCTTTTTTCACTTCCTTTCTGTTTAGAGAGCTTCTTTAACTATATTTAGGTTGACAGAATTTACGTTTCAGCATTGGAAAAATGTGCCACTTCCTTCTGGCTCCCACAGTTTCTTAGGAGAAATTTGTTGCCATTTGAATTGTTTTTCACATATAGGTGAAGTGTCATTTTTCTCCCACTGCTTTCAAGATTTTTCATTGTACAAAAATAACAACGAATTTATCTGTTCCCCTATTGAGGGATACTTATATTGTTTTCTAATTATCTGTTCTTTTGCCACTCCAATTAACCATTGTACATATCTCCTTGTGCATGTATGGGAGGACAAATATTTAAAAGTAAAATTGAAAACTTATACAGTTTGCACACTTTCAATTTTACTTAATACTTTCAAATAATTGTCAAAGTGGCTAAGCCATCTGCAGTTTTAGGGCATAGCCATTTCTCTGTATCCTAGTCAACACTTGATAGTCATACATATTTTATTTTAAAATTATTTTGCTATTTAAGTATGTCTATTAAAATGTTTTCATTGTTTAAAACCTGTAGAAAGCTATATCTATATCTTAATTTTTTTTTCCATTTCAAGTACTCAGAAAGGAAAAAAGTATGCTGATTTTCTCCAAAAAATATCTTTGGGAAGATATAGGTAGAAGTTTTAAAGACTAAAGATTTGTCTACAAAACCCTTGATATATTCTTATTTTGCCACTTACAGAAGAAAACCTTACAGTGTGAATAGTATATCAAAAATGGAGTATCTACATTACTTATAATGACAACTGGCTCTAAAATTACAAGTAGAACAATTCAGAAAATAAAATATTGTTTCATTTTCATAAATTTACTTTCAGTAAAATTGTTTTTCCTCAGTTGGCCTATTAATAAAGGAATTAAAAATATGTACCTAGGGAAAATAAGTGCAAGCATGAGGCATTATCCTGAAAGTTTCAAAATAAGATATGGACAAATGAAGTGTTGTGTTAAGGGATCACATCTTGGATGTTCTTACCATAAAAAAAAGAAAAAGAAAATGGTAAACATGTGAAGTGATGGATATGTTGATTGGCTTGGCTATGGTGAATATTTACCTATATCTGATCATCAGGTTGTATATCTTAAATATGTACACTTTTTCATTGTCAATTATATTTCAATAAAGCTGGGGCGGGGTGGGGGGAAAGATAAGGGATCTCAAGTAAATAATTTCCAAAAAATGCATTTAGTTTAAAAATAGATATTTTCAGGCAAGCATAATGTTCTAAGTCTTTGATGATGAATAGTAGCTAGCTGAATACAATTAACTGAATCAACTGTACCTTCCATTTATCCAGTTGTTTGATTTGTTATAATTTTTACTTCATGAGATATTTTTTCTTAATTATTTTATTTTTCTATAAAAATGATTTATTTCATTCATATAGACCTAAGCAATTTGCTTGTAACTATTTTAAATACATGTTTAATTGAAGCAGCAGACTTAACCTTCCTGTAATTAAGTACAGAAAAAAAACTCCATGTGTCTCTGTGTGTATGTCTGGGTAATGTTACCTATTTTAATATTATATACATTTGCATATCAAGAATTTTGCATTTGGGGTCAAACACCCTAAAATTTTCATTTCTATTTTAAAAACAAATTAAATTTTAAGTAGTATATTTTATAATCTCTACTAGATATTTTAATTTTATCTCAAGCCTTTATTTTTTCGCTGAAACTTTATGCATTTTCTTTGTAGTGTCAAAGGATGTGTTTTGATAATAAAGTATCAGAAATCAATGATTCCATAGCAACCTATTTGAATAATAAAAGAGAGACTAAGAAGGGTTTTATATAAAAGAGTAGACCTTGAGTACCTTGACAACTATGAATTTTTTACCAGAATAAATTATAATGGAAATATGACTTCCTACTGATTTGCTACACAATCCATTTTATTATTTGAAATAAAAATAGATAGTACTCATTCCTGCATATTAGTTTCCATGTTGAATTGATTTTAAATCTCATATTTAAAGTTACCCTACTAACTCTGTCTCATACAAGCACATTTTCAAAGGTTTGTTTACATTTTATTGATGCAAACATTTTTTGTTTGCCTACTTATTCCTTGCTTTCTTTCTTCTATTAATTTATCATGGATTTATTGAGTGTCCTATAGTGTACATAGCATGATAATATTTACTTTATGAAATCAAAGAGCCAAGATGTCTAAATTACACTGTTGTATAGCACATTTAGATTTGATAGGACAAAATATCTAAATTTATATAACACATTCAAAACCATGATCTTTCCTAATTTTAAATCAATGACTGTATAGAAAGGAACTGTCAATAGGGAAAATACTTTTATTTGTGACTTAATTTACCTTCCAGAGTAAATAATTTGACACATTTTAAACGTTGATTTAATAATTAAGGGCATAACAAGAAATCTTCACTGCATCTGTAAAACCTTTCTAAAACAAATGTTAGACCATGAGATGTATAGGAGTTATTTTCTTTACATAAACTCCTTTAAAAATATTGTCTTAGTCAAATGTGTGTTTGTGTGTGTGTGTTTCTCTTTGGTAGCCCAGAGTGTTTTAGACATATGAAAGAATTACTCTATAATTATTTAAGCATTTTCAATTTTTCCCTATTCAGTTATACTCAACAGGATATATAACTATTCATGAAAGAATAACGTAGCACACGCTGGTACTTCATGATCTCATGCTTTTGTATGTTTACTGGTTACTTTTCTTCAATATACTTTCCTTTCTGTATCATACTTTCCTTTCTATTCTATGTATTAAGTTCCTATTATTTTTTCCCTCCATTATTTTGTCTTCTAAAAAGTATTTTATTGTAAATACCTATAACACTTTAAAATACTTTTGAACTTCCTCTATAAATACCTCTAATCTAGAGAGTGAAAAAAATATTTAAATAAATTATGCATAACATTTGCAGTGTTATTATATGTAAATAAGCTCTATTTTAGTAGAAGTTTTATGTATGATAAGTTTCTCTTAGGATGGAAATTTCTCTAAGGTATAAGTAGATACAGACAGATAGCATAACCAATGTATTTGTTTTTTAAGGTAGATTGAAACCAGAGAACATAATTAGACTCAACGCTTTCTGGGGCATATGTGGAGCCAACAATGCCTAAAAGAGAAAATGTTCCTAGATATAAATTCAGTTAAGCCAGAGATGTCTCATCTAAAAATTTTTATGCTCTTTTAAAATGTCATTTTATTAGTAAGAAAATCCTTCCGTGTGTGGGCTATATTTGTCCTTATCATCTGAATTCTTTCTAATAGCTCTCTATAATAATTTGAATAGTTATACTTACCTTTCACAAATTTTTTCTATTTGTTGTTTGTCTTTGGTGTTTTGTTTTAACAGATGAACACTATCAAATTGCCTTTTTAGAGGCTTAAAGAGTTATAATTTATGGAAGATAAAAATGTCATAGAATGCTAAATTCCAACAGAACATCAGAATCATTGCAACTTTTTTTCCTCAAGGGCAGAATAGTCCATGACAGACTACACTTATATAGTTTTAATTTTAGTTATTTAGTACCATTTAAGTATGCTTTAGTACTGCAATTATATATAAATATATATATCATTTGTATTGACACAAGTTTATTAATGTTCTATGCAATGAGTGAAAATTACTTTGTAAATTGTTGCATAATGCTCACTGCCAAAATAATAATCTTTTTTGTTGATTATCTTACATTTTCATACTTGTCTAGTTTCACCTCCACCTTGCATAAGTTCCCATAAACTAATGTTTAAAATTTGAAAATCATTATCTTAACCACTTAACAAAACAGTAATATGGTATTATAGTAATATTCTCATTTTAGTAAGCAGCAGGGTCAATATGGATATCTAAAGGAGTTCTTTCCTTCAATAACTACTGTTTTTAAAAGGGGAAGTGTATATTTAGCATGTAGTTTTAGAAACATTTATATTTTGAGAAAAAAATGATCTTCCAGGAAGAATGCAACATAATTAGTTAAACATTAGTCCTTATATCTGATTTTTGTAAATTACCATGAATGGAGTAAAACTAGAAGAGTTGGGAGTAACTTATACAAATGGCCCCAGCTCTTCACTACTTTCTGTATCTAATCCATTTTCCAAGTGACTTTACAGTGCCCTGTGCACTGTGAGGCGAGCGGGCAGCATGACTATAAAAAAGACTATATTTTAACTCTAAATTCACTCATGTGACTTGTTTTGGCTAATGGAATGGTAGGAAATGTAGACTCTTGAGAAGCTTTTGCATAATTGAGCTTACTTTCTCTTACCTTCTGCCATAACAATGAGAATTTGCCCCAGTTACCTGTTGGAAGAGGAGATGCACATGGGACACATCCAAGCCTTCCAGGTAACTCCAGCTAAGGCTATCCTAGATCAGTTAACAGCCAGCTAACACCCAGATCTCAGAAATGTCAGGTGGCATTAGATAAATAAAATACAGTTTCAGAAAAATGTGTTTCAAGGAAGCTGTAGTTTAATTCACTATGTTGCATTCATTATGAGAATGTGATAGATTCTCATTAGAAGAGTGATTATCAAGAAAACCAGATGGGAAAAATCCCAAGATTAAGGAGTCACAGATTTTATTCAGTTCAAGGAAATATTGAAACATAAACACTAAGATGTTTGGTTATGGATTCAATTGTACATAATATTTCATGAAAATTGTTTCAATTTCGTGATGAAATATCACATAAAATTATTCTTTAAAAATTAATAGAAACATTTCTTATATAAGCAAGGCATCTTAGTCAAAGACCTGAAACTTGCCTACCCCCATCAAAAAAGACATCTCTCTCTCGATAAAATATTATAATATATGCTAAGATAATTCCTCAATATCACCTCAAAATAAAAATGTTTTCATATTCAACATTTTGACGGACCATGAATATGGTTATTTATGAAATCAGAAGTATAAATTCCGGACCATAATTCTACGTTATATGCTAATAGTGCAAAAAAACCTTAAATATGTCATAACATAGAAAACAGAAAGAGAAAATTGATGAGTGTTATTTCATGAAAAAACTCTTCCATTAACATGTCTTATGACATCCCTTTCCATGTCCTTGTCAACTCCCATAACTGCCCATTCTCACTCTCTGAGCATCTGTGTCACTATGAAGCCTTCTTCTAGTCATCAGATGCCATCTCTGCCATCTCTAGCTAGGCTATCTCCAAATCAGTAGTTCGTGAGAAAATAACAGCTGGAAAACTAATTTGATTTTACTTTTAAAAGACTATAATGAGCCACATGGTATGCTCATTTAATAGTAACAAATCTTTATATCAATGCCTTAGCTTCTACTTTTAATATACTTACACGCTGGAAATGAAAATGTTCATTAGTAATGCCACTGTGAATACAGTTCCGTTAGGGTTTATGTTTAATGGTGTAATTATTTTTTTCTTTTTAGAATGCACCAAGAATATGTCAAGATTTTCCATCAATACCTGGTTGACTAACAAAGGGGCCCAATGTCATGCCTTGACTTAAGTACAGACAACATAAAAAAGGCAAGCTTCAACATCCTCCTCCAAGCAGCTTTCTCCAGCCTTGAACCTCTCAACACAATGGTGTTAAATGAGATAACTCAAGTACCACAGACTTGTTTTGTTTTTTCTCTTTCTGAAATGAAGGTTTCATAATTCTGATATGTTTGATTTCTGATTAATCTCAACATTCCTTCTCACAGTTTAACCTATAGAAAAATCTCTTTCTGTATTATTAGTTTTCTTATTACTGCTATTCATGACTTTCTGAGCACCCACAGTGCCTTTAAAACAGTGCAAGATATAAAGATATAGTGACAATTGAAGACAGAAAAGCAGAAATGAAAATGCCAAATGAGAGGGTGATTACATCTCCAAGAGGTAAATTTACCAGCATGCAGGCACTTGCTTTTTATATTTCAATATTATGATCTTTGTTTCACCCCATTATCTTTGAAAGGCACTTTGCAAAATAAGGAAGAAATACTTCGAGTTAATCCATGAATAATTTCTTTTTCCTAAAATGATTTTAAAGCAGTTCTTGGAAGGAAAAGTTGTGGTCCCAGGTGGTTGTATCTTTACAACCTCTAAGCCAAAAATATGCATTCTATATACAGTTTGGGATTGTATCTGAGTCTTTAAAAAGTTTGTTGTTGTTGTTGGCTTATTTCTATTTACTTTAAACTTTACTTTGAAAATGTGACACCTTGCTCAACATTTCCTCATATGTCATTCAAAAAAATGCTTAACCTGGAAACTCTTGGAGGAAAAAATTTTGGTCATGAAGTATGTTTGTGTAGTACATCCTCTATCTTCCTCTGAGAAAATTACAGAAAGTGTAAGCATAATAAAAATTCAGAGAATTCCTACAAAAATGATGCCTGTTCAATATGGATTTACTCAGGGATTACTATAAATATATTTGATTACAAACCACTTTTTCTCTACCATAAATATCTAATATCCCAAAGAAATTGTGCTTTATATAAAATATATTATAAAATATTGTAGGTCATACATTTTTATATAAAATAAATAAAAATCACCTTTGCTAGTATAATATTGACTATTTGAACACAAGTGTCTCTCTTTTGCTATAAAAAATATATTTTCTACTTTTATCTTTATGACTAATTATGATGACTGTTTTAATAAGAACTGCACCAGACATCTCTTCCTTTTCAAAGATGCCACACTCCAAAAATCCTTGTGAACTTATGTAGCTTAAATATTAGTAATCCTGCCCAATAAATGTGAAAAATAAATTGACATAAATAACTAGTTAGTAGTAGAAGGGTAATTAGAATCCAGGTTCATAGTCGGTTGGTAGTAGAAAGGAAATTAGAATCCAGATTCATGGTTGGTTAGTAGTAGAAAAGAAATTAGAATCCAGGTTTTCTGATATACAGTCTTAAAACTAGTCAACTGTCCCAAGTTTGGGGGATATTCTAAATGAGAGCAAAAGAAAAATTGTTTATAACACTATAATTTAGTTATTCATTTCTATGTACTTGTCTGTAATAGCAGCCTAACAGGGCACTAATTTATTAATAATAGCTTCTGTCTTCTGGCTAAAAATATTTTAGCCTATGAATATTCCAGATTTCTGAGATTATTATGCAAGAGACTGCCAAAGGGATCAGAGCCAAAGGAACCCCAATGTTGAATTACACAAATGGTCAGAAAGTATAATATTCTCAATCAGACAATTCAAGATAATTAATTCCACAAAACCAGGTTTAATATTACCTTTTTATCTTCATAATCAAGCAGATTCATAAGGAAAACAAGAGTGGGCTTATAAAACTCTTAAAGGATTAGAAGTAAAATATACTTCAAATCTATCTGAGTTATTCCACAAACTGCATCAATTAATTTGGTACAGTTTTTATTTTATTTTATTAAAAAATTCTTAACTATACATTTACAGAAAATTTTACAAAACTGGATTAATATGATATTACACATACTGTTGCACTTCTCTTTTTCAGTCTTTTCCTCCAAAACAGACAAACAAACAAAAAAAGCCTTCCTTTACCTCACCGTGGTAACAACCATCATAATTTTTCTCTAAGTTTATTTGAGACACACACACACACACCACTAATATTTCTGTCAGTTTGTTTTACAAAATGGAGCCTTATCATATACATGTTTTCTGATTTTTTTCCTCCATCAACAATATCTGGTAAAAAATTTTCAAAGTAACAGACTTATTTGCAATTCGTTCTTTTTAATGGCAGCCTTTTATTCTATAGTGTGAATGTTGTGGACATTTCCTAAACCTTTTCATTTTTGTTTTTGATGTGTGTGTTTGTGTTCATGTGTTCCACTTGTTCTCCTACGAAAAATGTTACTATACATGTCCTTTGTGATTGAGTTCTAATAGTTTTTTATTTCTGAGGTATAGAATCCCAGGAGTACGATTGACGAGTCAAAAATTATTTACATCATTACATGGTTAATTGCAATAGATGATAACAATTTGGTTTTTTTAAAAAAAATCTCCAACAACCCACACATCTTGTAGCAATTTATGAGAATGCTGGTTTCCTCACATCTGTATCAATTACACTTCAATTTCTCCTAAACTGTCTGTAAGTTAATACCTCATTCTTCCTTTATTTGTGTTTTCCTGACTGCTATTGTATTTGAATAGGTTTTCATATGTTTGTTGGCTATTTGGATTTCCTCTTTTGTAAAATTCTTCTTTATTCTCTTTGCTCGTATTTTATTGAATTTTTTCCTAATTTATAAAAGATATTTGGTTATCACAGAAATTCTCAATATGTTGCAAATACTTTCCCTCCAAATCTATTATCTATTAGATCTGTTAATGCTACCATTTACTCTACAAAATCATACACATTACATATACTTCATATATATGTGTCGTGTGTGTGTATATGTATATATACTTTTTTCTTTTATACTGTTAGTGCTTCCAGACTTCATTTTGAATATTTCCTTTATCCTCAGATTTTAAAAGAAAAGAGTAAATGTTCTTGCTTTACTTCACTACCAGTTACATTGTCACTTATAGTGGGATCTGTTTCTATATTCTCTCTCTATTCCTAGAAGCTATGGCAATATCAAATAGAATCATTACAGTAGCTTTACAGAATTCCCTGGTAAGACAAAGACCCATAGTTGTGCTTTCTCTTAACTGAAAATCATTAAAAAATTATTCTTACTATAAGCTTGAAAAAATATACTTGATTAAAAATTTTATGCTTTGACTTTACAGAAAACTATTTGGAGAATTGTCAATTTTATGATGTCTTCCTTTCTAAGATTATGGCCTCTCTTTCCATTTTTTAGTTATACTTTAGTCTTTTAAAAGTTTTCTTTATTAGAGATACAATGATTTTTGAATTAAAATTATTTCTATACGCTTTATTAATTTTTAAGTTACTATGAATAATTCTTTTCCATTTACATTTTTGAGTGCTAATTGCTAGACTATAGAAAAGATATTTATTTTCTGTACTTATCGAGTCAAAGTAACTCACGTAATTCATTAATTTTTGTAAAATTTCACTTTGAACCTCTTGGGTTTTCATCATATCATCAGAAAAATAAATTTATATCTTCTTTACCAATGTTTTGATAATTATTTCATTTTCTTTTCCTATTGCTTTACTAAAACTAGAAGACCATATCAAATACCAGTGCTGAGAGAGTAGCCTTATTTCATTCCTGATTTTTAATTGCAATTATTTAGAGTTTTATTCTTAGGGTATTTTAATATTTGCTGTGTTTGTTTTTGTTGTTTTGCTTTGGTAAAGAGAATTCCATTGCCTTGAAGTATTTATCTATACAAACTAGCAGCCACTCACTCTGTTTTTTGTGCACATATACTGTTTATTTTTCATTTTTCCATGGCTATTCAATCGATATGGCAAAGCTGCCAGTGTAAGATTTTACATTTCAAATTTTAAAATTCAGGAAATTTTTTTATTGTAGTTTATTTACAATGCTGTGTTCATTTCAGGTGTATAGCAAAGTAATTCAGATATATATATATATATATATATATATATTCTTTTTCAGATTCTTTTCCTTTGTAGGTTATCACAAGGTATTGAATATAGTCCCCTGTGCTATACAGTAGGCCCTTGTTGTTTATCTATTTTATATATAGTACTGTGTATATGTTAATCCTAAACTCCTAATTTATCCCTCACTCTCTCACTCTTAAATTCAATCAAATCAAATTTTCACCAGTATATTCTACCAAAATTGCTTTTGCCAAAGTGACCAACAATATCCCTATGTTGAATCTAATGGTCACTAGCCATTCTTCTTCTGTTCCTACTAATATTTAGGTGGGCTGATATCTTTCCTCTTTGATATACCTTCTTCACTTGGTTTTCTTTTCCTTCAGTTCTTTCTCAGTCTTTTTCCCCTTCCTTCCTCTTATTCTCCCCAACCTTTAAATGTTGGAGTGATAGAGGACTCAATACTCAGTTCTGTACTTACTCTCTTGGTGATCTTATCCAAGATTATAATTCTAAATGCCATCTATTTGCAAAGCACTCCCAAATTTATATCTCCAGCTCAGACTTTTCTCCTAAGCTCTAGAAGAATGCATCCAATTGACTACCTGAATTATTATTTCAATACTGGACATCTCAAACTCCACCTATTCTATAGCTAACAAGTGGTGGCTTTCTTCAAAGTATATGCACCTAACTGCTCTACTACTCTGCTTTTTAGTACTATGTATACACAGTCATATATATAAAATTAATGCCACAGCTATAAAATTGGCCAGAGGTTTTAATAATATTTAAATATGCATACTGACAGAATATCTTTTGTGATAACATCTTTTCCAAACTAAGTATAATATTATTTCTTCCAAAATGTAGATTAAAGGTCCTGGAAGCAAATACACTCATTTTCTGGTACGGAATAAAAATACTCAAACAAAAATAGTTAGTAATGTATCACTATATAGTTATCATAACAAAATAATTTTAGAATCAGCATTTTAGTGTGTCACGGAAATCCAAGAAAGCAGTGTGTGTGTGAATATGTGTGTATGTGTGTGTATATGTGTGTGTGTTCCATATAAAAGAGCCATGAAAGTTTTGCATATTTCACCTCATTTAATCCTTACAACAATCCTATATGGTACATAATATGAGCCCTGTTTTATAAATGAGAAAACCAAGATACACAAAAATTAAGTAATTTGGCCTAGTTTTCACTCAGGCAGGCTGATTCTAAGGCCTATTCTCTCAACCATTATACTGGGGTTTTTTCACATAATATCTAACAAAAAAAATACTTAAGCATTATATAAACGACTGTTTTCTTCTACATCTATTATTAACACAGATTATGATGATGACATTGATGATTTAGGAAGAATTTGCCAAAGAACTTGAGAGTAAGTCCAAAGAAAATTATGTTTTGGCCATTTATTCAGCCAATACTCATTGCTGTGCCCTAGTCACACTGTTTTATAGCAAACTGGATTAACTGTGCAAATAATGAAAATAATTCATAATCTTCATGAAATCTTATAGTAGTTATATTTTTACATACTTACCACAATAATGTTTATAAGCTATGATCAAGAAATCTATGTAAATTTATTTTTAAATATAATATTCTCAAGAAAGGAGCCATATACAATAATACTTATTTAAATAATTGTGAACAGAGAAAAGTTTTACTGAGATGATTTAATTTATCTATTGCCTCATATGGTATCTACTAATTTATTCGTACATTTTGTAAAATCAAATTGAATACCCTAGTTTTATGAGTAATAAAACCTATGCTACTTGTAGAATGTATTTACTTATTTCATTCTCAAATGCAATGTTGGATAAATGCTAAATATATGCCAACTTTTAGATGGATGCACAGGAGTTCTCCCTTTTTAAATTTCTGGTGACTCAAGGCCAGGTAGAAGAAAATCTTACACTTAAGTGGAAACACCAATTTGAATAAAGTAACAGTTAGTATAAAATGTATCAGGAATTGTTCAGTGGTTGTGTCTGTGAGAGGGAAGCTGTTTGGTTCTGAGAGGTGTCATTTGGAAGGGGTGGGTGCACTTGCTCTGGTCAGCATTGCACAGGTGTTGTTTTGCCCTTCTTCTTCTGGGACAGGGTTCTGCTGAACCCCATCTGGGTCTAAAATAGCATGGTATTAGCTGCTTCTTGGTTTGCCCCTCTTCTTTTGATGATTTGAAAAGTTACTTACATACCCAAATATAGAATATATATTTAACTCATTAGAACTCCCTTGTGATGTTATTGAACTTATAAAATACATTTATATAATTCCATAATAAATATTATTTTCAACTATTTTATGTACTGGTAATCCAAATAAACATTTATTTGATAAGAAATGAGTTCTTTTGATGAAGTAGCTTTCTAAACAAGACAAATGTTTACCATGTTTTGAAAAGAAAATACTGTCCACATTTGAAGAATAAAAAAGTAATGAAAATTAAAACAAAAACAGAAATGCCTCATCGGCACTGTAAAAAAATATGAAAAAGTCAATTACTTTAATCATTACAGTCTGTCTCATTTTCCTAAAACTACTTGTTTTTAAAGATTTCTAGTGTTTTTACTGAGCTGTAAAATTAGTACCCAAAATTTAATCATAATTTATAGGTCTGAAAATATCTCTTAGTTGTTAATACGAAAATACCTGTATTTTGTCACCATTTAAAATTTGCATGCCACGACACCAAAGCATTTTCATTCATCATGCTTATTATTGTCATTAAAATTATAATATTGGATAGAATCTAATATGACTAAAAGATACTATTTCTTTTACGAATTGTTCATTTATTTTCACACATTGAAAACTAGTTGGCAGCACTTTTTAATGGTAATTTTTTTCTAACACTTTTATGAAAACTATACATTTAGTTTGATATTGACTAATGATTTTTAATGCATACATCATGGTTTGCCTCTAAATGACGGTATTAAGGACTTCATGCACATCTGAATATAATACAATTTTGATTAAACACTGAATTGTTTTTATCAGATGAAAATGTTTTTTGTCACATGAAATAACTTGCAATAGACAGGCTTTGTGTTCACTGGGAGACTTTCTTTGGTTGTTTTGTGTTCTCGTGCACAGCCTGGGACTGAATTAATGTTCTGTGTACAATCATGCAGACCACTGAAAGACAAATGCTGAGTGTACTGAGAGGCTCCAACCTCTTCAGGACTAAAAGAATTTTCTGACTGCTACATTTCAAAAACAGATAGCTGAAAGAGAGCAATATCATTTAAAACTGCTTCTGAGAGCAGTGGAAGTCCATTTCCCTGCTTCCATCTCTTCTTTTCAAGAGCAGGAGATGGAGTCTATTTCTCAGAAGTTTGAAAAAAAAAAGAACAAATCCAACTTTGCCTTAGGAAGTCTAAATTACTTACATGTAGCCTCAGAGTCGTTCAGAGTTTCACAAGAAAGCCTAGACAGTGCCCACGGAACACTGACAGGGTGGTGTATGAAGACAGGGGCTCTTCGGGGTGCATTCACCCCTGCATCTGTTGATATTATGTGGCCTTGAAGTCTCTAGAGTCTCCATGTACCTTTATTTCTTTTTGGTGTGTTTGGATCTCTGCCTGTTTACTACAGCGTTCATGCTGCATGAAAAGAAGCCGGCTGGGATGTTTTATCTCTTGTCTGAGCTTGCTTCAATTAAATTAATGGACCCATTCAGCTCACTCTTTCCTCTTTCAGATGTACCCCTGATGAATACATTAAAAAGATCTTAAGTCTCAAGATGGTACATCATGGTATTAGCCAGGGCACTCATTTCCCTCTGCCTTCTTTTTCTGTAAATCAAATAATTAATGAGATCTCCACCTCAATAAAGCACTTCATCAATATTTTGTGGCAAAGGAAAAAAAATGCCCTCTTTGCTTGTAGTAGAGCTTTTATCTCCATCTGTATAGGATTTTGTGGGCAAATGTAGTAATATTGAAATGACAAAATATTGACTGATTTCTTGCAGTTTGTTCTTCATGAGGATTAGTTAAAGGCTTTATACACTGTTCAGCAGAGATACAAGTGACAAGCTTGTCAATATGCTGTGGATGTTTTGTATTCAATATATAAATTGTAAACATTAAGTGGGGCAATTAATTTTGCCAGAGTTTGATGTCACTAGAGGGGGAGCATAGGTTAATATGGAAAGCACACGTTATTTCACCATTTTTTTAAACAGTGAGGAATTACCTATATTTAGCTACATTTTATTTTATTTATTTATTTTTCTTACATTTTAGGATATTCTGTCTTTTAACAACAGAGTCGACTGCTTTCTACCTTAGAGTTTCAATTAAAAAATGACACTAAACATGTAAGTGACTGTAGTAATTCCACTGTAACTTGCTGCATGAGAAGGTCCCTTTTTATAGACTGCAGAAACTATATATAAAAGTAGAGAGGGAAAAAGTTCTATTTGCTTTGTGCAATACACTCCAACTGAGCTGGCAGCCATTTCTCATTTCTGTGAAGAGGGCTACACCATAAAATTTCGGAACTTTCTTTTTCTCATTCATTTATAGGGATGGAATCTCAATCCAAGACAATTTTCTTTCTTTCTTTCTTTTCTTTCTTTTATTTATTTATTTATTTACTTACTTACTTACTTACTTGCTTACTTATTTATTTATTTACGGCTGTGCTGCACAGATTGTGGGAGGCTTGTGGGATCTTAGTTCTGTGATTTATTTATTTACTTACTTACTTACTTGCTTACTTCCTTACTTACTTGCTTACTTATTTATTTATTTACGGCTGTGCTGCACAGATTGTGGGAGGCTTGTGGGATCTTAGTTCCGTGACCAGGGATCAAACCCAGGACCACAGCAGTGAAACCGCCTAGTCCTAACCACTGGACATCCAGGGAACGCCCCAGGTTTGCCTTCTGAAGTGTTTAGATTCTCTTTGGAATGAATATCAATAAACCCTATTTGATGTTTCCTTGAACATCTAATGTCAATTAATATGGGTCATGGTCTGAATGGGAATTGAGTCTGGAGAGAAGGATAGAGAGAAAAGGTGAGCTAGAGATGATACAGAGAGAAACAGAGAGAGATAATTAAATCTGATTTGTACTTCCAGATATGCTTAACTCAGTGCATCCAAATCAGTATCACCCCAAACACAATTTGGTAAACTACTAGACAGAAGGAATGATGTAGCTCTTATCTCTGTAGATTATGGATTCAAACAACCAATTTTAAAGCAGTAAGAAGCCTAAAAATTAAATATAAGCACATGAACAGGATGCGGGAATAATTAGAGAAAACTAAGAGTTTTGTTGCTTTTACTAAAATAACTGGATACAGTTAGAGTAGGACTGAGAAAGACTCAAGAAGAAAGAGAAATTTGGTGGAGAAAAAGCATGTTCATCTGGAGATCTACAAAGGATCAGAGTTGTCTTCAACAAAACTAAGAGGTTGAAAAATAAATAATTCTAGCCATTGTGGTCAAGGACAATTTCTTTTCATAACCACTAATGATTGAGTCACGAATCCAATATTGATTTATAGCATATATTTAAACTTTATCTCAAAGGCTTCGTAAGTGAGATGATACTTATATGTCCACTGCCAGGTAGGTGAGGCAAGATTAATATTGTAATTATTCCAGATTGCATATAGTGTCCAGCAAATGAAGTGGATACCCAAATACAAGTCTTGCCATTTACTGGACTTTCTTCAGTTAACTTAATATTTATGGAGACTTACCGATAAGTCCACACTCAAATCCAAATGCTATGACAAAAAGAGTGGAGAGGAAAGGGAAAATAGAAAACTTACAATGGATATTAAAGTTAAATTTACATGCCAGAAACTTAAGAATATTTTTGATAGATTTAGTGAATACTGAGTAACAAATTGATAAAAGGCATAGAATCCAATTTATAATTCACTCTCAAAAAAAACTGTCAATTTGAGATAAAACTAAAATAAAGTGATTTATAAATACTAAAGGAAAAAAATATGGGCAAACAGAAATACTTAAGGAAAGTACAAATGGTGTTTAAAACTGACAGTTACCTTAGAATTAAGGTCAAAATATTAAACATAAAAATGGACAAAAGATAAAAGAGGATGTTATAGCAGTCATGAAATTTTATGTATAAATTAACAAAACACCTAAATATCTAAAGGTGCTAGAAATTAAAAGAAACTAAAAAACATCATAAATGTAGAAGTCTTAGGACATTTCACTGAGTCTTAACTGATTTCATAATTAAATATAGATGTAGATCATCTGGAAATACAATTAAAATTTGATTTAACAAGTATATAAAATATATTTTGTATCCCCAAAATAACAGCCTCAGGAAAAGTATGTGAAAGATCAATCCTGTATTAACCTAAAAGAAATACATTGATAAATGTTGAAGAGCAAATGTAAGTTTACATTGTTGTACCACTATATAATAGAACTTGAATCCCAAAACATTAAAAAATTAAAAACATTAAAAAATTACTTGAAAATCCATTTAATTTTTAAAACATTGTCTTCTAAAACAAAGCAAAGCAAAACAAAAAATAATAACTACAGCAAGGCCTTGGGATCAAAATTTTTTAAATACGTGTTTAAAGATTACTGCATTTCACCAAACTAGCTTATGTCTGTGGATCCTATAGTTTTAACTATTTAAGGTTTTATATAAATATTTTATTAAATATTGAGTAGACAAAAATTGCTCATAACCTATGTGTGAAGTGTAAGGCTAACAATGCAGTAATATGCATCAATTTAAGGGAGAAAATTAACTTTACATGTGAATTCTCTTGGGTAACCTTCCCTGATCATTTAGTTTCTTCTCCTTTTCTCTCCATTAACCACTATATTAAGTCTTTTGTTTAACATTCCCTAACTTCTGAATATTTTTAACTGCATAGATTGGTATTCCAAATGATATATTTTGCTGCGCATGTATTGGACATTTTATAAATGGACTCATACAAAATCCCTGACTTGCCCTTTTCACTTTTCATCATTCTCTGGTTGTGTTTAGCTGAAGTGAATTCATTTTTGCTGCTGCACAATAATCTATATCAGAGCTGATCTACCTATTTTTCTATTGATGGTTATTTGGGTAGTGCCCAGATACTTGCATTTGCAACAGTGCCACTATAGACATACTTGTACAAAGTGTTTCATGACATTAGGGTCACCCTTTCCAAAGAGAAATGATTATATTTAAATATCATTAAGCAAGATTCCTTATTTCATGTTTCCATAACTGATACACCCCCATAAGTCTCAAATATTCTTTCAGTTTTATGCATTAAAATAACACTTTTTCTATTTATAAAATCAAAAATATGCTCAAAATAGAAAATTGAAATCTATAGGAAAGCACAAAAATAAAAGCAAAAATATTAACCCACATATGTAAATATATAACATTTGCATATAAGTGTGCACATAAATAAAATTAATATATATTAATTACTGGAAATATAAGGACTGAGTCAAACTTTTTAATGGTAAACTCTTCCGGCTTATCTGTATCTGACACTTGTATCCAAAGGTGTTTTACAGTAGGAAAACTTCATTGTTTAAAAGTTGACTTTAAAGCTTTGGCAAAGCTTGAAGGCAAACTGCATTGGCCTCAACATTAGTAAAGCCATTTGTGCCTTAAGTAAAATTTGTCCTCATACTTGATCGAATTTACAAAGCAAATATGTTGATCTTTTGCTACCTAGGTCAGCTCAAAGTCAGTGTAATCTTTTATGCTGTAGGAGGTTAAATGACTCATTTTTAAAGCAAAAGAGAAATATTGTCTCTATTAGGATGTCAAAAGGCAGCTTACCTGATGTATTAATAAACAAAGCCAAATGGTCTTCTCCTACATATTTACCCATCCCAGAGTCAATCACTCAGCTGAATTTATTATAACTGCTAGGGCTTACTTAAGAAGATATTTAATTATGAAGCATGTAATTATCACAATGTTTGCTTAAATGGGATAATGAAATATATCTTGCATAAATATTGGTATACATAGGGACAACTGTAGCAGGAAAGGATGAATTTAGGCTAGCAAAATATTCTGTAATTAGATTAAAAGGTTTGGAATATTTTAATGAACAAAAATTCAGAAGAATTAACTTTTTAGAAATAAATCACTGATAAAATATGGGCAATGAAGAATGGCCACTATGGAAGGCACCAGAGTCCTTGGGATTGCTCAACTGTGTACTGTAAACTGAACCTTATTTTAAAATGTTGTGAGATGTCACAGACTCACTTTTCCTGACTCCTCCCCTCTAAAAACATCTGTGTCCGGAAATAATTCCACAATCATAAATGGACTCAAAACTCTGAAAGCTGTGAAGAAAAAAGTAGCCTCACAGTCCTGAGTTCCCTGCGTTTTCTTCTCATCTTCCACAGATCTCCAACTGGGCACCTGAGGGGCCCACAACCTGGAAGCACCAACATGTGTAGATCAAAACACAGGCAAACAAACAAAAAACCCTGTTCTCTTTGGTGAAAAGGCCAGGAAAGAGGCAGCACATCAGAGACCTAGCTGGGAGAAACATCCCACCATCCCCACCTAGGGCACAGAGGGTCCAACTGACCACAGCAGCAGAGCTAGGGCAGAGACTCATCCCTTGCCCCCAAACCTGGGGCAGTGACAGACCTGATCGAGAGCAGCAGCAGAAACAGACAAGGGGCCCACATCGTGTCACATATCCAGGACACTGCGGCCCAATCCACCCCACCAGCAGAGTCTACAGATACATCCCTGCCCCACATCTGAAGCATTAGCAGGCCTGATATGTAGGAACTCACACAGGCAGCCTTATATCTTTGACTTTAATGGCATTATATGTCTTGAGATTTTGACTTTTTAAAATAAAGTTAGGTATAGTTAGGCAACATTTAATTCTGACAAACATAAAGTTCATAGTCTTTTTAGACAGAAAAGGAAAATATTTACATAGAAAAATCATTTAAAGTGCAAAACAGTGAAGTTAGGTCTAAAAACCATAATCTTTATTTCCAATACCATTTAGAATCAAGACAATGTTATCTGAGGAAAAGGTGATACATGAGAGCATAAGGGAGAAGCTTGGATCTCCCATTCTTAAAGCACAAACAACTACTCTAAACTAGGAAAGGCAAAGTAGTAAAGGGAAAGATCCATTTGATACATGGACATGAATTTCATTCAGCTCCATGGAAATAAATTAGCAGAAAGGACATATACATGTGTGTTTTCAACCAGCAGTGCAGCCATTAATTTGAACAAATAGAAATAACTTGCTTCCACTAGGTTATTTCTCTTATTTGCAACGAAGAACTCAAATGGATACGGAGGGCATAAAGAACTATAGTGCATTAGTATCAGGATAGAAGAAAAATAGACATTTTCTTGAAAGAGAAAAGGCAAAGTCACTATGAATGTCTGTGTAGTTTGTGCACAAAGGGCCTTGATGAAAGGACATGGGGGGTGAAATTGAGCACATAATACACAGGTACCTTGTGCCTGGATACAGGTCTGCACTTACCATTGCGATGTCACTGTTCACCAAACCATGAACTTCCTAGGCTGCATCTACCAAGGGAAACACTTTTCTTCTCTTCATTGTATAAGCTAGTGATAGACCTGGGGGAAAAAATACAGAATGAACACACAGAAAATGACCCCTCCAAAAAAATAAAAAAGAAAATATCCATCTGAAACATGACTGTTTCAGTCATGGCATTTAGAAAAATGAGAATCATGCAGATAAATATTGGTGGTGCCCAGCCACATCTTGTCTAAAACTCTGGAGAAAGCTTTGGATACTGCCTTGGAATCTTTTCAGTCTTAACTCCTCTTATGGATGTTCTGAGCCTAAAGCCATTAACCATTATAATCATTAAAAGTCTTTTGTTCTGACAAAACATTTCACAAGCACCATTTTGATTCTGTTCTATCTGTGCCTGAGTGGAACATCCAAACCGTTCTTCTGGCCCAGTTTCTTCCGGGGAAAGATTTCTTGGCTGTTTGAACAAAATTATAGGCATGTTCTTTTGTTGTGCTAAAGAACAGAGCTTCAAAATGGAAAGATTCAAGGAAGAATAAATTATAATAATTACTATGAGAAAGATCACAGAGCTGCTTATGGATAAAAATAACATCAGAAAAGTAGGAATGATGGATAAGAATTTTTTAAAAAGGGGGAAGAAGGGTATATGATGGAATTTTGACTTAGAAAAATCTGGGAAAATGAGAAGATTTTAAGCAGATGCTCTGATGAGTTTAGGAATATGGATAAGTGGAAAAGATCCTTAATGGTATTATGTTATTTTTTGGATCCCCTGGGAAGACTTGGATATAGAATTGTAAAACTTATTTTTGGAGATTGGTTCAAGATGGTGGAGTAGAAGAACATGTGCTCACTCCCTCTAGTGAGAGCACTGGAATCACAACCAACTGCTGAACAACCATCAAGAGGAAGACACTGGAACTCACCAAAAAGATACCCCACATCCAAAGACAAAGGAGAAGCTGCAATGAGATGGTAGGAGGGGTGCAATCACAATAAAATCAAATCCCATAACTGCTGGTGGGTGACTCACAAACTGGAGAATGACTATACCACAGAAGTTCACCCACTGGAGTGAAGGTTCTGAGCCCCAAATGAGTCTTCCCAACCTGGGGGTCCAGCAACGGGAGGAGGAATTTCCAGAGAAACAGACTTTGAAGGCTATCGGGCGTTGACCGCAGAACTTTGACAGAACTGGGAAAAACAGAGACTCCAATCTTGAAGGGCACATACAAAGTAGTGTGCACATCAGGACCTAGGGGGAAGAAGCAGTGACCCCATAGGAGACTGAACCAAACCTACCTGCTAGTGTTGGAGGGTCTCCTATAGAGGCAGTGGGTGGCTATGGCTCACTGAAGAGACAAGGACACTGGCAGAAGAAGTTCAGGGAAGTACTCCTTGGCATGAGCCCTCCTAGAGTCCGCCATTAGCCCCACCAAAGAGCCTGCAGGCTACAGTGCTGGGTCCCCTCAGACCAAACAACCAACAGGGAGGGAACTCAGCCCCACCCATCAGCTGACAAGAGGATTAAAGTTTTACTGAGCTCTGCCCACCAGAGTAACACCCAGCTCTACCCACTGCCAGGACCTCCCATCAGGAAGCTTGCATAAGCCTCTTAGATAGCCTCATCCACCAGAGGGCAGACAGCAGAAGCAAGAAGAACTACAATCCTGCAGTCTGTGGGACAAAAAACACATTCACAGAAAGATACACAAAATGAAAAGGCAGAGGACTATGTACCAGATGAAGGAACAAGATAAACTCCAGAAAAACAACTAAATGAAGAGGACATAGGCAACCTTTCAGAAAAAGAATTCAGAATAATGACAGTGAAGATGATCCAGGCCCTTGGAAAAAGAATGGAGGCAAAGATTGAGAAGATGCAAGAAATGTTTAACAATAATTAAGAATAATTAAGGAACAAACAACTAGAAGAATTAAAGAACAAAGAGATGAATAATACAATAACTGAAATAAAAAATACACTAGAAGGAAACAGTAGCAGAATAACTGAGGCAGAAGAACAGATAAGTGATCTGGAAGACAGAATGGTGGAATTCACTGCTGTGGAACACAATAAAGAAAAAAGAATGAAAAGAAATGAAGACAGCCTAAGAGACCTCTGGGACAATGTTAAACACACCAACATTCGCATTATAGGGGTCCCATAAGGAGAAGAGAGAGAGTAAGAAACCAAGAAAATATTTGAAGTGATAATAGTCAAAAACTTCCCTAACATGGGAAAGGAAAATGCCACCCAAGTCCAGGAAGTGCAGAGAGTCCCAGGCACGATAAACCCAAGGAGAAATACGCCAAGACACACAGTAATCAAACTAACAAAAATTAAAGACAAAGAAAAATTATTAAAAGTAACAAGGGAAAAAACAACAAATAACATATGAGGGAACCCCCATAAGTTTAACAGCTGATTTCTCAGCAGAAACTCTACAAGCCAGAAGGGAGTGGCAGGATATATTTAAAGTGATGAAAGGGAAGAACCTACAACTAAGATTACTTAGTGGGCATAGAGGGAACCTACCTCAACATCATAAAGGCCATATACGACAAACCCACAGCAAACATCATTCTCAATGGAGAAAAACTGAAAGCATTTCCTCTAAGGTCAGAAACAAGACAAGGATGTACACTCTCACCACTATAATTCAACACAGTTTTGGAAGTCCTAGGCATGGCAATCAGAGAAGAAAAAGAAATAAAAGGAATACAAACTGGAAAAGAAGAAGTAAATCTGTCACTGTTTGCAGATGACGTGATACTATACATAGAAAATCTTAAAGATACCACCAGAAAACTACTAGAGCAAATCAATGAATTTGGTAAAGTTGCAGGATACAAAATTAATGCACAGAAATCTCCTGCATTCCTCTACACTAAAAACGAAAGATCAGAAAGAGAAATTAAGGAAACAGTCCCATTCACCATTGCAAAAAAAGAATAAAATACCTAGAAATAAACCTACCTAAAGAGGTAAAAGACCTGTACTCAGAAAACTATAAGACACTCACTGATGAAAGAAATCAGATGACACAAACAGATGGAGAGATATACCAAGTTTTTGGATTGGAAGAATCAATATTGTGAAAATGACTATACTACCCAAAACAGTCTGCAGATTCAATGTAGTCCTTATCAAATTAAAAATGGCATTTTTTACAGAACTAGAACAAAAAAATCTAAAAATTTGTATGGAGACACAAAAGACCCCAAATAGCCAAAGCAGTCTTGAGGGGAAAAAGTGGAGCTGGAGGAATCAGACTCCCTGACTTCAGACTATACTACAAAGCTACAGTAATCAAGACAGGATGGTACTCACACAAAAACAGAAATATAGATCAATGGAACAGTATAGAAAGACCAGAGATAAACCCACGTACATATGGTCACCTTATTTTTGATAAAGGAGGCAAGAATATACAATGGAGAAAAGACAGCCTCTTTAATAAGTGGTGCTGGGAAAACTGGACAGCTACATGTAAAAGAATGAAATTAAAACACTCCCTAACACCATACACAAAAATAAACTCAAAATGAATTAAAGACATAAATGTAAGACCAGACATTATAAAACTCTTAGAGGAAAACATAGGAAGAACACTCTTTGACATAAATCACAAGATCTTTTTTGACCCATCTCCTAGATTTATGGAAATAAAACAAAATAAACAAATGGGACCTAATGAAACTTAAAAGCATTTGTACAGCAAAGGAAGCTATAGACAAAAAGGCAACCCTCAGAATGGGAGAAAATATTTTCAAATGACTCAATGGACAAAGGATTAGTCTCCAAAATATATAAACAGCTCATGCAGCTCAATATTACAAAAACAAACAACCCAATCCAAAAAAGTGCAGAAGACTTAAATAGACATTTCTCCAAAGAAGAAATACAGATGGCCAAGAGGCACATGAAAAGGGCTCAACGTTACTAATCATTAGAGAAATGCAAATCAAAACTACAATGAGTTATCACCTCACAGTGCCTAGAATGGGCATCATCTGAAAATCTACAAACAGCAAATGCTGGAGAGGGTGTGGAGAAAAGGAAACCCTCTTGCACTCTTGGTGGGAATGTAAATTGTTACAGCCACTATGGAGAACAGTATGGAGGTTCCTTTAAAAACTAAAAATAGAATTACCATATGACCCAGCAATCCCACTACTGGGCATATACCCTGAGAAAACCATAATTTAAAAAGACACATGCAACCCAATGTTCATTGCAGCACTATTTACAATAGCCAGGTCATGGAAACAACCTATGTGTCCATCGACAGACAAATCGATAAAGAAGATGTGGTACATATATACAACGGAATATTACTTAGCCATAAAAAAGAACAAAATAATTCCATTTGCAGCAACATGGATGACCCTAGAGACTTTCGTACTGAATGAAGTAAATCAGACAGAGAAAGACAAATAAATTTGCCTTCTAATTGTATGTTCTGATACATGGAATGTGGTTGGTATTTCTATAGTGACCATGATCCTCTGACCTTCCTAAATGTTTTATCAGTTTCAGTAGTATGGTCATGATTATTTTGTAGTATTTTCTTTGTTAATGAGGAGTTACCCCCTTTCCTGCTTTTAGGCTTTTTCTTTCTTTTGTCTTGAAGATCTAGCTAGGACTTCTAGTACAATGTTGACTATGGCTGATAAGACCAAATATCCTCAGCTTCTTCCTGACCTCTCAGTATAATGTTAACTGTAGGTTTTTCATAGATGCACTTTATTCAATTAAGTTACTTTTTTTCCTAGTTTACTAGGAATTATTATTATTATTATGAATGAGTATTAAATTCTGTCAAATGATTTTTTGGCATATTTTGAGATGATCATATTTTTTTCAAATAGTCTATAAATTTGTTGATTTTTAATAATTTTTTTTTACAAGATAAACCTAATTTGCATTTCTGGAATGAAATCCACTTGTCAGGAGTTATTATCCTTTATTTATGTTGCCAGATTTGGTTTAGAAAAGTTTTGTTAAGTATTTTTTGTATCTCTGTTCATAAAGGATGCTACCTACAATTTTCTCTTGTTGTAAATTCCCAGTTAGGTATTGGTATCAAGGTTTTGCTGGTCTCATAAAACATTAGAGAATGCTCTAAAATCTATTATTTTCTAAAACAGTTTATGTAAGATTGGCATTGCTTCTTTCATCAATATTTGATAGACATCACCAGTGAAAAATAATCCTGGCCTGAAGATATTTTGGGGGAATATTTTTAATTACAAATTCAATTTTATTCATAGATATAGAACCATTCATATTTTATGTTTAACCTCACGTGAGTTTTGGTAATTTTAGTCTTTCGAGAAATTTGTCTATTTTATCTGTTGCCAAATTGTTGGCATAATGTTGTTCAATGTATTCCTTTATAATCCATTTAATATTACTAAAAATTGTTAGTGTTATCTTTTCTCGTGTTCCTGATATTGGCATTGTATGTTCTCTCTCTCTCTCTGCCTTTCTTAAAATCAGTCTAGCTAAGAATTTACCAATTTTGTTAATATGTTGAGGATTAACATATGCCTCATTTTCTCTATTGTTTTTTGTTTCATGTTTTATTAATTTATACTCATCTTTGTTATTTGCTTTCTTCAGATTTGATTTTCTTTTATTAATGTTTTGCTTTCTAAGGTAAGTAGCCACATAATTCATTTGAAATCTTTCTTCTCCTCTAATAAAAGCATTTAAATAAAATTTCTCTTTAAGAAAAAATTTTCATGCATTTCACAAATATGAAATATTGGATTTTAATTATCTTTAACTTTGAAATATTGCCTAATTACCTTTGTGCTTTCTGGTCTTCCATATGTATTATCTAGAAATATGTTGTTTATTTTTCAAATATTTGAGAATTTCTAGGTATTTTAAGTATGATTTTCTAATTTAATTTTATTGTAGTGTGAGAAAATTCTCTCTCTGTCTCTCTCCTTCTCTTTCTCTATAGACAGATATATAGAGAGATATGGATGTACACATATATAGATATATATACTCATATATACATATATACACCTATATAGACATAAGTATATATTGATTGTAGATATGAGTATACCTATTATAGACATAAGAATATACCTATTATAGTTGTAAACATATTCTATTATACCTATAAGTATATATCTCATACATATACATGTATATTTTTATGAATATCTGTTACATATACACTTATATAGAGATATATAGAGATATATATACAATACTATATATCTAGTATAGTATAATATATATATATATATATACACACACACTATGGTATATACTTATATATGTACTTGTATATATACTTTGTCTCTATCTACCCACACTATTACTATACAGTATACGGTCTCTCTTGGTGAATGAATATTCTAGTGTTATTGGGTGGAGTGTCTATACATATTAATTGTGCTAATTATGTCAAGTTGTTTGAGAGTATTGTTTAAATCTTCAATATATTTACTTTTACATGTTGTTCCATCAGTTACTGAAAGAAAAGTATTAATATCTTAGCCATAAATATAGATTTGTGTATTTATAACTATTATCTTCTCAGACTGCATCAAGTATTTTTGAAGCTTTGTCATTTTGTACATACTTATGTAGGATTATTATGTTATTTTGATGAGTTCATGACATTTCTATCATTATGAAATGACTCTCTTTACTACAGGTAAAGTCTACTTTATTTGATGTATTGCATCCACATCAGTGTTTCCATGCTTAGCATTTCTTTCAGTTCGTTCTTACAATCCTGGTTTTTTATTGGAATACTTCTTTCAATTATATTTAACGTGGTTATTTGATACAGTTCAGTTTAAGCTTATCAGTTTGCTATTTGTTTTTTATTTGACTTACTTTTGTATGCTTGTTAGGTCCTTCCCTATTTTTCCTTCCCTGAATTGTACATATGTGGAGTGAGACTCACAGGTGAAAGCAGCAGTGGGAAAGATGACAGACAGAACACAAATTTGAACAACTTCTCATGAGAGTTTAGTGTTCAGATCATGTTAAGATAGACAGCCTTGATAAATATCTCGAGTTACAGGTCCTTCCCTATTTTTCTTTGGGTTCATTAACAATTTAAATAATTCATTCTATCACTTTTATTGGATTTTTGCCTGAACTTTTTGCATTTTTAATGATTGCTCTAGTGATTATATTATACAGCCTTCACTCATCACAGTCTACCATAAATTCTTTTATACCACCATAAGAACCTTAAAAGACCATAATTCTTTTTATGCTCTTCCAGACTTTATGCAATATTATGTCCATACATCTTATAAACATCACTATATATTTTTATCTTTTTTTAAACAGTGAATGGATCATTAAATAATTTTTGAAAAGAAAAATAAACCTTATATTTACCCATAGGTTTACCATTTCTAGTTCTTCTCATGTCTTCTTTTGGATCTGAATTTCCATCTGGATCATTTCTCTTCAGCCTAAATATGTTCTTTTTTGCATTTCTTTTATTATGGGTCTTCTGGCAACATGTTTTCTCAGCTTTTGTTTATCTGAATTTATCTTTATATCACTTTCATTTTTTAAGAATTTTTTTCTTAAAAAAAATCATGGGCGAAATGTTAGTTTTCCTCTAAGCATTTTAAAGATGTCAAGGTGCCATTTCATTTTCTCTAGACTTCCTTGTGTCTGATGTAAAGTCAATCATCATTTTTATTGTTTTTCTCTCAGTGTTTTTAAGATTTTTTGATTGACTTTTTTTTTTTTTAGCAACTTGACTGTGATGCACCTATGTGTATTTTTTTCTTTTGAATTTCTTTTGTTTGCAATTTGCTGGATTTCTTAAATTTGTGGATGGTTCCTTTTATCCTTGGGAAAGTGTTGGCCAATATTTCTTCAAAGTCTTTTTCTAACAATTATTTCTCTCCATTCTTCTCAAAATTCCAAATGAACTTCATATTAAATCACTTGATGATATCCTACACATTTTTAGCCTTCTTTATTATCTTTCATTTATTTATTTTTGCTTGCTTCAGTTAGGATAATTTTTTGTGAGGGCTCTTTAACTTCTTATCCTTTTTTCTGTACTGTCCAATCTTGTGTTAATTATACTCCATGAACTTTGATTTCAGATATTACATAGCCCCATTCTTGAATTTTCCTTAGGCCTTATTAATAGAGTTTTTCTATATATTCTGAATTTTCTTATCTCTTCACCCTTTCATTAACTGTTTTCTGTAGATACTTTAACATATCTACAATGGTAAATTTTAGTTCTTTTCTGCTAATTCCAACATGTCATCTCTAGATCTGTTTCTATTGACTAACTTTTCTCATCATTATAAGCCATGTTTTGGGGCTTCCTTACATGATTGATAAATAAATGCATAATTATTATTTTATACTGGATATAACACTATATAGTGAATAGGATTGAGTTTTGTGCTACTAGGCAGTTAAATTACTGTTGGTCACTTTAATCTTGTAGAAGGTTTGGTTTTAGGTGTCTTCAGGGCATATCTACTAATACTTTTTCTTAATAGTAGGCAATAGTTATTATTCCTGGTCCTTAGGGATCTTAACTGTAAGATATTATCCTTCTGGAATTTCAACAGATAGCCCAAGATATTTAGCAAGGATGTCTACTTTGACATGATCTGAACTCCAAACTCTTATGAGAAGTTGTTCAGATTTGTGTTCAGTCTGTCATCTTTCCCACTGCTGCTTTCACCTGTGAGTCTCACTCACATATGTATAATTCAGAAGTCAATCAAGGATTTGCAGGTGTTTGTTTGCAGGTTTGGGTGCCTCCTTTCTCTGTGTCTCCCTCCTTTTCAGGATTTTGACCCTAACTTATATTGGCTCTGGAAGTCCCAGTCTCTGACTTCTTATCCCATAAAACTCTATCTTATGTTTCAGGTTAATTTTCCATGTAAGAAAAGAACTGACAAATGCCCTCACTAGAGAAGCTAACCAAATGTGGAATTCAAAGGTTTATGTCTTCCTGTTTCTATCTTCCACAGGTTGCTCTCTACTACCTCAAAAGAGACAGGTTTCTTTTTTTTAAAGATGTTTATCCAGACTTTATAATTGTTATCAGTAGGAGGGTTAGTCTGATATAAGCTAATTTACCATCGGCAAGAGTTAAAGTCTTAAAATCACTTAAAATACTCTTTAAATAATAAACTTGTGCATTTTTTAATGCGATACAGTATTTGGAGAGCATACAGATTGTCCACTTTTATGTAGGGCACATTTTAGAAGTTATTATTCTGAATTTTGCACCTAATATATAACATTTCACTGATCCACAGATAATTTTCTGACCACGACAAAAAGCCAAGAGCACACTTGCACCATGATCAAACGGAGGCTAGACTTACAGTGTAGCAGTTGCAGTGGAGGAAACACAAGCATTGTGGCTCTTAGAATAGCACCTCAAAGTCAGAGATGAAGTGGAGACTTTGTGTTTAAACTTATGATTTGGGGAAAATTCTCTGTTCAGAATAGAGTATACCACATGAAATATTAAATTTATGGAGAATTATATTAATTTACATAATTGGGAAAGTCCATGAGAATATCCTATAGCATTTTCAATTAGAAATTGAATTTTAGCCTAACCTCCATGGACTCCCATTTTTCCTAAGAAAAGTAAATAGTAGCTGTCATGCTCAGTCTAATTCAAGGCATTTTACTCATTTTTTCTGGATGATTCTAGAACTGCGGAAATAGACTCTCACTGAGAAACAATAGATTGTGCATCCCTTACAACCACAGGTCACATTGTCACCTTGTTACAAGACCTAAAAAAGAAATTCATGAAGAACACTCTTCTATGAATGAAAAGAAAGAACTTTGTAACTGATTGAAAAATGCTATTGAAGTGGTTAAAGAGCAGGTCTTTTGAAATATGTGGGTAAGTGAGAGTTTGTACTTCTAGCATTAGAATATATATTATTTATCAAATTCCCAAAGAATTCCGTTTCTCTGCTGGACAGCTTGACTGCCCAAGAAAAGTATGTTTCAAGAGGGAGTGTTTCTGGGATTCTGATATGATGTTTACAACTGCATTTAAGAATGAAAATTATTGTTCTAAGTGATTTAGGTCTTAAGGATTTGTAGCAGGTCAGCTACAGTGATGGGCACTGTTTTGAGAACTAAAACAAAGCAAAATGATTTTTTAAAAAAACAAAGAATTCAAGTAAGAAAGAGCTGGTTGGCCAATTATTTTAATGGGGCTTAAAAGTCAACAGCAGCAAAGGGACACTTATATGTCAAACATTACTAAAGCCAGTTAGAGAGGATGAAAAGAAAGTTACTCTCATGGAGACTCTCAGAGAATGAGATATCAGAAGGAATCATGGACTTGAAATGTCCAAATTCTCTGGGACCCAAAATGAATGTAGACAATTCACTCTCCTTGTATCAGATGTCAACAATCAAAGTTGGAATAGGCAAGAATAAAGGCTGATGCTCAAAGTCAACCAAAAGATAAGCTCAGAATCATTTTGGGTTAGGAATTGTACCCCCTGATTTGTTTGTTCATTTGTTTTTTTTATTGAGGGACACTTATCACAAATGAATTACTTTAGTTAATGGGATGCTAATCTCATAATGTTCTAGGAAACCCCCAGATCATGTAAGAATGATTGAATGAGAAACTAGAACTTCCTAGAAATTTTGTGGGTTAGAATGTAGAAGTCCCTGTTTGATTCAGTTGTAAGAAGAAGGATAATTAGTAGCCAACTTCATTCATGATAAAAAAGAATCCTATTTTATTCTTTCTGTCTTTATTTGCAGAAGAATCAGTTCTAGTGAGTTTAGGAAGCATTAAACCCAGTTTCAGATATGTTTGTTGCTCTGAGAATTCAAATTCACCAATATCTGCTTTGGCTGGATAATGAAATGATAAAACCAACAAGATGAATTGTACAATTTCCCCATTCCCCCATCTTGGAGGAACCCAACTCCATCCTGGACCAGGAGGAGGAGGAGGAAGCAGTAGGGAAGGAGGAGAGGTAGGAGCATCTTGGCTGTGGAGGATTTCCGGGTGGCAAAAAATACAAATGGTTCTGTGAATTGCAGCAGACAATAGGTATTTAACAGAGACAGAAAATAAGCATTATAGAGTTCTTTCCTATTAGAAATATTAAGAGCAGCTCTTCAAAACAAAAAAAAAGGGGGGGGAGAAAACTTAAGAACGTAAGAGAATGAGAAGACAGACAGTAGGAAAATCGGGACTTCTCTGGTGGCGCAGTGGTTAAGAATCCACCTGACAATGCAGGAGACACGGGTTTGATCCCTGGTCTGGGAAGATCCCACATGCCAAGGAGCAACTAAGCCCATGTGCCACAACTACCGAGCCTGTGCTCTGCAGCCCACGAGACACAACTACTGAAGCCCGCGTGTCACAACTACTTAAGGCCGTGCACCTACAGCCCGTGCTCCACAACAAGAGCAGCCACCAAAAGAAGCCACCGCAATGAGAATCCTGCGCACTACAATGAAGAGTAGTCCCTGCTTGTGGCAACTAGAGAAAAACCCGCGCACAGCAACGAAGACCCAAAGCAGCCAAAAAAATAAAATATAAATGATAAATAAAATTAAGAAAAAAACAAAAGAAAGTAGGAAAATAATGGAGAAAACATTAAGGTTAGGAGTTTGAGCAAGAATTTATAATGAGGTTTCCGCAGAGCTGGAACTCCTGGCTTGGGGTCTCTTCCCTCTGCCGTCACGGAACTGCCCCGGAGCCTGAGGGGAGGCGGCCTCACTGAGGCTGCCAGCTCTGGAGGGGCCCCGGAGGCCGAAGCCGCGACAGTCCCAGGGACGGCGGGCCGTTTGTTTCAACAAGTAACTTAAAGACAAAATGGAAAAACAAGGAGGTTTGTGCCTTAGATCATGTTGATGTGAAACCAGGGATGGCCACCTTGTTCCAGGTTTGTGAATTGCAGTGCCACTGAGCTCCATTTTTCAACTTACTTTTTTGTGAGCTACCAGCAAAACCGCAGGATTGCCCGGAGAGGAAGATGGCGGAAGAGTAAGACGCGGAGATCACCTTCCTCCCCACAGATACACCAGAAATACATCTACACGTGGAACAATTCCTACAGAACACCTACTGAAGGCTGGCAGAAGACGTCAGACCTCCCAAAAGGCAAGAAACTCCCCACATACCTGGGAGAGGGGATTAAAAGCGCTGCTTAAAGGAGCTCCAGAGACGGGCGCGAGCCGCGGCTAAAAGCGCGGACCACAGAGACGTGCATGAGACGCTAAAGCTGCTGCTGCCGCCACCAAGAAGCCTGTGTGCGAGCACAGGTCACTATCCACACCCCCCTTCCGGGGAGCCTGTGCAGCCCGCCACTGCCAGGGTCCTGGGATCCAGGAACAACTTCCCCGGGAGAACACACAGCACGCTTCAGGCTGGTGCAATGTCACGCTGGCCTCTGCCACCGCAGGCCCGGCCAGCCCCTCACTCCGTGCCCCGCCCCCACCCCACCCCCCGCCCCGGCCTGAGTGAGCCAGAGTCCCTGAAGCAGCTGCTCCTTTAACCCCGTCCTGTCTGAGAAAAAACAGACGCCCTCAGGAGACCTACACGCAGGGGCCAAATCCAAAGCTGAAACCCGGGAGCTGTGCGAACAAAGAAGAGAAAGGGAAATCTCTCCCAGCAGCCTCAGAAGCAGCGGATTAAAGCTCCACAATCAACTTGATGTACCCTGCATCCGTGGAATACATGAATAGACAACGAGTCATCCGAAATTGAGGAGGTGGACTTTGAGAGCAAGATTTACGATTTTTTCCCCTTTTCCTCTTTTTGTGAGTGTGTATGTGTATGCTTCTGTGTGAGATTTTGTCTGTATAGCTTTGCTTCCACCATATGTCCTAGGGTTCTATCCGTCCGTTTTTTTTTTTGTTTTTGTTTTTTAATTTTTTTCTTAATAATTATTTTCTATTTTAATAACTTTATTATATTTTATCTTACTTTATTTTATTTTACTTTATCTTCTATCTTTCTTTCTTTTTTTCCTTCCTTCCCTCCTTCCTCCCTCCCTCCCTCCTTTCTTTCTTTCTTTCTTACTTTCTTGCTTTCTACTTCTACTAATTCTTTCTTTCTACTTTTTCTCCCTTTTATTCTGAGCCGTGTGGATGAAAGGCTCTTGGTGCTGCAGCCAGGAGTCAGTGCTGTGACTCTGAGGTGGGAGAGCCAACTTCAGGACACTGGTCCACAACAGACCTCCCAGCACCACATAATATCAAACGGCAAAAATCTCCCAGAGATCTCCATCTCAACACCAGCACCCAGCTTCACTCAACGACCAGCAAGCTACAGTGCTGGACACCCTATGCCAAACAACTAGCAAGACAGAAACACAAGCCCACCCATTAACAGACAGGCTGCCTAAAATATTAAAAAGACCACAGGCACCCCCAAAACACACCACCAGATGTGGACCTGCCCACCAGAAAGACAAGATCCAGCCTCATCCACCAGAACACAGGCATTACTCCCCTCCACCAGGAAGCCTACACAACCCACTGAACCAACCTTAGCCACTGGTGACAGACACCTAAAAAAACTGGAACTACGAACCTGCAGCCTGTAAAAAGGAGACCCCAAACACAGTAAGATAAGCAAAATGAGAAGACAGAAAAACACACAGAGATGAAGGAGCAAGATAAAAACCCACCACACCTAACAAATGAAGAGGAAATAGGCAGTCTACCTGAAAATGAATTCAGAATAATGATAGTAAAGCTGATCCAAAATCTTGGAAATAGAATAGACAAAATGCAAGAAACATTTAAAAAGGACCTAGAAGAACTAAAGATGAAACAGACAAAGATGAACAACACAATAAATGAAATTAAAAATACTCTAGATGGGATCAATAGCAGAATAACTGAGGCAGAAGAATGGATAAGTGACCTGGAAGATAAAATAGTGGAAATAACTACTGCAGAGCAGAATAAAGAAAAAAGAATGAAAAGAACTGAGGACAGTCTCAGAGACCACTGGGACAACATTAAACGCACCAACATTCGAATTATAGCAGTTCCAGAAGAAGAAGGGAAAAAGAAAGGGACTGAGAAAATATTTGAAGAGATTATAGTTGAAAACTTCCCTAATATGGGAAGGGAAAAAGTTAATCAAGTCCAGGAAGCACAGAGTCCCATACAGGCTAAATCCAAGGAGAAACATGCCAAGACACATATTAATCAAACTATCAAAAGTTAAATACAAAGATAACATATTAAAAGCAGCAAGGGTAAAACAACAAATAACACACAAGGGAGTCCCCATAAGGTTAACAGCTGATCTTTCAGCAGAAACTCTGCAAGCCAGAAGGGACTGGCAGGACATATTTAAAGTGAAGAAGGGGAAAAACCTGCAACCAAGATTACTCTACCCAGCAAGGATCTCATTCAGATTTGATGGAGAAATTAAAACCTTTACAGACAAGCAAAAGCTGAGAGAGTTCAGCACCACCAAACCAGCTTTATAAGGAATGCTAAAGGAACTTCTCTAGGCAAGAAACACAAGACAAGAAAAATACCTATAATAATAAACCCAAAACAATTAAGAAAATGGGATTAGGAACATACATATCGATAATTACCTGAAATGTAAAGGGACTAAATGCTCCCACCAAAAGACATAGATTGGCTGAATGGATACAAAAACAAGACCCATATATATGCTGTCTACAAGAGACCCACTTCAGACCTAGAGACACATACAGACTGAAAATAAGGGGATGGAAAAAGATATTCCATGCAAATGGAAACCAAAAGAAAGCTGGAGTAGCAATTGTCATATCAGACAAATTAGACTTTAAAATAAAGACTATTACAAGAGACAAAGAAGGACACTACATAATGATCAAGGGATTGATCCAAGAAGAAGATATAACAATTGTAAATATTTATGCACCCAACATAGGAGCACCTCAATACATAAGGCAAATACTAACAGCCATAAAAGGGGAAATCGACAGTAACACTTTCATAGTAGGGGACTTTAACACCCCACTTTCACCAATGGACAGATCGTCCAAGATGAAAATAAATAAGGAAACACAAGCTTTAAATGATACATTAAACAAGATGGACTTAATTGATATTTATAGGACATTTCATCCAAAAACAACAGAATACACATTTTTCTCAACTGCCCATGGAACATTCTCTAGGGTAGATCATATTTTGGGTCACAAATCAAGCCTTGGTAAATTTAAGAAAATTGAAATTGTATCAAGTATTTTTCTGAGCACAATGCTATGAGACTAGATATCAATTACAGGAAAAGATCTGTAAAAAAATACAAACACATGGAGGCTAAACAATACACTACTTAATAACAAAGTGATCACTGCAGAAATCAGAGGTAATAAAAAAATACCTAGAAACCAATGACAATGGAGACACAACGACCCAAAACCTACGGGATGCAGCAGAAGCAGTTCTAAGAGGGAAGTTTATAGCAATACAATCCTACCTTAAGAAACAGGAAACGTCTCAAATAAACAACCTAACCTTGCACCTAAAGAAATTAGAGAAAGAAGAACAAAAAAACCCCAAAGGTAGCAGAAGGAAAGAAATCATAAAAATCAGATCAGAAATAAATGAAAAAGAAATGAACGAAACGATAGCAAAGATCAATAAAACTAAAAGCTGGTTCTTTGAGAAGATAAACAAAATTGATAAACCATTAGCCAGACTCATCAAGAAAAAAGGAAGAAGACTCAAATCAATAGAATTAGAAATGAAAAAGGAGAAGTAACAACTGACAATGCAGAAATACAAAAGATCATGAGAGATTACTACAAGCAGCTCTATGCCAGTAAAATGGACAACCTGGAAGAAATGGACAAACTCTTAGAAAAGCACAACCTGCCAAGACTGAATCAGGAAGAAATAGAAAATATGAACAGACCAACCACAAGCACTGAAATCGAAACTGTGATTAAAAATCTTCCAACAAACAAAAGCCCAGGACCAGATGGCTTCACAGGCGAATTCTATCAAATATTTAGAGAAGAGCTAACACCTATCCTTCTCAAACTCTTCCAAAATATAGCAGAGGGAGGAACACTCACAAATTCCTTCTACGAGGCCACCATCACCTTGATACCAAAACCAGACAAGGATGTCACAAAGAAAGAAAACTACAGACCAATATCACTGATGAACATAGATGCAAAAATCCTCAACAAAATACTAGCAAACAGAATCCAACAGCACATTAAAAGGAACATACACCATGATGAAGTGGGGTTTATTCCAGGAATGCAACGACTCTTCAATATATGCAAAACAATTAATGTGACAGACCATATTAGCAAATTGAAGGAGAAAAACCATATGATAAACTCAGTAGATGCAGAGAAAGCTTTCGACAAAATTCAACACCCATTTATGATAAAAACCCTGCAGAAAGTAGGCATAGAGGGAACTTTCCTCAACATAATAAAGGCCATATATGACAAACCCACAGCCAACATCGTCCTCAATGGTGAAAAACTGAAAGCATTTCCACTAAGATCAGGAACAGGACAAGGTTACCCACTCTCACCACTCTTATTCAACATAGTTTTGGAAGTTTTAGCCACAGCAATCAGAGAAGAAAAGGAAATAAAAGGAATCCAAATCGGAAAAGGAGAAGTAAAGCTGTCACTGTTTGCAGATGACATGATACTATACATAGAGAATCCTAAAGATTCTACCAGAAAACTACTAGAGCTAATCAATGAATTTGGTAAAGTTACAGGATACAAAATTAATGCACAGAATCTCTGGCATTATACACTAATGATGAAAAATCTGAAAGTGAAATCAAGAAAACACTCCCATTTACCATTGCAACAAAAAGAATAAAATATCTAGGAATAAACCTACCTAAGAAGACAAAAGACCCCTATGCAGAAACTTATAAGACACTGATGAAAGAAATTAAAGATGATACAAGTAGATGGAGAGATATACCATGTTCTTGGATTGGAAGAATCAACATTGTGAGAATGACTCTACTACCCAAAACAATCTACAGATTCAATGTAATCCCTATCAAACTACCAATGGCATTTTTCACAGAACTAGAACAAAAAATGTCACAATTTGTATGGAAACACAAAAGACCCCGAATAGCCAAAGCAATCTTGAGAATAAAAAACTGAGCTGGAGGAATCAGGCTCCCTGACTTCACACTATACTACAAAGCTACAGTAATCAAGACAGTATGGTACTGGCACAAAAATAGAAAGATAGATCAATAGAACAGGATAGAAAACGCAGAGGTAAACCCACGCACATATGGTCACCTTATCTTTGATAAAGGAGGCAGGATTGTACAGTGAAGAAAGGACAGCCTCTTCAATAAGTGGTGCTGGGAAAACTGGACAGGTACATGTAAATGTATGAGATTAGATCACTCCCTAAGACCATTCACAAAAATAAGCTCGAAATGGATTAAAGACCTAAATATAAGGCCAGAAACTATCAAACTCTTAGAAGAAAACATAGGCAGAACACTCTATGACATAAATCACAGCAAGATCCTTTTTGACCCACCTCCTAGAGTAATGGAAATAAAAACAAAAATAAACAAATGGGACCTAATGAAACTTCAAAGCTTTTGCACAGCAAAGGAAACCATAAACAAGACCAAAAGACAACCCTCAGAATGGGAGAAAATATTTGCAAATGAAGCAACTGACAAAGGATTAATCTCCAAAATTTATAAGCAGCTCATGCAGCTCAATAACAAAAAAACAAACAACCCAATCAAAAACTGGGCAGAAGACCTAAATAGACATTTCCCCAAAGAAGATATACCGACTGCCAACAAACACATGAAAGAGTGCTCAGCATCATTAATCATTAGAGAAATGCAAATCAAAACTACAATGAGATATCATCTCACACCGATCAGAATGGCCATCATCAAAAAATCTACAAACAATAAATGCTGGAGAGGGTGTGGGGAAAAGGGAACACTCTTGCACTGCTGGTGGGAATGTGAATTGGTACAGCCACTCTGGAGAACAGTATGGAGGTTCCTTAAAAAATTACAAATAGAACTACCATATGACCCAGCAATCCCACTATTGGGCATTTACCCTGAGAAAACCATAATTCAAAAAGAGTCATGTACCAAAATGTTCATTGCAGCTCTATTTACAACATCTCAGAGATGGAAACAACCTAAGTGTCCATCATCGGATGAATGGATAAAGAAGATGTGGCACATATATACAATGGAATATTACTCAGCCATAAAAAGAAATGAAATTGAGCTATTTGTAATGAGGTGGATAGACCTAGAGTCTGTCATACAGAGTGAAGTAAGTCAGAAAGAGAAAGACAAATACCGTATGCTAACACATATATATGGAATTTAAGAAAAAAAAATGTCAAAGAACCTAGGGGTAAGACAGGAATAAAGACACAGATCTGTTAGAGAATGGACTTGAGGATATGTGGAGGGGGAAGGGTAAGCTGTGACAAAGCGCGAGAGAGGCATGGACATATATACACTACCAAACGTAAGGTAGATAGCTAGTGGGAAGCAGCCGCATAGCACAGGGAGATCAGCTCCGTGCTTTGTGACCACCTAGAGGGGTGGGATAGGGAGGGTGGGAGGGACGGAGACGCAAGAGGGAAGAGATATGGGAACATATGTATATGTATAACTGATTCACTTTGTTATAAAGCAGAAACTAACACACCATTGTAAAGCAATTATACTCTAATAAAGATGTAAAAAAAAAAAGAATTTATAATGAGATGTAAGAAAGAGATAATTTCTTTTAGCAATTGCCAAACGAAAAGAAGAAGATATTTCGATATTATACTGTATGTTGTAAAATTTAAATTGTTTTTCTGGGTAATGAACTAGTAGTTCTTTTGAGTGCAATACTGATCTAACAGAGTCCATATGACAATTTATTTTTATCTAAGTTACATTAAACCCATTCTATTAAATCTTTCAAGAAATATGCATCCATGTTAATCATTGGGCTACTTGCAGGGGATATGACAGTCAATTCCTGCCCAAATATGGCTTAACATCTAATGACACATTAACAAATTTGCTTTCAACCATCATTTACAGACCATGGTGACATAAATAGTGTAGTTGGCATGACAGATTTTTCACTGTAAATTAATAAATTGCAAACCAGTCTCCATTTCCATGAGATTTTTCTTTATAATGATGTCATTAGGACCTCATCATCTCTGGGCAAGATTAATTGCTAAGGTTGTCACATAAGATACCACATTTATATAGAAGCATAAAACTTTATTCTAGAAGTAGTATTATAATAAAAATACTATGCTTACTAAGAGGCAGTGATTCCAAATTACTTTAATCCAACTGTCTCATTTAATAAAAATATAAACACCGTGAATCTATAAAGTAAATATTATTAGTGTACCCATTTCATACAAAGAGAAATTATACTTCTGAACTTTACTAATTTTCTTGGTGTTAAACAATAATCCATATACTGTTCCTATCACCACTATGGACTCTACCATATTTTCCTACACAGAATCAGGTTTTAAATAATGTTGATGGACAGTTAAAGTGGGAATTTAAATCATATTGTTGACGGACCTTCAAAATTGTGGTGATTTTCCTATTTCCATAAGCAAGAAAAATCTACTAACAAGCCACTCAGATGAATCATCAAGGTATGCTAATAACCACATTGGCTGATAATCTTTAGACTAGCCTTCTCATTTGTGTTTGATAGCAAGTCCATTCTTTTAATTAAAAAAATGCCATATAGCGTATCAAATGCTTGAAATTCAAGGTGCTTTGTTCATAATGGTGATAACTGACATGGTCATACAAGGGAAGGCTTCTGAAAGGAAAGAATATTTAAGCTGAAAGGACTTCTTAGATGATGAGTATCAGGGTACAAGACAAAGTTTTAGGAATTCTTTTATTGTCTGGAATGATAGACTTTCCTCCATGTTGATAGTCTTGTTTCCAGCAACACAGAGTCATCACTTTCACTGTGTGAATGTAGGGTCATTATGTTCTGCCTTCATTTACATTTAGACAACACCAACATAGGGAATTGCAGACTGGTCATGAGGGACACCTCTCACGTAATTCAGCCTGGTTCAACGTCAGTTCTGCTACTAAAAACTACACTATTTGGGACAAATTGCATAACTTCTTTACATTCTAGTTTCCTGGTAATATGCCTATATCATAGTGCCGTTTTTGGATTTAAGTGCTTGATACATAGTGAGTATTCAATAAGTGTTGGCTACATTTACTAGTCGTTTTGGGTCTTCTATTTAAATAGGCATGTGCTTTAAACAGGCAGATTCTGGTCCTCCTTCCAAATCTGTATGGCATTTCTGTACATGTTTTTATATATTTAATGCAAAACTACTTATGTTTTAATTACTTGTGCACTTGTTTTATTTTACCAGAAACAATGCAAATTTCTTATATGAATTAATATATCTGAACATTTAGAACAACAAAAGGTACACAGTAAGCACTACAGAAGGGTTTGCTGTTATAATCATAAGTACTGTCAACATTGCTATTATAATTAGCTATCTTTTTCCAGGTGGGGACCATGTGTACCACTCAGCATCTAGCCAGGTGACTAACTGTAAAAATGATATTATTAAATTTGAGCTTTCTGAGTCCTAAAAATAAATATATGCTATTTTCTTAAATGGGCTCATTGCTTTCATTCAGGAGTTTTATGGAATTTAGCAGATTCCTGTGGGAACTTGAATACAGTGCACTTAAGGGGACTGAGGCAGAAAAAAGGTTAAGAAATCACCTCACATAGAAAATCCCATAACATTAACTTCATGCATAATCACATGTGAGCAATGAACAGTATTACAACCAATTTCAATTTATGGAATCGAAATCATGACTGGAGGTCATCTGTCTAATCCTTGAGAATAGCAGCTTTAAAATGAGAGATGTCTGGGTAATAAAATGCCCATTATCTGCTTCTACCCACAGGTAACCTGCTTTTACCCTTCGACCCACAAATCTGCTATGCTGAAATATCTGTGAGAGGGAACGCTTCTGAAAATGACATATTAGTGCCAGTGAATCAGCATATCCAGCAGTGAGATGTCCTTTCTGTATGTCCTGCATTCAGAGACAATGTTCCCAGAAATGGTAATCATTACCATAGTGAAGGACAGGAAGTTTTCTCATCAATAATTTTAGGGCAAGAGATAGAAATAGGATGAAAAAGGACAATCGTGCTTTAAATATTGTAAGTCTCAAGAAACTTTTATGACCATATCCAAATTTCTTTAAAATACCTCAAATTTAAATATATTGTAGGCTCCATCTAGCAGAGTATGCAACTTCTATTTCCCTCCTCCAGAACATGAGAATCACATCTTTTATTATCAAGGAAGTATCTTAATTCTTCCCCCAATTACATTTTAATAAGAAGGTTCTTAACAATTACTCTTAGAATTGTATCCATAGCTTCCATAAATGTTCTGATAGCTAGTTTCATTCATAAACACTGATTAAGTCCTAATTTTGCCCTGAGACTTGCACTGATTGTTGTGTAGGATGCACAGGTAAATAAGACAAGATACTTTCTGTCTCAAAGTAGTAAACGATCTAGTAAAAATAAACTCATAATGGGACAAGTGATTTGGTCGTCAACAATCCAAGCATCATAAATACCCAAAAAGTTTTCTTTCTCAGTCCACTGCACATTGGATGGTGGATTAAATCCCTCCACTAATTTATATATGTGCACTTGGCTTTCGACTGTGTTGGGATTATATCCAATTTAATCCCTTAGGGGAAAAAAAAAAAAAACTCCTATGACAACTTTTCTAAGTATGATACTATATCTAAAATTTTTAAACATGTGAAGCCTAGAGTCTTAATTTGTCCATTTGTTTTGTAAGCCAATATCTTATTAAATTTGAAATAATACCTGAAGTTTATCAGGCATAAAACTAAATGAAATAAAATGAAACATCTTATAATTCTATTTCATTCTTTTTTTTTTCAACTTCTACACTTATTTGTGTACTTTACCACTGGAAAAATCTTAACCACATGATATTTAGGATCTACTCAGCAAAGAATTGTTTATTCAGCAAATAATTTATGAAGCAGCTATCAAGTGCTGAACAAGACCTGTCCTCCTACAGATATAGGGGGAGTATACAAGATAAATCAGTGACCATCTACATATGAGGAGGAATTATAGCTTGAGAGATGACACATCCTGGTTTACTTCACACAGTCAGCTTATGTCAATAGTCCTGGAGTATTTACTAATATCATCCCATTTTATTGTCAAAAGTATACCAGTTTGGAATGTTAATTATATGGTCACAAGAGAGGGGAAAGAATATGTGGACTGGAGTCAGACAGATTTCAGATTAAATACTGACTTTGCCTTTTACCTATTCTGTGACATTGGATCTCATTTTCTTCACCTGGTAAACAGGTATATTACCACATAATTACCTAATTGTGAAAATAAAATGAAGGGTTTGCAAAATGCTTTGCCCTCCCTCACCTCACCCCAGGTGACTGGCACCATTGTAGACACATAGTAGACACTCAGGACATGTTTGTTAATATTTAGAAAGATACTGCCAACTACATAATTTGTGGGACCCAATAAAAAATAAAAATGCAGAGTCTCTTGTTCAAAAAACATGAAAAACTACTATTAAAAGCACTAAAATATAAAGCCTTTTTTTTCTTCCACACACACTCCCTCTCAACTTGTCATAATGTAGTTTTCTATTTAATATTGTAAGTAAAGACAAATTAAATGTTAAAATCATTAGCATGGATTTTGCCAATCACCTTTATACTTTGCAATGCCAGTTTCAACTGCAAAGAAAATAGCATTTAACTCATACACAGAATCACCAAAATTACACACTTGTATTCCTTAGCTCATGCTTGCACATATATTTCACTCTTTCCAGAACAGTGAGAAAAGTGCACAAAACTAACTAACTGGTTTTATTTCACTTGATACACATATATTCTATCACGAGTAAGGAAGAACTGAAAGGAAAGGAACTATGGGTTGCCCTCTTTTCCTTTCTTTTTACATCATCATTTTCAAACTAAGTGGTTGGCAAATATAGAGAAGTAACACAGGTTAAAAGATATAAGAGGGTTCCTTGGTCATTGGGTTTCTAGAAGGTCATTGCCTTCCTTCTGTATTCAAAGCAAGTCTGCCTCAAGTAACAGAACAGGTGGTTTCCTGTCAGTGCCCTCATGAACTGAATGGAAATGTAGCATGTTTATGTTGTACTCTGAGCCTGACTGAACTCCCACAATCATGGATCCATAGGAATTCTGTGCTCCTGGGCATCAAAAATGCTCTATGCATATGACACAGCAAGAACTGGGGTGGACACATAATGCGAGCCTCTCCTCTGCTTGCTTGCACGTTCCATTGTCTCACTGGATTTCACTTACAAACATAAGTTCAAAGATTATATTATCAAGAATTTCAACACAGTGATGTTAAACCAAGTGACCTTAAAGCCCTCTGAATGACAGGCCCTGTTCAATATCACAGGTCATAAGCCCATGAAGCTGGCCTTATAGAAGTATAGAGAAGCTTTCCTGAGTCTATCATGGCAATAAACAAGACTGTTAAGGAAAGGTAGAGCCTTTGAAGTACCCAAGGTTGCAAAAGGAACACAAAAATGCCAGAAAGTACTCTATAAAACTGACTCTAACCAGAAGTCCTCTGACAACTACCCAATTACATCCTGCACAATTATTGTCACTCTAAGTAAAAACTCTTCTACTCCTACATGTACGTTACCACTCTTAGCTTTTTACTTTTCACCAAAAGATGAGTTTTACTGGTTATCTTATGTCTTTCCCTAAATTGACATAGATAGGACAAGTCCTATTATCACAGTGAGAATGAATTCTCATACTTACAAAGGTCAATTGAGAGGTCAAGTTCATTTAGACTTTTGAACAGATAAAAGACAAAACATTTGTTTTCCTGAGATCAATTGCAATGTATTATATATGACAAGTTGTCCAGTGAAACTGTGTCCATACTGCAGTTGTGGAATTTTCCACGTATCTACCTGTATCTGTTGCTGAAATAGCGAGGAAAATAGAGTTTTAATCTACTCACAATCTGATGCAGGTGAGCATGGGAGAACTTGTCTGCATTCTTAAAAAAAAAAAAAAGAATATCTCAATACTTTTATCTCCTTTACATTAGTATCTTGTAATGGGAAAGTTAAGTAAAACCTAAATATTGCAGTTATACTTGTACTGTGTTTATACATTTTTTGGGTGTCCTTTCTGCCTAGAGTTGCATATATTTCTTAGGAAAATGAGACCAGGGTCAATTGAAAGAGAAAAAAATATTTATTTTATTAATAAAGTAACATTTTTATTATTATTATTGTTATTTTATTTTTTTTGCGGTACGTGGGCCTCTCACTGTTGTGGCCTCTCCCGTTGCGGAGCACAGGCTCGGGTCGCGCAGGCTCCGCGGCATGTGGGATCTTCCCGGAGCGGGGCACGAGCCCGTGACCCCTGCATCGGCAGGCAGACTCTCAACCACTGCGCCACCAGAAAAGCCCACATTTTTATTATTGACATTAATTTACTATAAGGACAAGATGTTTTTATAATTTAACGTCATGAACAAAATTTTATTCTAAGAAAAAATTTCCAAGCATCCCAAAAAATCTTGAGAAAATCTGGAAATCAGAAAGTTTTGAAGGACAAATATTATCCTTTAAAATAAAAGTTGTTGACATAAATTATATATTAAAACTATCAAGCCATTCAAAATGAAAAAGAACATAATTTGGGGCATATGTTGTTTGCATGTATGTGTTTGTGGGTTTGTATTATAAATATAAAATAATAAATCTAGGTGCAGCTCTCTATGCTTCAATTCTTCCAGCTACAACTTTACCCCATTTGAAATAAATTGCACCTTAAATTTGAAGGCAATTTGCAGTAGTTTGGTGTGCAGTACAGATTTCATCTTTGATATTTAGTAAGTCTGAGATCTTTCTAACTTGTGAAGTATGCATGTCTGCAAACTAGGATGTCTGTGTTTGTGTTTATTACCTTTTTCATGCATGCCTTGAAATGACTAAATTACAGGTATTTTACATGTGTTTTGTGGTACAAGACAGATACAGTCCACTGGTATAATTTATCTTGAAACACCCTGTTTTACAAAATTACAGAAAAGCACTGCAATTTGCTCAATTTTTTATTTCTAAGACTATGGTAAAATCTTCAAAGCCCAGAAGATGTCTTCCAGATAAGAACTTAGCCATGCAATAAACAATTTTCATCAAAGCTCTGGGTTTGGGGAAATAGAGTACAATTGTGGATTTAAAATCTTGATGATGTTTCTTACTTATTAGCTATTTTGTCTTTTGTATTTTGACCTAATTCAGCCACCAAAGGCATCAACTCTTATATAAGATTAGATACACACACACACCGGTCCAAATCAGATTATCTCAATCAAGGTAATTGTGGAGAACAAAATTGTTCATCTGTGCTGTGCAGCTGCCTTTTGGATTTAGCGTTTGATCCCAAGTGACTGCTGAAGTTACAAATATAAAGTGTCCTTCTCTAATCCAGGGGAACTTTTTTACTTTAAAAATCACTTTTTAAAACTTGTTTTGACTTCTTCATTCTTCCTTGCAGATTTATACATGAATAACTAAAAACTCAGTAGATAACACATAAATCTTACAGCATTTAAAAAAATGCAGGATAATTTGATGCTGAAAATAATTCTTACTAATTTTCTATAAGTATTCAAAATATTTTGTGCCTTCAATTCAGTTGTAAATGTTCTGGCTTCTTAACACTTAGTTAAGAATCTTTGTATACTAGGAAAATATTTTGAATATATGTGTAATTAAATCATATTATGAAATTTTGACTTAGAATTGGACACTTCATTGAAGACACAGAAATAATATTACCAGTTTTAAAATGTGACTCTGAATTTTATATCTTTTAGTGTGGCTGAATGTGTAAAAATTTATACCCATTTTTTCTCATCTTGAGTCTACCTATTTGATATCCTGGATAATCTATCAGAATATCTATCATGTATTGATGGCATTCAATTGGCTAAAGTTAAATTCTGTATCTTAATCCATTTCTTCAAATGTTTTTCGGTGTAAAGTGTTGCCATTACTAAAGACATTTTCAATTTTTCTTCTTTAGAACTATTTGAGAGACAGCTCAACCTGGAGATACTAAGAAGAGACAATTTATGGGAGTTTTCTGCCTTACTTGGATATTTTCCCCCAGTGGAAAAAGTACCTTTTGACATTACTGGTGAAGGACTTTATTAACAAATAATCCTTTAAAAATTAACATATTTTCTAAATTCATAGTTTTTGCCTTGATTTTATATATGTTTATCACATATAACAATTCCTTTATCATTTATAAATCTTCAAATTAATAAGTAAAAAAAGCATACATTTATATTTTTAAAAATTTTAGTCAATGTTTATTTCATGAGTATAAAACTATCTGCTTCCCACATTTTGAATCCTTTTAAAATTTTTATTGGAGTGGCTTTACAATTTTGTGTTAGTTTCTACTGTACAGCAAAGTGAATCAGCTATATGTATACATATATCTCTTCTTTTTTGGATTTCCTTCCCATTTAGGTCACCACAGAGCACTGAGTAGTGTTCCCTGGGCTATACAGTAGGTTCTCATTTGTTATCTATTTTATACATAGTATCAATAGTGTATATATGTCAATCCCAATCTCCCAATTCACCCCATCCCCTTTTCCCCCTTGGTATCCGTATATTTGTTCTCTATGTATGTGTCTCTATTTCTGCTTTGTAAATAAGATCGTCTATACCAATTTTTTCAGATTCTCCATATATGCGCTAATATATGATATTCATTTTTCTCTTTCTCACTTACTTCACTCTGTATAACAATCTTTAGGTCCATCCACGTCTCTACAAATGAGCCAATTTTGTTCCTTTTTATGGATGAGTAATATTCCATTGTATATATGTACCACATCTTATTTATCCATTCCTCTACTGATGGACATTTAGGTTGTTTCCATGTTCTGGTTACTGTAAATAGCACTGCAATGAATATTGGGGTGCAAGTATCTTTTTGAGTTATGGTTTTCTCAGGGTATATGCCCAGCAGTGGGATTGCTGGGGCACATGGTATTTCTATTTTTAGTTTTTTAAGGAACCTCCATACTGTTCTCCATAGTGGCTGTATCAATTTACATTCCCACCAACAGTGCAAAAGGGTTCCCGGAATGAGCTCCACCACTTGTGTCCTCTGCTTTGCCTGGCCTTAGACTTGTATTGAGCCACAGTGGACAGGGTGTGTATGGGGTTGTTCTCAGCTGCAATAAACACTCCTTCCTCCCTCAGTAGTGCCCACGCTAACTTTTTACTTGCTTGTCTTCCAAATACTGTCTTTGCCTTTGTGTGGACAGTTAGTTGTCCTCCCCATGAAAAAAACAAGCAGTAGCAGTAATAGTGTAATAGTATCAGTCGTAATAGCAATAGTATTGTAGTAGCAAAACTACAGGGTGTATTTTCTCAGTAAAATTATTATTGCTAATTTAAAGAATCAGAGCCCCTAAAATGCTAATACAATCCAAACTACAGATACAGAATTCTAGATTTAGAGAAACCTATCATTACAAAGCATTCATAATTACAATTGTAATGACTAACATTTATTCTGAGCCTACTGTATGGTAGGTATTTTCCTGAGTTTTTGTATGTGTTACCCTTTTAAATCTTTACAATTCTATGGCTAGGATTATTCTCATTTTCCATGTAAATAATCAAAGTTTAGTATACTTTTCAAAGATAAGGTAGCTAGCAATTTTTAGAGTTGGTATTCTAATATTCTAATCCAGGTTCATCCAACTTTAGAACCCATCCAGTGTTATATGACTGAAACATAACAGAGAGTCCAATATATATATGTATTGAAATATATATATGTATTGAAATATACATATATATGCATATTTAGGATAATATAAATATACATATATAGAAATATACACATTTATGTATATATAGGATAATCAGTAAAACTCTTTCTGAATATAAACATTCAATCTACTAAATGGCCTTTTATAAAATACATGCAAATGTTACAAAAGCAGCAGGGTTTTACTAGGACTAGTCAAATTCTATTACTAGCAAACTATGAGATGCAAATTGATCAATAACAATGTTATATAAAAAAGTAAATAATCAGAGAAGAAAAAATATATTAAATGATTCCTGCCTTTAAGAATCTAATAACGCAGTAAGATGATGTACATACAAAAATTGAATTAATAAAAAATATTTGATGAACTGATTGGAATACAAGGAATGATATAGACAATAGGAAAGGAATCTGTAGTGAGAAGAGGCTGACTATTGAGTCCTCATGTGGTAATGGAGGAGCTGGGACTTTGAAAAGAAAGGATTTGGATGAATAAAATGAAATATAATTATTCACTCTATTTGTTTGTTATGTGGAACTGGGACCTTCATACATTAAATGCTCACGCCCTGAACTGAATATTTGTGGCCCCTCAAAATTCATGATGAAGCCCTAACATGATGGCATTTGGAGGTGAGACCATTGGAAAGCAATTAGCTCAGAGGGTGGAGCCCCTGAGATGGAATCCAATGTCTTTACAAGAACAGGAAGAGAGCTAGGCCTATCTCTCTCATATTCTAATTCTCAGTCTCTGTCTCTCCTCCCTCCCCCTTCCTCTCTCCCTCCCTCTCTCTCTCTCCCTCTCCATCCCTCTGCCATGTGAAGATGCAATGAGAAAATGGCTGTCTGTAGCCAGAAAGAGAACCTTTACCAAAAATTCAACCATGCTGGCATCTTGATTTTGGACTTCCATATTCCATAATTGTGAGAAATTAATGTTTGTTGTTTAAGCCACCCAGTCTGTAGTATTCTGTTATAGCAGTCTGAACTAAGACACTTTGTTTGCCTTCACTTACAAAATTGAGACAGTGTAACATAGTGAACCAAGGATATACCTTTGAGTTTGAATCTCTTTTCCACCATTTATTAGCTCCATGTCATTGGGCTACTTACTCAACATCTCTGAAATTCATCTTTAAAATATATTAGTTAGCTGTATTGTTGAGGACTTGTGAAGATGTAGAGAAATTAGAACATTGCGCACTGTTGGTAAGAATGTAAAATTGTATGTGTAGTCACTATGCAAAACTGTATGGCATCTCCTCAAAAATTAAAAATAAAAATTACTGTATTATCCAGCAATTCCACTTTTGGGCATATACCCAAAAGAATTGAAAGTAGGTTTTTGAAGAGATATTATACACTCATGTTTATTGCAGCAGCGTTATTTGCAATAGCCAAAAGGAGAAAGGAATACAAGTATCCATTGGTGGAAGAATGGATAAACAAAGTGTGATATAAACATCCAATGGAATATTATTCAGACTTAATAAGGAAGGACATTCTGGCACATGCTACAAAATAGATGAAACTTGAGGATATTATGTTAAGTGAAATAAGACACAAAATAAGTTCTATACAATTCCACTTACATGAAGTACCTACCATAGTAAAATTACAGACACAGAAAATAGAATGGTGGTTTCAAGGGGCTGGGGTCAGGGAAGAAGGGGGAGTTTCAGTTTTGTAAAATGAAGAGTTCTATGGATGGATAGTGGTGATGGTAGTACAACAATGTGAATGTACTTAATGCCACCAAACAGTATAGTTAAAAATGATAAATTTGTCTTATATGTATTTTACTATAATTAAAAACAAAGCAAAAGTGAATTTTTTTAAAAGTGTGTAGGGTATGTGTGTCTGTGTGTGTCTTAGGGAACTCGAGGAAACACACTGTTTTTTTTTTTGCGGTACGTGGGCCTCTCACTGCTGTGGCCCCTCCCATTGCGGGGCATAGGCTCCGGACACGCAGGCTCAGCAGCCATGGCTCACGGGCCCTCCTGGGGCATGTGGGATCTTCCCGGACCGGGGCACGAACCCATGTCCCCTGCATCGGCAGGCAGACGCTCAACCACTGCTCCACCAGGGAAGCCCCCGAGGAAGTACACTTTTTAAAAAAATGAAAAGGGAAGGAAAAAAGGCCTTTTCAAATAATATTAATTAAATTTTGCTAACCAGCTTTTGAATAACTTGAATTTTCCATTTTTACAATATGTTAGATAAGAAAGAAGCCAAAATTACCCACATGTATAATTTCAGTCCAGGCTGAATAAGAAATATATTCAGTCCAGGCTCAATGCTGACATCTTTTAATTCTCTAATCATGATTTTGGAACATTAGTCCATGCCTTTATAAATCAAGCATTGAACCAAAAGGCAGGTCACAAGGACTCTGTCTAAAGACTCTCAAATATACACTTTAATTGCTGAGCTCTCTTTTCCTTTAAAGTTGTAATTCCCCAATTTTGGATATCACAGTAAATTTGACACAAAAGATACCATCTTAACATAGTACTACTTAACAAAGATGACTGTCATTTCTGTCACATGAAAACCCTGTCAGGAACCACACTTCAACTTTTCTGTTGCCATAGATACCACGTTTCCTCTTGTGACCAAAAGTGAAAAATGCGGCTCAGTATCATGATTTAAATATAAAGAATTGCAAAATTTTAAAAGATGCCATTAACTTTCATAAAATTGGCAAATATGAAAAAAATTCCCATATAGAAATTGGTGCGATAACACAAGGATTTTCACAAGGTACTTAGAAAAGTAGAAATTGCCTTAGCCTTTTGGATAAGTAATTTGGAAAAATAGAGCTTTCATTTTTTTCATTGTGTTTTTCCAATAATAATAGTTATTGCCATATTTCTATCCTAAAGAGAGGGGTAACAAAGATATATGTAGAATAATATTCATTGCAGTGCTTTTGTGATAATAATAGTAATTTAATTATGATGATGATGAAATTGTTAAATAAATAATATATCCATTAATTGAATTATTATGTAAATATCAAAATTATTTTTAAAGTTCTTTGTTTTCTTTTTTTTAATAAATTTATTTATTTTTGGCTGTGTTGGGTCTTTGTTGCTACGTGCTGGCTTTCTCTAGTTGCAGTGAGCAGGGGCTACTCTTCATTGAGGTGCGCAGGCTTCTCTTGTTTCAGAGCACAGCCTCTAGGCACGTGGGCTTCAGTAGCTGTGGCTCGCAGGCTCTAGAGCACAGATTCAGTAGTTGTGACGCATGGGCTTAGTTGCTCTGCAGCATGTGGGATCTTCCCGGACCAGGGCTCGAACCCATGTCCCCTGCATTGGCAGGTGGATGCTTAACCACTGTGTCACCAGGGAAGTCCATTTTTAAAGCTCTTTAATGGCATTTAAAATGCTCAAAGTATATTAAATGGGACAAAGGGACAAAACAGATTACAAATTGTGTAATGGCATAATTTTTATTTTTATTTAAGTAAATACATTATACATTTGTGTGAGTGTATTCTAAAAATAAATCGAATTAGAATATTAACAGTGATAGAGCTGAGAGATGGTGGTGAAAATACATCTCAGCTTCTTCTCTAAACATATTTATGTTTACCTGATTTCCTAAAATGGATATTTGAAACAGTAATATGTACCACCTTAAGCATTTCATGTTGCAAATAATATAAACCTTAAACCACCCTGTGTGGTAGATTTTTTTTTCTCCATTTTTTTCATATGGGAAATTTGAGGCACGGACAATTAATTTGCCTGAGCCCGTAAAACAAAAATATAGCAGAATGGCACTTAGTTCCAAGACATATTTCACTCTGATGAATTTAGTCTAATCCACTAAATTACAGCAGTAATAATTTACTTAACACTTCACACATAAATGAATTAATAAATAAAGTACTTAGTACATCAGAGTTAAGTAGGATATTCAGCCTTAGTTTACTCTAAATCATTGGAATTTGATAATTCAAGGCTCATGGACAATTCTTAGTTTTAATATTTGTATTGGATTTCTTTCTACGAGAAGAGAACAAGTTTTATTGTTGTTATTGTTGATGTTTCTTAAATAGCCTTGGAGAACAAATAATATAGTAATAATGAAACCAAGTCTAGTGACTAGCTGCTAACACATTTCTTTTATTGCCCAGACATGCTTTTCTACATCAATAATGACATGTTATGTAAAATAAATTTTTGGCCTTAGCTTATAACTGGTCTTCCTGTAATTAACATTAAGAACTCTCAGTCCTAACCATGTTTCCAACAGAAGGGAACACATTGTGGAGGGACAAAAATTCCTATTAATTATTTTTAACAGCTTAGTTACACTTTACTTCCATGAGAGTCTAGTTAATAGTGTTTTCATTTTATATTGTTCTACATTTTAATATATATTTATTAATAGACTGAATCAGTGTGATCAAAAATTTAAGTTATTTGAAGTGTATATTATTAGTGTTTAAAAAATATCTGTAACTCTCTACATAAGGACATTGTCTTTTTTATTCAAAACTATTTCTATGTTAGCTAAATTAATTATTATAAAAAATTGTCAATGAAGTCTCTGGTATTTCCAAAAATAAACTCATCTGCTTCAATCAAAGTTTCATATTCTTTAAAAATTATATAATACCATAATTTAATATGTATAAATTGTCAGCAAAAATCTGATTTCAGAATTTGTTAATGACCAGGTGTTTATCTACTGCCAGTGCGGGAGTTGGCTCTAGTGCAGGGATACTCCTCAGACAAAAGTATGGAGGGCAGGCAGGATCCATTTCAGTTTCTTAATTAGTCCCTGCAGGGCACTCTCAGTTAACAGATGCTGAGTTTCCTTCTATATTTTATTTCTTCTATTTCACCTTTTATTTCTAAATTAATGATATTTCTCAAATATACAGAAGTTTGTCACATTAGACCGAAGAGAAAACGAAAACACAAACTCCAAAGTAAATCTGACGTGCTTTAGCACAAATTGCTCTGTAATTGATCTTATAATTTCTTTTATTATAATTCTAATGACTGACATTTTTATCTGAGTACATATAAATATATGTACATACATGTACATTACACATTTTTTAGAAACAATAACAGCAGTAACAGTCAATATTTTCTTCCTTGCTTCTAGGGAGGAAAAATAAAGTATCAAGTACTCTGAGAAAATTATATTTTTCCCATGGAGCCAAAAATTAGTGATTCCAAGAGCATTTTATATTTGAAATATGGTACTGTGATTAAAAATCTGAACACAAAACCTCAACTCAGTTTGAAATAGCTTTTAGTTTTGCAATGTTGTTAAAGACTTGTAAGTTCTAATGGTACTAGTATTGTATCAACAGAGTTAGTATTAGAATGAGTTACAACTGCTCTAAAATTCTGCTATAAGCTAGAAGAATCAAAATGGAACCTAAGTCTATTTCCTTTAAATACAAAATAATATACATACTATGAATGTGCTTAAACATGGTTGCTGGGTCTGTGTATGTGATATGTATATAATTTTATAAAGTGTACTCATAAGAATATAGCTTCCATTGATTTCATTTACAACTATCTTTTATACAACTAGAACAATAAAAATACATTTTATATGTAATTAAACTTCAACTTTTAAGATAATTTCATATCGATGAAAATGCTGTCATTTATTATTTAGTATTACTCATAACTTTACAATTTAAGATTAAAGATACTCCAATAGTCTTAATTTTAACACTGTCTTTGCTATAGTAATCAACTAAAACAAAGAAGCCATTATCTACGATACCAGGTTTTCTACAAAAAAAAAAAAATGGTTGTGGTTAACATGCCCCTATGCTATAGCATTTGAAAAAACAAAGGGCAACATATGTAAATATAAAAGAAAAAATAATTTGCCCCAAAGCAGATATAGCAAGAATTGTAAAGGAATATCAAGTGAAATTTAAATAAAGATCAGTTCCACAGTAAGTCTTAATATTATTTTTCTTAAGAATGCTACAGCACCACAGATCTTTAAGTGATGTTAACATATATCACCATCCCAGCTCCCAGAATAATCACAAGATTCATGTTTCCTTTGCTACCAGCATGTACTTGTCTCCCTTCCAATATTTGAATTGATCTTTATTTATCCAGTATAAATTACTGTATAGTTGGTAGAAATGTTTTAATGAAAAATAACAAAATCCAAGAATGAAAAAAACTAGCTGGTTATGTAACATGTTATTTAATCTTTCTAAATAAAGCCTCATTTTAAAAATAAATAAAGACAGAGTAGTTAATTATATGCATTCTCTTGAGTTAGTTCTTTATGATTTGACAACTTGCACGGCAGCTGTTCCTGTAAATATTACAATAAATTTCTAAATCTCCAGAGAACTGGTAAATACAGGCAGATGCACTTAACTGCTGGTGGGCAACAAAAGTCAGACTGCAGGAAACTGTGGCACTAATGTAGCTCTTGATTAATCTCTAATTACAGTTTTGTCATCTTAGCAGGGAGACAAAACTATATCACTTCCTAAATAGGCAAGCAGCATTTTGGCACCTAGCAACCGGCAGTTCGTTCCTATTAGCCTCGGTGGACTTGATGCTGTTACATGGGAGGTGGCTATGGATCACTGCTCTATTATTTACGGAGCAGCATTTCCAGAGGCCTTCACAACAGTAGATAAATTAGCAGCTTAATAGGCCAGCACTAATAAAAACATAGCCCAAGCTGAAGCACCAAGTATGAAATTAAAATGTGGACTAGCCCATAATGTTTGCATCATACACAGAAACGTTCATTTATTTCTGTTAATTATTCAACAAATATAGCATGAATGTGAGCATATTAATGAAAAACATGTAGACATTTTTTAAATCATCTCATATTATTTCATAAAGTAATTATATTAAATCTTTCAGAGCGACCTTTTTCAAAAAAAATTATTTTCCTCTTTCTAACGGGATTCTCTTGGGTTCGTTCTTAAGCCCAGGGATGAGAGGTAGCAAGCATTAATTAGAACTAGTGCAGATACAGGAGAGCCCTAAGTATCTGTGTAAAAGTGCCTTATTAAGCTCAAAGTGGGCAAATGAGGCTAATTCTCATCATGCTTCCATTTCTCTTTCACTTTGGGTGTGATGAAAAAGTCTAAGGAATGACCTCACACCTCTGTCTGTGTCAGTAATTTGAAGGGAGATATAAAATTCTTAAGTGTTTTTTTTCAGAAGACAACCCACAGAAAGTTTCCTTAATTAAAATTGATGGAACATCATACTTAGTCTTAATAGTAGAGATTATACTATGATTCTGCTTGGGAAATCCAAAATGTAATATCCAAAATGATGGCAACTTTTCATTTCCTTCAATTTTACTAAAAATTACTTTTGAACAAAATGGCATGATACAACGTGATATATATTTTTAAAAATCCACTTGTAGTTTTCAATTATAATAATTCCTATCATGAGAATTTTATCCAAAATGAAAATATACTATATCCACATCATTGTGTGACTTTAAAAAATTAAATTTTTCTGATGACACAAGTGGCAAAGTTTTTTTAAAAAAAACTAACATGGTAGCAATATATTATAAACATAATAAAATTGCTTTAAATTCAATAGCCCAGAATAATCTGCAGTAACAGTTGAGAAGCCACCTTATTGAAATGAGACCACTCACTCTAGAAATTGTTTCCGTGTATAATTGTTTAAAAGAATTATTCCTTAAAGGTAACTCAAATCTATATCATCACAAATTCTGAATATAAATTTTCAGTATCATTATGTCAATTTACCCAAAGAGGACTGGAAGATGACAAAGTTTAAAAAGAAAGCTGTAGTTAGATTCTAGTATGTAGAGTTTAGGCGCCTTTGAGACATCCAAGTGAAGATGTAGTAGTCAGGTGGATAGTGGTATGGAATTCAGAGAACTCAGAGCTAGAAACAGAAATTTCAGAATCATTGTCCTAGAGACAGTAATTGAAGCCATTGGCATGGATAAGATATTCTAAAGAGAGAGCAAAACATGAAAGAAGAGTGAAAATGAGGAAAAAACTTTGAGGAGTTTCAACATTTAAGAAAAGTAGAAAAAGTTGAAGTGGAAAGAAGACTGGCAAGTATTGGCCAAAGAGTATGAGGAAAAAATGCCATTGCCAATGCCAAGGGAAAGGAGTTTTGAAAAATGGAAAAGACATCTTAAATGCCATCAAAAGACCAAGTATTATTAGAATTGACAAAACACAGTAGGAAGATTAGCACAATGATTTCAAGAGAGTGATGAGGATGGATAGAAGACAAATCTGAGTTGAGTAAATAAATAAGAAATACGGAAGGTGAGTGGGAACAACTACTGCCTTCTTTATTAAATGTTGTAATTACAGAGGAGAAATCTGATGGTAGCTGGAGGGCTTCATTTTGTTGCTGATATTATTGTCTTAGAATGTAAGGGAGTTAAGAAGATTCTAGTAGACAAAAAGATAAGAGTGATATAAGATATGGGCACTGTAATTATTATTACAGGGCCTTCTTTCTTGTCCTAAAGAGTTTCATGCTATGTTTGATGGTAGTATTTGGGGGCAGTGAGGGTGTGAAGAGGCAGTAAATTTGTTCTTCATATTTAAACATCTCTGAAGGATTTCTCTGATGCTCATGGCACTTGGGTCACACTATAACTGTGATGACCAGTAAAAATTATGTAGTAATTCTCAAGTCAATCAAGCTTTGCCTCTGTTTCCACTGAAGCCCCCTCAATATGGTTAAGAGGTAATCACTGCTCTATTCCTACATTTTGCTTATTAGGCTATTTTTCTCTGGACCTAACACAGCCTCAGTTATCAGGCAGAAAACCAAGTTCTTCACTGAAGAAGCAAGTGTTCTCAGAAAAATATAGCATACAGAATGCAAAGAAGGTACTTTTGCCTTTTTCTATTCCCTCCTGATTCATAGACTTGGACTTTCACTGTGAGGGTATACCATCTCTTTTTCTCTAATTTCCATTTTCAAGTTTTCATATCTACCCCCTTACCTGTCCAAGAGAAATCTATTTTGTGTTTCTCCCTTCCCTATCATTCCAGGATTCAACCTTAGTCTCTTTTTGTGCCTTTGCCAAGTAAAATATTTCAACGTAGTCCAGATGACCATGAGGACTTCTCTTAGTTCTTGTGATTGTAAATAGGAAGCACTGTGACCTGTAGGCACAGGGGTGTGAGAGTAAAAGTAGAGGCTCCCATTCTAGCTTACTTTATTTTTTTAATCAGGGACTAAGTTTTCACTTGTTTAACTAAAAATAAAACCCATTTTAACCAAGAAAATATGAATGTTATTTCAGTGGTAATACCGTCTAATCTCACTTGAGTTCTTTCTTTGAACATGATTTTGACCTTGACCTTTGTGGAATAATTACATGAGCATTATTGCAAATGAATATTTGCATTTTTCTTTGGTAGTATAGTATAGGTCTCACCATACTATTGCAAACAGCTCTTTCTTAGCCCTCTAAATCTCTCCTTACACAGAATGAGGGCAGGGTGGTTTCAAAACCACTATCCTTCTTAATCTTTGAGAAATTTAGAATGTATAGGATCCAGAGCAATGGTGGAAAAGTTGGCTATAGAGAGAAGATAAACACCTTCTCTCAAAGAAGGAAACAAGGAAAAAATATGTGCAGGTGTCCAAAAATTAAAGAATATTTGAGTGAATTCTTATCTTATGCTTTCTATTTTCTTTGTGATGGAGAAAACATGCCCATTTGTTGAGAGTAATTGCAATGGACTGGCAAAATCAGAGTTTTGAAGAGCATTAAGAAGGTTTAAAACAGTTTTTGCAAGTGAGTGCCAGGACAGTGAGTCAACTAGAGAAACATAATAGAATTTCCATGCTGACTTAGGGGTATTTGGCATTCGTTATTCACATACTAACAGTGGTACCAATCTATACTAATGCATAATTTTCCATGCAACAATCAGCTGCAAGGTTATAGAGAGAAAGTGAATATTTTTGTTCACCCAGGGTGGACGTTTTGCCAAATTGACAATATAAGATTAAGAAGCAATTGTTATTGAAATGATAGACAATGGAGCCTAAGATGGATGTGAATAAAAATAAAAAGAGGAGGGGACTAGATCCATAGAAAGAAGACAGTCCGCAAGAAGTCAAGAAAAAGTCCCAGTAGGAAAAGTTGAGCTCTCAAGCAGTAATAGCAGGAAAATCTTATCAGAGACTTTCATGTTTGTTTCCATGATCTGGAGTAGTAGAGTAATTTCTGGTGTAGACAGTGTTCAGCATGTGACACTGGTAGTGTGGATGAAGTAGAGTTAAACAAATCAAGAAACTTGGAAGTCAGGGAATTGGGTGAGTCTGTCATGTGGATACTGACATGTCCACAAGTGACAGAGAAAACCATGAATCATGTGCCAGAATTTACACTTTACAAAGAAGGAGCTAATGGTTTGGCTATAGAGCACTAGCTCTAGTGAATAGATATTCTTACTTTATCTTAAGCAGGTGATTTGGGGAATACTTATCTGAAGAAGCTATCAAGAGCAAGGAGGACGATGACCTCTCCTCTAAGTCATTAGTCAAATAGAAGAATTAATACAGGGTAACTGAGAAAAGTTAAAAACACTGAAAAAAAAATTCTAACATGTTCCACAGAAAATACTATAAATAAAACTTTGGTGTTTCTTTCTTAAAATTCAGATTCTAGTGGTTTAGATACATAAATTTTTAAATAGATAATGGATATATTAAGTGAAAATAATTTTAAAAGTCATAGTTGTTTTTAGCATTTCTAGAAGATTTTCCTTTTATCCAAAGATGAAGAAAACCTTCACGAGGACTTCAGTAAGAGGTATAATCCTGAGATGCTGTATGTATGGGGTAGGAATGTCAGATAAAACCTTCCTTAGAGAGCACATGAAATGCACAGCTAACATTAAAGAAGAGACATGGTCAATTAGTTTTAATAGCATGAGTATTCGGGAAGATTTGCTTAATGATGACACCCTCATTTTACTGAATCAATACCAGGGGGTTTTTTACAATGAAATGTCTCTCTCTAGTGAGTAATTTCCAATAAATAAATCCATAAATCTATCAAGGCAGAAAATAAAGCCCCTTTGCTTGTCTGGGAATCTATAATGTATGTATGGCTAAAGATCAGTAAGAACTTTTGACACCCAAGTTCCAGGTCAGCAAATGGTCACTAGAGGTCTGGTAGTAAATTTGGGAAAGGCTATTCAAAATAATCCAATCATTACGGATTTGTTTACTGATCATGAAAAACCTATGCATAAATGGCGAAGGTATATACATTCAAAACATGGATTACATTTTTGGGGAAAATAGTCTGCTCAACTTGACATGCTGTTAAGTTTTATCCTTCTTAGATGTTGGTTAACATCTGGAGTTCAGCTGTCTGTTTCACAATCCAGCCACTTACTAGTTGTGTGACCCTGAACATTTTACTTGACCTCTCTATGCCTCAGTTTCCTCAGCTGAAAAATGAGGTAATAATAGCACTTGTTGACATAGTAGTTTTGAAAATTAAATGAATTAGTCTGTGTCTAACACTTAAAGCTGAAAACAATACCAGGCACAGAGTAAGCACTCGATAGCTATAGCCTATATATATTTTACCTTTATATATTTTCTTACATATTTTCTTGTAATACTTTATAATGTGGATTTCAGTATTATTTAACTTTTTAAGTCATACAGAATTTTTTGTATAGTTTAATAATTTGGGGACTGGATTTTCAATAGGGCATGTGTTAGAACTTCTTAAATATTAGAGTTATGAAACAATAATATGTACCTTTGTAAAACAAACATGATCTTACAGACACTATGACACCTGGAAACCAGGTTATTTCTTTCTCAAAAATTGAACTGGATTATAAATTCACAATTCAAGGTCTACTTTTGTTATTCTATGAATAATTACCATCTTCAATATAAGCAGTTGTAGAAGCAATTCTTTTGAATCAGTGTAAAGTAAATGAAAGGTGAGATGTCTTATAGTGAGTTGGACTTTATTCTGTTGCAAAAAAACAAACTCATATTTCCTCAAGTGAAGCAATGTATTTTAAGGATGCATAGAGAATTAAGGGAAAGAGGACCAGCCACACTGCCAGGCTCAATAGAATGATGGAACCAAAAGGTCCTTCTGAGAACAGTACAAACGAAGATGGTATGGATTATCTAGTCCTTCTTTGTACTTTATTTCATAATCTGACATGGCCATTGGGATTGGTCACATATATGTATTTCCTTGGCCTCCCCTCTGAATCAGATTCTTCATGAGTGACGCCCTGAAGCTGGTATTCAAAAACTTCTCTTAGTTCTGGTCATGCTGTTCAGTGGGCACTTGCCCATGACCCATTGTTGAGAAGCACTTCTCATCCACCATGAGCTTGTTGATTTAGCTCCTCTTTGTCTCTGCCTCTAACCACCAACTGATCTTATTTTCCATGTCTCTCATTTAGTCTCTCAAAGGAGGATCAGATCACTTCTATCAAACACAATCTTTAATAAGTAATCTATTCATAAATTTATATATGTGTGTATATATGTGTATATGTACATATGTGTGTATATGCTCACATAAAATTGTATGTGTACACACACACAAATACTCATACATGCAATTGTACAAGAGCAAATACATTGTTCTAACTTACCCTTTTGGACCCAGTTCTTGAACTTTCATTTTCAGTACTTCTGCTCCTCTTTTTTTGTCCTTTTTGAACTTGCTCATCCTAATCAACATTTGCTATTCATTAAACACAATGGTTCTCTTTTGCATCTCTGTGAGAAGAACGGTCACACTGGGTAAAATTCTTGGAGAACTAGATTCGCTGCTTGGTCTACTTTGTTGTTTTTGTCCTGGGTTTTTGACAAAATTACAACATTACAGAAAGAGTCAAAAGGCTCCATGCAGTATTTTAAAAACCATTCCAACTGTGAGCTGAGTGAGCTGCAGGTTGGACAGACTCCCAAAGCCTGAGAGTTTCAGCATTTTCTTAGTGTCAGGATCTACTTCAATGATTTCCTGATCCAGGGCTGAGATCTCAGGAACAAAATTACCTTTCCTTTCTCTCTCCTCCTTCTGCAGCATGATGTAGATACTTCTCATGGGACCACTCTGAACCCCCTTCATCAGATGCCTGCTGTCTTGTGGAAATTCTTGCTGAAAATAATGGCAATCTCCTTGCACATGTGCTTATTCATGTGGAAATTGTTGCCCAGGCACATGTACTTCTTTATAAAGGCCTAGGCCACCTTCTTCACAGTTTTGATGCAAATGCTGCCCATGTTGCTGGGTCCCTGGTGAAAGGGTCTTCTTTTGTTACTTCATTTCCTACTGCCTTATTAGAAGTTGCATTTATCTATAAGATGTACCAGCAAGTGACAAAATATGTCTTTATCAGAAAACAGAGATTGAGCCTATCCACTGGGATCACAATGTGGACGTAATAGATTTGATGTATACTGTTGCAATTTTCAGAGTAGCAAGATTAGGTACACATGAGAAGGAAAAACATTATTGAGAGATCAAGAGTTTAAAGGAGTACACTGGTAGAAATCTAAGTTAGTGTCAGCATTTAGTTCATTGTTCTCAGCACCGCAGAATTTGATCCTGATTAGGAGTTTCATACCTTGACATAAGATAACTGTAACTCAGCAATGTGTCACAGATGGTGGGTCATTCTTCAACAGTATTATAAGAAGCCTGTACTACTTTGTCTTTTTACTACTCAACTAGGATTAGATCTTTGAAAATAAATTCATGGGTGTTTATTCACTACTTTTGCTCATCTGTGTACAGTGTGCCATGTAATGTAAATGCTGAGCTTACAGAGAAGAAGCAGAAATGGAAAGATCTTAATCATTATGCATAAAGCTTAAGAATCACTGTTATAAGGAAAACCATGGTAGTCCTATTTGTCAGTAAATCATGAGGGCAGTCAGTGGGGATTTATTTTCTTAAATCTTAAGAAGAGGCATTAAAAAAGAAATAGTTTATTTTCTCTTGTTTCCAGATGTTGTCATAACTGCATGTGAGACATGGAAGTGCAGCAACCACCTTGGTACCATATCAAGAGTCATAGATTAAAGAGTCATGCTTGGGATGGCAGAGAGGAAAGGGAAAGACCATTGTTTCAATGACCCAATTACATTGTTAAGTCACTGAATTAGTCAAACCTGGAGCCACCCTCTTCCTAACTCATTATTTGAGGCAATAGACTATTTTAAACTGACTGTTCTGTTACTTGCAGCCAAATGCTTTGTAACTGATTTGCATAGATTAATACACTTGTTATTTTCAAGAAATCTATGTCATAAGGAAAGCAAGTCTTAATATCTTCATTTTAAAGATGAGTATTCTGCGGTTCAGAAAAATCAAATGAGCCACTTAATTAGTTAGTGGCAAATCTACAATTAGAATTCCAATAATTAATCCTGGAACTTAACAGGAATTACTATATAATGTCACATGGCCTTTCAAAAAGAACACATGCAGAATCACCAAAGGCTAACGGTCAGACTTCTGTATATAGTGCCTTTCTGCAGAAAAATATTTCGAAGGGGTAGGACCATTCTACTCTAAGTAGATAGCTAGAAGTAAAGTTATAATAGAATGATTGTCTAAGTAGGAAACACTACTTATTGTACCTGCATTCTTTCAATTGTTTATTCAGTTACCCATTCAACATGCAGGTATTGAGTGTCTTATATGAGTCATGAAATATACCAGCAGCTTGTGCTGCAGAGAGAAAGTATAGATAAACTTGCTCAAAAGAATCTTAGAGTATATAAATCTCAACAATTGGCAAAACACTCTTAAGAGTTCCTACACCTGCACAGTAAGAATTACTGTAGTAGGAAATTCTTCCCACCTTCCCCGTCTGATACAGTAAATAAAAAACAATATTTGCCCAGGGATGGAAGTAAAGTAGCAGTGATTATGATACCTTCAAATACTTAAAGAATGAAGCGGTAGTGGCTCTTGTCTGATGTAGGTTGGGTTCTCTGGAACCAGGTTGAAATGGAGTTTGGTGTAAAATATTTATTAGATATCAGCACCTAAGGAAAGAAGGAGGATAAAGCACTATGGGCAGAAGTCAAAATTCAATGCAGAGCTTATAAATTCTGGCCAATCCAGCTGGGAGTTCTGGACTTAGTATGTTTTTCTGAATGTCCCACAGTGGTAAGTCACTGGCCTTTTATATCCTGCCCTGATCAATTGTTGAATGAGCATGACTTCAGCAAAGCAATTCTCTGAAACTAAACAGATTCTGAAGGAGCTCGGATACTCTCTTCTGACCACACTCCATACAAGTAGGCAGCAAGTTCTTCTTCAGAGGGGATCTGGGTAGCACACCTCTGTGTTAATCTGTCCATAATAATTCCCATTTAATTCATCAGTAAGGAATCTGAAAAACCTATGTGAATTATGGTGGATAAGAGTAGGCAATTGAAAAGTCAACTAATAATCAGAAAGAATTGCGATATTTGACAGGCCTCTATAGAAGCCATAAAAACACGCCTCTTCAGGGATCATAATTGACTAATGGCACTGGCTGTTCCACTTTTGGATCCACTGCCGTGCTTGCACTGAGTCCACACCTCCCACAAACTGCTCCCAGTCAATGACTGAGAACAGCAAGAGTACAAATGCAGTCCCATTCCTGCAAGATGCAAGATCCTTTCATTAATAACTGTGGCCTAAGGACTTCCCACCAGCCTAGCCAAAATCTTTCTGGAATAGTACTGTGGTCTGAAACTATTTTAACCTGGGGTAGGACAAATAATGTTCCCTCAAAGATGTCTGTATCCTACTCCCTGAACCTGTGAATATGTTACCAAATCATGGGGACATTAATTGTCCATGTGACTAGAACTGTCCATCATGAGTTGAACTCTGTCAGACCTACCAAGTCATTCGTTAGGTAGGTCCAATAGCAATCCATTTTAAAGTGGAAGCAGTGCACCTGGAATCAACCTTGAGAAGGTTCATGTTGTACAAGTAAGTTTGCCTGAAGAGGTGGCCTAGGACCACTATAATCTGCCACAATTGAAATAATGCCTCTCCCTTGGTGTGTGTACATATATATATATATGGCTTCATGAAAGATTGCCAAGACCAACTAACAAAGAGAATATAGTTTGAACTTTGTTCTCAGATGGGTCAACTTGGCATGTGACGACAAGCTAAATATAAACTACAGACTAAATATAAACTACAGACCCACTCAAAGGTGGTCCTCATTGGTAAGGGGAAATCCTTACAAAGGGCAGGGCTTCAGACAGTACATTTCATCACCTTTCTGGGAAGAGAGAAGTATCCCGAGATAAGTGTATACTTGGAATAATGTGTAGGGGCAAATGGCTTTAGTCGGTTGGGCAGAAACCAGAAGGAAGCAAGATTTTTTTTTTAACATCTTTATTGGAGTATAATTGCTTTACAATGGTGTGTTAGTTTCTGCTTTATAACAAAGTGAATCAGTTATATATATACATATGTTCCCATATCTAGGAAGCAAAATTTAAAGATACAGCACAAATGAAATCAGGAAAGAGGTATATGGATGGGCAAAAACAGAGAGGATCTTTGTAAAATAGCACGTTACGGTAAGCACTCAATCCTTGCTGCTTGTGATTATTATTATTGTTGTGGTGACTGTTGATTTATTGTTCTACCACTTCATGATAGGTTTAATTAGGTCTTGTTCATTAATCTTGTTTAGTATTTTGTTGGCCATTTTAGTTTGCAGAAATCTCTCTTTATCTTGATTTTCTTGTACTCTTTCTTTGAAAATCTCTTCATTTTCTCTACTCTTTCTCAAACCTCTATTGATCCGATTTTGGCCTCCCAGAGTTTAAATTCTGTATTCTTTTTTCTTTCAATTTTTGAATCTCATTGCTGTTTTGCTTTTGTTTAGGAGTTTCCCTCAATTGTACTTATACTTCTTCTATTTGGTGTTTGTTAGATTTTGGAAGCTAGCGTTCAGTGTCTAAGAGTTCTTTTTACTGGCTCCTTTATATTGGCATCCTATTCCAGAGTTTCAGAAATAATATTTTTTTCAACTCTATGTGAGGATTCTACTTAGAGTTTTGTTTTAAGTTCTATACTGTACTTCAAATAATTTCTTTTTTCTCCTAGGGTTATGTGTTTATTTCTCTTAATCTTTCTTGCCTATGTTGTATTGTAGGCTTTTCTCAAATCTTTGGTGACCCATAGGTATTCGTTCATATTTAATAATAAACTTACCCCAAAATAAAGTTTTACAAAGCTCTGTGAACATAGGTGGGTTTGCTAATATATAGGCTTTACTTTAAGTGAGAGGCTATGATGGTTATCTGGGAGCCAACATCATATAGGGGTGCTCTAAATGCCAGAATGCAAAGGTCTTGACTCTAGGGGTCTGTCACCTATGCTAGCTGCCTAGCTCTCCTCCAGATGTCTCATTCACTTTGTTTAGGTAAGAATACTTGCATTTTGAGCCTAGGGGAGAGTCCTCAGCTGCTCCTGTTCTACTGGAAGGTACAAGCCAGTCTACTCTTCCATATATGGACTTGTAAAATATCCTCTATTTTTTCCACCCACATATTATATCTACCCTTTGGTAAACCTGATATTCCCTAGTGCTGGGCCTCTCTAGAGTTAAAACAAAAAGGTCAAATATATCCTCAGCTAGAATTCTCTGTTCTGCTTCATCAGTCAACAGAGTTAAATAAATATAGTTCTTGCTTTCAAGAAGCTCAGACTCTTGGCTTTTTGATAAACACATAAATAGATAATTATAATACAATGTGGAAAACAGTGACATATTTATATAGGTGTGATTTCATGATCATAGAGACAGGGTGCCCAATCCCATTTGAGAGTCACAGTGCTGAGCTTTTGTGGTCAGGTAAGATGTCCTGGGAGTGAGCATCATCTTTCTCAAGGCCTCATGCCTCACCACTGATGGATTATGGGATCACAGACTTTGTTTCCTGGTTGGTAATTTTAGTGTCATCATACGAAAAGGGGTATAATTCTATATTCCTCATAGGGTATTTTGTAACGATTAAATGGCATGATACACATAAAGCCCACATAAAAATGCTTGGAACTAGAAAGATCTTGCATACAGAATGCCTTCAACAAATGGTAGGTACTAATTTCCTTCAATTCTATCATATACTTTTATCACATTCTATCTTCTCTAAGATGGGAATTCTTCTTATGATTTACGCCAGAGAAATGTGTCATCTGTCAGGCAATGGATTAGGTTATGATATAGTTGTCATTGCTTGTTTTTGTGTAAATTTAGAAATGCTTAGAAGGTACCTGCTTGTCATCTCAGTTGAGATATTTTTATTGGTAGTTCTAGAATTGATTGAACTTAAATCTTAAATTCTTGTTCCAAATGTCTTCAAGAAAATAACTCTATGATGCAGAACTGATACAAAAGCCTTATCATATATACAGAAAAACTCTGGAATTAAATGTAGTAGACGTTGCCAAATCTCTCTGGATAGCACTAACATTTTCAAATCTATGACAGGTTAGTGTGACAGATTAATTCACAATGGGCTATGGTTTAGGAGATAACATTTTTTCTGCCCAAAACTTCTAGCTGACTTTTAAGAAAAGTTGAGTTACTCCTAGAAATTCATATCTGAATTAAAGGAAAGAAATAAGTTTAATCTGTTTTTTTTTCAATCTGCTTTGGAAGTGTATTGTTAATGTTGGAGATGCAAAACTATGAGCATGGATCAAAACATGCATGTTATCTTCCTCATAACATGTAAAACTGCCAACATACATGATTAAATCAGAAAATCTTTAAACAATGAACTCGATTTTTCTTACTATGCTAAAGAGGAAAATAATGTGAAACTCTTTGTTAGTCAAGAGAGAGGAACAAAACTATAATTATTATTTTTTTTGGTAGAACGCTAAATGGATGTATCAGTTAGCAATTGCTGTATAACAAACCACTCCAAAACTGCATGGCTTAAACCAGTAAATGTTTTTTTATCATACAATTCTGCTGATTTTTAGGCAGTTCTGATAAGAATCAGACTCAGCTGATCTTGGCTGGGTTTGCTTATGATTCTGGGGTCAGTTGACAGGTAAGTTTTGACAAGCTTGTTCAGAATAACCTCAGCTGGGACAACTTGTCTGTATTGCATGCGTTCTCCCACCCTTCAGGAGGTTAGCCTGAATTTATTCTCATTCTGGAGAAGGGTGCAGAGAGGAAGAGAAAGAGTGAGTGGAAGAATGTAATGCCTCTTGAAAGCTAAGCTCAGAACTAGCATATCATCACTTCTGACACAAGTTTGCCAACACAATTCACACAACCAGACCAGATATAAAAGAGTAAATGATAAATTTCACATCTTGAGGTCAGGAGCTACAAAATAACATTTCAAAAGGTACAGATACTTGGAGGAATAAAAGAATTTGTAGATCCACATATTTCAACCCCAATCAACCAAAATGGGGATTCAGCATCAAGCAAATACTTGCTTCAATATAATTTTTGTGCTTCAAATATTTCTGCTGCCAAGTAACTTCATGTTTGTGATGTCATGTGATTTTTTTAATTTTAATTTTTTAATTGAAGTATAGTTGATTTGCAATGTTGTGTTAGTTTCTGCAAAGTGATTCAGTTTTATACATGCATATTTATGTGTATATATATATTCTTTTTCAGAGTCTTTTCCATTATAGTTTATTACAAGATATTGAATATAGTTTCCTGTGCTATAGAGTATGGCATTGTTGTTGATCAATTTTATGTATAGTAGTTTGTACCTGTTAATCCCAAACTCATAATTCATGATTTAAAAAAAATTTTTAACCTTAGGTTTCTTATTTGTAAAACAAGGAGGTTAGATAGATCCTACTTTATGTTTTCAAACAAAATTCTTCTCACCCAAAGAGATTTTACCATACTTCCTTGGGAGATGAGATGGGAGTGGGGCATGCTTTTCCCTCAAAAATCACTGATTTAGACATCCCTAAAGAATATTTCCATTCTAAATCTTTATCTCCAAAGACTACTCCTGAGTTCTTCACTTTATTTTCTACACCTATATACTCTTTCATTAAACAGTTCATCCATTTATAGATACAATGATTACATATTAATCCAGAATTTTTCTTGAATTCTATTTCCTTCTCTCTAATGACTAAATTATTTTAATGCAAGTTTCTTGACATTTTCCAAATCCAATTTATGGTATGTATCTCTGCTCTCTACCAAGAAAGATGAAAAGAAATTGACTTTACCTCCTGCTGAAAACAGCCAATAAATAAACAAAATAAATGGAAAACAATTTTTTTTAAGACACTGAATGTTTGTCAATGAATGTCATTGATCCCTGACCTGGGAATGTGACAGGTACTATCACTACTGATTCTACTAATATTGAAAATAATGAACTTTATGCCAATAAATTAGACAACGTAGATGAAATGAAAAAAATCCTTCAAAGACACAAACTACCAAAGTTCACTCAAGAAGAAATGGATAGCTTCAATGGCTTAATATAGCACTATTTCACTTGATCATTTTTTATTTCCTCATCTATGTTTATGATACCATCATTTTACTGGTCTGCATCTTTGAAATCTCAGAATTATTATTTAATATTTATACTTATTTTTCTTCAAAATTAATTAATAACTCTTGGTAAACTTCTTTCATAATATTTCTCTCATTTTAATCTTTTGTTTTTCCATTTCCTTTGCCATAGTCCTCTTGTTGTATAATTTTGTTTCTGTAAGACTCTCTTTCTATCTTCTTTTTTCAAATAGACCTGGCATGTAGCATATTGCATAACTAGCATTTAGTTAGCAGCCAGAGGATATTTGTTGAATGAATAATATGGTGGTTAAGTTCATGAGTTCTGAAAATTAGGCTTCCAGAATTTTATATCTGGCTTTTAAAATCTATCTTTTGGAAATTTTACCTTTCTCACTTAAAAAAAATAATAACTCTATCTTCCTCATAAAGTTGTTATGACTATTATATGAATTGGTATAGATTGATCACTTAGGGTTATAACTGGTATATAGTAAATTCTCAAAAAACATTTTCAATTTTTACAAATGAATGAAAGAATAAATGCATGAATCATTGCACTAAAAAACCATGAAATGCTTTGAAGCATGGATGTGCCAAAGTCTTATCAGTGCTTTAAAAAATAAATTTGACAATGTGAACAATGGATTAAAAGAGGGTCAATCTAATGTCAAGGAAGTTCATGTAGAGTTTATCCACATCCAGCCCAGAGATAACATACAGGTGAATTAAGGCAATAAAAAGGGCATTAAAATCAAGGGGTCCCTTTCTCCATCTTTGAAGCTACCAACGGTGGGTCAAGTGTTTTTAACATTCTTAGTCTCTCTGATTTCTCTCCTTCTTGGAAACAGTGACTGCCTAAGACTGAGGTTTAACCAGAACAACAAAGAATAACTCCTGTTACCAGGCAAATAAGCATTGAGTAACAATTAAGAGGGTAATGCTGCTGAGAGACACATAAGAACATGGAAAGAGACAATCTCTGAGCTTTAAAACAAAGAAAAGAATAAAAGCTGAGGATGGAGCAAGCATTGAGAAAATCTCCTTGGCATACAAGCCCTCAACGTAAACACAGTATCATTAGAAAATTTTGAACCCTGTTTTCACTGAGGGTAACCATAGCAATGACAAACCTCAAATCCACTTCATCTCCTCATTCGATTAAATTAAACCCTGATACTAAAGGAATAACAAAAAGAATGCTGTTCCCATTTCCAGACATTACAACTATTTATTTCAGTCTCTATTATTCTACATAAAATATATAGCACTCAACCACAACAAAAAATTATGAAGTAGAGAAAAAAAAGGAAAAAATAACTCACTGCCAAGAGGTTAATAAAGAAAAACTCAGATATAACACATATGTTGCAACTGAGAGAATTTTTTTTAATAAATATAATCAATGTGTTAAAGGTTCTAATAGAAAAGGTGGGCAAAATGAAAAGTCAGATGGATAATTTCAGCAGAGATGGAAACTATAAGAATTAAATGGAAATGCTAGAAACAGAAAACAAAAGCATGTAATAGAAAAGAAGAATGCCTTCAACAGGCTCATAGATTCAGTTAAAGAAAGTACACGCAACTTAGCTAAGGAAAGAATAAAAGACCTAACTTGAAGATAAGTCAAAAGAGGTGACCCAAACTAAAGATAAAATAAATTAATAATAATAATGATGACAATAATAGAATAAAAGACTAAAGGATTTAAGAACTTTGAGCCAATATCAAATGAGATAACTTACATAAAATCAGAATTCCAGAATGGGAAGAAAAAATATTTGAAGAAATAATTGCCAATAATTTTCCACAGTTTACAATAACAAACCAAAGATCCAAGAGCTCAGAGACACTGAGCAAGATAAATTTAAAACACACACACACGTATATATTACCAAAGCCAGAGAAAAATGAAGAACTCCTTGAAAAAAAAGAAAAATGATACATTACCAATGGAGAAATAAGAATGACATAAATTACATTACACTTATCAGAATCCACACATATGAAGACAATGGAGTGATATTTAAAAGTGCTAAAAAGAAAAAATTCACTTCCCACAAATATACTTCACAAATGCATTTAAAATAAAGACTCTTTCAGAGAAACAAAGAGAGAAATTATTGCTAGAAGACCAGCACTAAAGGAAATATTAAGGAAGTTTATCAGGTTGAAGAAAATTATACCAGACTGAAACTTGAATTTGTACGAAGAAATGAAGTTTACTGAACATGGAAGGTAAAACAAAATAAACAAAGGTAAAAAAATAAAATAAAATAAATATATTTCTTCCTTTAATTACTCTGAAATGTAACTACCTGTATTAGTTAGAGGTCTCCAGGTATACATATGAAGAGAGGGGGGTGGAGAGGGAGAGAGACAGAGACAGAGACAGAGAGATACAGAAAGAGATACAGGTACAGAGAGAGACAGAGATTTACTGTAAAGAATTGGCTCATGTGATTATAGCAGCTGGGAAGTCCAAAATCTGCAGGATAGGCCAGTAGGCTCAAGACCCATGAGAGCCAATGGTGCAGCTCTAGTCCAAAAGTAATCTGCCAGAGAATTTTTTTTCCATACTCAGGAAGGCCAGTCATTTTTTCTATTCAGCCCTTCAGCTGGATGGGGTCTACCCACATTATGGAGGGCAGTCTGTGTTACCCAAAGTTCACCAATTTAAATGTTAATCTCATACAAAAACACTCTCAAAGTTGACACAGAATTAACCATCACACTATCTAAAGCAAAAACAGTAGCAATGTATTTTGTGTTTATAGACTATGTAAAAGTAATATGTGTGACAAAAATAGCCCATAGGTTGGGAGGTGGAAACTTTAAAAATATATGTATTTAAGGTCCTTACACAACATGTGAAGCAATGTAATATTATTTAAAGGCAGACTCTAATTAAATTAAGTTGTATGTTGTAAAACTTAGGAAATTCCTAGAATAGTTAAAAATGTATAAATAATAAAAAAATAGAAAAACATAAATCATAAATAAATGCTTAATCAACCCAAAGGAAGGGAGGGGAAAAGAAAGAAAATAGCTCCCCTCCCACCCAGAAAAAAGCAACTGAATAAGCAGAAACAGGTACCATGATGGTAAAATTTATACCAGTCATTTTAATAGTCACACAAATTAAAAGAGAAATTGTAAGATTAGATTAAAATGCAAGATCTGACTGTTGTCAACAATAAACACATTTTACATATATAGTTAAAGGATGGGAAATGATATAACATGAAAACAAAATTTTTAAAAGCTGGAGTAGCTATATTAATATTAGACAAAAAAAGACTTGGAATAAGAAATGCTACCACAGTTAAAGGGAGCTATGACATAAGATAATGGACTCAATTCTCAAAGAAAACAGAGAAATCCTAAATATGTATGCACCCACAACAGGGTTTCATAATACATAAAGCAAAACTGGAAGAGAAATAAACAAATCCACAACTACAGTTGGAGACCTCAACATTCCTCTCTCAGTACTAGATAGAACTAATTGGCAGAAAATGAAAGTTAAAATATTGAAGACCAAAAAAGCACTCTCTATCAAATTCATCTAACTTACATATATAAACTTCTTACAATGACAGCTCTTCTTATACACATTCTTAACAAGTGCACATGGAACATTAAGATAGATCATATTTTGTACCATAAAATCAACCTTGTTAATGTAAAGAAAATACAAATCATACAAAGGTTATACTCTGTCCATGTAAAATCAAATTAAAATTTAAAAAATCGATAACAAAAATATATTCTTAAAATATTCTAATATTTGAAAATGGACTTCTAAATAACTACAAAACAAATAGGAGAAAATAATAAGTACAGAACTCAATGAAATTAAAATAAGAAAATAGAAACAAAAATTAGTTCCTTGAAAAAAATCAATAAAATTGATGAACTTCTACCCAGACTGACCAAGAAAAAAAGAAAAAGAAAAAACTCAAATTATCAATATTAGGAACAAGAGAAGATGCATCATTCAAAACCCAACAGATATTAAAAGAATAATAAGGGAATAGTATTGTATTCAGATAAATTTGAAAACATGGATGAAATAGATCAATACCTTGAAAGATACAAACTACCAAAGTTACTCAAGAAGGAACAGATAATCTGAATAGTATTATATTGTGAAAGGAGCTATGTCAGGAATGAATGAGACGTGACCTAAGGACCTCTACGTTTACTGCCTGAGCTGAACCTTTGCTAAAGACTCTGAAATAAAACTGCTGAATAGTTGGTGAGTTGCCAAAAGGAAATAATGCTGAGAATGGGACTTTTTCAGGACAAAGAAAATATACCTTTCCCTAGTGACAAATGAGATGTGTTCTATAACCCAATTATATGTACAGAAAAAATTTACCCTCCAATCCAAATATTTGGTAAACAATTTGTATAACCCTGCATGAACTTTCCCTGTTTTCTCATAAAAGCCCTCACCCATTTTCCTCTGTTGGGACAATATTCTGGGCTCCTCTGGAATCTGTGATTCATAAATTGCAGTTCTAAGACCCCAGCTTAATAAATTGCATTTTGCCTCTTTATAGTTCATGGGTCCCTTCAGTTGACAATATCTACTGTAGAAACTGAATTCATAGTTAAAAACCTTCCAACAGAAAACTTAAGGCCCAGATGATTTTACTGCACAATTTATCACACATTTAATGAACAAATAGTTTTAATTCAATCTTTTTTTTTTTTTTTTTTTTTTTAAGATAGCTCCGGACGCGCAGGCTCAGCGGCCATGGCCCACAGGCCCAGCCGCTCCGCGGCACGTGGGATCCTCCCGGACCAGGGCACGAACCCGTGTCCCCTGCATCGGCAGGCGGACTCTCAACCACTGCGCCACCAGGGAAGCCCTAATTCAATCTTTTTATACAATCTTTTAATGATGAAAACCTGAACATTTTACACTTAAGATTGGGAAAAGGTAAGATTGTTCTCTCTTTCCACTCTTATCCACCATTGTACTAGGGTCCTAACATCAGTTCAATAAGGCATAAAGAAGAAATTTAATGAATATAAATTAGAAAAGAAGAAATAAAATTCTATCCTTTCGCAAATTACGATTGTCTACATAAAAAACAAACAACAAAAAAAAACCTCTCAATCTAAAAAACACTATCATAGAACTAATAAGTGAGTTTAGAAAAGTTACAAGTTTCAAGGTCAGTACATTAAAATCAATTGAATATATTAACAATAAAATATTGGAATTCAAATTTAAAGTACCATTTATAATAGCACTGATAATAATAAAATACATATCATTAAATCCAACAAAATATATTTACTAACTTTAGGTTGAAAACTACAGAATATTGATGAAAGAAATCAAACAAGGCCTAAATAAATGGAGAGATATATCTCGTTCATGGATTGGAAGACAATATTCTTAAGATGACAATTCTCCTCTATTGATCTATATATTTGAAGAAATCTCAATCAAAATGCAAACAGAACTTTTTGGAGAAATGAACAAGCTGATTCAAAAATTTATATGGAAAGAAAGGAACTAGAATTGTCCAAAAAAAATTGTGAAAAAAGAATGAAGTTGAAAGTCTCACACTAATTGATTTCCAGACTACGGTGTGGTATTGTTGTCAAGGTTGGCCCATAGATCAATTTAGCAGAATAGAACATCCAATAATGTACCCACACACATACTGGCAATTGATTTTTGACAAAACGCATACAATTTAAGTGAAAAAGAAGAGATTTTTTCAGATAATGTTGCTGACAACAGTTGGTCATCCATTTTGTAAACAAAAAATTAAATCTAAACCTCACCTATTAACAAAAATTAGCACTAAATAATTTAAAGATCTACCAAAAGATATAAAGCTATAAAATTTGCATAAGAAAAAAGAAGAGAAAATCTTTTTTTTTTTTTTTTTGGCAGTACGCGGGCCTCTCACTGTTGTGGCCTCTCCCGTTGTGGAGCACAGGCTCCGGATGCGCAGGCTCAGCGGCCATGGGTCACGGGCCTAGCTGCTCCGCGGCCTATGGGAGCTTCCCAGACCGGGGTACGAACCCGCGTCCCCTGCATCGGCAGGCGGACTCTCAACCTTCCCTGCGCCACCAGGGAAGCCCAAGAGAAAACCTTTTTGACCTTAGGTTAAACAAAGAGTTCTTAGCTACATCACCAAAAATATAATCTTTCAGAGAAAAAAAAAAAGAAATTGGACTTTGTCAAAATTAAAATAGTTTGCTCTGTGAAAGACATTGTTAAGAGAATGAAAAAATAATTCACTGGTTCCACATGAAAGGAGCTTGGATGTCACCATGCTGTCCTAATAACAAGTAAAAAGCTGAATAGATTAAGAAATCAACAATTCTTCTTGCATCCATAAGATAGGGGAGGACACAGAGCAAAACACTACTCCCAAGTTTGGACACAAACAGACAGATAAAGGGAGTCTTGGCTTACCAGAGCAGAGACTCACGAAAAGAAACCTCCACGGGAACCACGGGTGGGTAGGAAAACTTGAACTTTAATTGACAAATTGCTGAAGGCTCAGTGCAGACAACTCAAGAGATTAAAAACTCCAGGAAGACTCCATCATCAGTATTGTGAGATTTGCCACCAGGAGTGGTAAACTGAACTCCCACAGTAAATATGGAAGAGAAATCCCCTCAGCCTCCTGGCAGGTGGGAGGGAAAAGGAACCATTTTGAAAAGGAACCATTTGCAGACCATTCCGTTCCTTTCAACGAGGCCTACCTTCAGGTGAAACTAGTTAACTAACCAAGGGGAAGAGAACTATCCAACTCCAGCTGAGCCTAGCCTTCTCCTTGGGAGAAGGGAAATATGTTAACAAACTCCAGCCCACTCTAGCCATCCTGTCCCATCCAAGGGGGGAGAAAAAAGGAAACCCTGTGAAGCTCACAGTATAGAGGTACAGGCTCACTAAAAGACTGATACCTAATCATAGGACTATCAAACACCTGCCCTCTCCCCTCACGCCTCACCACCACATTACTAAGGGCCTCTTACAGCAGTTCCATTTTCCTGGTATAGCATGTCTGGCTATCAATCAAAAATTACAAGGCTTAAAAGGCAAAAAGCACAACTTGAAGAGACAGAGCAAGCATCAGAAGCAGACCTGGAGGCAGGGATGTTAGAATTACCAGATAGAGAATTTAAAAACTGTGATTAATATGCTAAGGGCTCTAATGGATAACACTGACAGCATGCAAGATCACATGGGTAATCTAAGCAGAGTGATATGAATCTGAAGAAAGAATCAAAAACAAGAAACACTAGAGATGAAACTCTGTAACGGAAATGAAGAATGACTTTGAAGGACATATAAGTAGACTGGACACAGCTGAGGAAAGAATCCCTGAGCTAGAGGATATATCACTAGAATCCTCAAAACCAAAAAGCAAAGAGAACAAAGACTGGCAAAAACCAGAAGAGAATATCCAAGGACTGTGGGACAACTACAAAAAGGATAATATACATGTAATCAAAATATCAGAAGAAGTAAAAGAGAGAGAAACAGAAGAAATATTTGAAACTATAATGATTGAGAATTCCCATAAGCTAACGTCAGACACCAAACCACAGGTCCTGGAGGCTTACAGAACAACCAAGAGTGAACGCTAAGGTAAACTACAGACTCTGGGTGATTAGGATATGTCAATGTAGGATCATCCTCAGTAAAAAATGTACCATTCTGGTGAGTGATAATGGGGGAGGCTATGCAGGCATGGAGACAGAAGGTGTATAGGAAATTTCTGTATCTTCCTCTCAATTGTGTGGTAAACCTAAAAGTACTCTAAAAAATAGTCTTTTAAGAAAAAGGCAAGTTTTACTATAAATCAGGGGCAGAAGTGCTCTAAGTGCACTTAGAGCAGTGCAAAAAAAAAAAAAAAGGATAATTCTTAGACTAGGAGAAAATATTTGAAAAATCCATGAGACAAAGGATATGTACCCAGGAAAAAATATATATCAATATGTCTATATTTGTGTATGTATACATACATACATGCATAAATTCAAGAATAAGAAAGCAATCCAGTAAGAAATGGACAAAACTTTTGGGGAGACAGTTCACCAAAAAAGATAGACAGATGGCAAATAAGCACATGAAAAGATACTCATAATTATTTGTCTTTAGGGAAATGCAAATTAAATCAATTTTGTACCACCATTGTAGTGGTACAAGATGCCAATACACATCTAACAGAATGACTAAAAATTTTTATTTTTTTAAAAGATGAAGAAATTAACAACACAATGTAGCTGCAAGGATTTAAAACAACTGGACATCAATGCATCCCCTGTGGAAACATACACTGTAGAGTCACTTTAGAAAACAGACTTGTCTTTTAAATTTAAACACATATTTACCATATGACCCAGCAATTCTAGATATTTACTGAAGAGAAATGAAAACTTGTGTTCACACAAAAATCTATATGCAAATGTTTAGAGCAGCTTTACTCATGATTGTCAAAACCTGGAAACAACTCAAATGTCCTTTAACTGGTGATGGTTAAACTGATACCCTCATGTAATGGAATACTGATACTATAATGGAATACTAATCAGCAATAAGAAGTAACAAAATGATTGATACATGCAACAACGTGAATTAATTGCAAATGCATTTTGCTAAGTGAAGGAAGCCAGGCCCAAAAGAGTACACAACGGATGGTTCCATTTACACGACGTTTGGGAAAAGGCAATACAATAGAGACAAGAAACAGATCGTGGTTGCCAGGGCCTAGGGTTGGCAGGAGGAGACTACAAAAGGTTAGTAGGACATTTGGAGGGATGATGGAGCCATTTAAATCTTGGCTGTGTTTGCCAAACCTCACAGAACTGTACACTGTTCAAAATTAAGAATTATACTGTTCCTTTGAAACAAGAGCCTGTAAAATTTCTAGGTTAAAATTTATGGTCCCTGTTTCTTCTGAATTAGTTTTTAATTAATCAATGGGTATTATTTAACATACTTTTATCTTTAAATTCAAGTCAGGAAGCTTGATATCTAAACATTTGGGCCTGAATTTTAAAAATTAGAATTCTAAAATGCAGCATGAATTAGTTATACAAATTTTGAATAATATAGTTTGTTTATAATAACAATTCAAATTAAACTCCTCATGGGTTCACTGTGTTCTAAGTAAATTAATGAAAAAAGATACCTACTTATTAATTACAAAGATAAAGACAAGAAATTCTAATGAGCACTAGTGGCTGGGAAATAAAACTAGAGCAGCTTTGCAATAATAAAAGATTAAAAAGACAAAGGAACTATCTACAAAATGTGGATGAAAATAAAGGCTGTACCTCAAGAATTTTATGTAAAATAGGGTAGGTAAAGAAACAGTACTTATGGAGAAAAATGAGAAAAAAATTAAAAGTAAGAAAATGTAAGATTTGGAGCAGTTTCACTGTAACAGATGGAGATTTGGGAGTCATTTGCACAGTTGACAGTTAAAGACATTTGAGTTGATTACACCTCAGAATAAAGACAAAAGAAAAGAGGTACAAGGGAAAGACCTCGGGGAGAAATCCAATATATATGTATATATATATGTAGATATGTGGAAACAGGTAAAGGAGAAGGGGGCAATATGGATTCAGAAGAATGATGGTTTTGTTGAGGTAAAAAACAACTTTTCAAAAACTGAGGTTCACGAATTATTTTTGTGTTCTCAACACGATAAACATGTAAAAGAATGAGTGAGGAATACAAAAGACAGACAGTTGGTGAGCTCAGCTCTACATCTCTATATAGAGAGAAACAGAGAAAGTATTTGTTTCAGGTAAAAGAAGTTACTAAGTAGCATATTAAGTCTCTCAGGCAATTAAATTCAAGAAACCCCAGACTACTAATCCCACTACCCACCTTTATGGGAAATTGAATAGAAAGATATTTTCTTTTAATGATCTTTCACTTTAACAAATATTTACTGAATCTTTGAATATGGAAGGCAAGAACACTTTCTGGCCTTTGATTCTCCCTTTGTTATAATTTATTATTATTGTTTCATTAGAAAATAACCCAATGTTAATCAAATTTAAATTTAAAATAATCTATTTCTTGTTAAGGAAAAGAAAAGTTTAGAAAATAATTTCATACATTTTGCAATTGGCACGCAACACATAGAACACGTGTGTAAAGAATTCTGAACAAAAATTGAATAAGTAGTAATATGTGAAAGCAACAGATTCAGAACTGAAGTATATATAATAATTTTTCTAAAATTGTTCCATTTCTTTACCTAAAATGATCGAAGCAATCATATGGAAGCCATAAGTAGAGAAAAGGTGATTGATTTAAGGAACTCAAGAAGCCCTTAAAAAATAAAATTCTGATTAATTATTTGAAAGCAAAAACCTTAGTAAAAAACAAGAATGAGAATGTAACCTAGAATGTTGGGAAATCAAAGTGCCTAGCTGAGATTTCTTTACAACAACTCACTATTAAATTGCCTGCGAAAATAAGGACCTTGTAAAACTCCTGTTGATAAAAAGCAGATAAGCAAGTACTAGGAAAATAGGAACATGTTATATGGGTCTTAGGACCATAACTTTTCAGAGGGTCCTGGGTACATATATTTAACCATGCAATTAACTTTCTATGTTTTGAATCACTAAGTACTATTTCTGAAACTCACAATTTTTTATTGAAGTAATAGTTCTCTCTAATAAAAAGAAAACATGAAATACTTGTATGAATTTTTTAAAGAGAATATACTGGTAATAATCTTTCACTTTAACAATTTTTACTGAATGTTTAAATATCGAAAGTACCCTTGATTCCCCTCTTTACTAGGATTCCCTTTTTAATAAATATTCATTCTAGCCTTAATCGAAGTTAAAATAACTATTCTAGCTCTCTAGAGCAAAGAACATAAAAAATAACCTCATATTTTTATAATTAATCCAATTATTTATAATATATAGATACATATTTATAAATGAGGAAATATGCACACAAAATTGAATTAGCAGGCATCACTACTAGATTTACACTACTAGAAATAAAACTGTATGTATCGCTTTCTCTAAAATCCAAACATTAGTATTTACTAGCGATGTCCTGGAAAAATACATATCTTTGACAAGGCGCAGCATTTGACAGGTGGTCCACAGAACACAAATTCAACAATAATTCAAACTATCTGCAAACATATTATTACATATATGTATTACAGATACACATGTTACAGATATATAATTATGTATAACATATGATAAGGACATTTTCTACATTAAAATATTTTCTATTTAGCAACGTAGAGGATATTCTTCTGCTACAATAGCACCTAGAATTTCAAAAGCGGAGATCAAGCGTTCTTAGAGGCAGACGGCTTGACCAGGAAGTTGAAACGTGGTGAGGATCTCTCAAACAGAGATGGAAGCAAGACAGATATCCCAGGCAGAAGCAGCATGAGGAGTGGTAGTGCAGAAGTGGGTGCTGTCCTGTGAGCCATGCATCTCTCTAACAGAGCAAGTGTGTTTGGCTCCAAGAAAGTTTCATGTGCTGAGTGCCTTTGCATGCCTACAACTCTGGTCCTGATATCCACATTGTCAATGGGGAAGTGATGAGTATATGAACATTTATCATTTATTTGGTCCTTCTATCCCTTCCTATCTATGATCACACATATACTTTACTTATTTTATCTTGTCTAAAATGTCTCACAAGCTACTTGCTTCTGTACTTAGTTTCACCTACTTTCCATATGAACATTAAATACCATAGGATTTGGGTAGTGTGGTTAGTCCATCCCACTATACCCTTTACGAAGTGTGTAAACCTACTTCATCTCTTTTCCCTTACTTCCTGCTGTATGTTTCAAATGGATTCAATCAATAAACAATGCAATTTGAGTAGCTTACTTTGGTCCTGTAATGTAGCATGCTTGGCATCAACCAGAGAATTATAGAAATATAAAGAAAATATGGATGGTGAGATTTATTTTGTTTTAATTTACTCTTAGGAAATCTACAATGTCTCCTTTTATATGTAAGTAATAAGTATCCTTATTTTTATACTTACATTTAAGATGCCAAAAACCTATTCAATGAAAATAGGGAAAATTTGACAATATCTAAGTAGGAAGGGATAAGTGATGAAAGATGGTTTTGTGTAAGGGGTTTTAGGAAATGGTGATGAGAGTTCCTGTGGAGGAATTAGCCTTGGATGGCAAAAAGGACATCTCCTCTTCAAGTACAGGAAAAAAAAAAAATTCAGTAAAGTCATGTTCCAAACTGATTTAAAAAGAGGATAGGAAGTTGAGGGGTGTTCTTTATGTATTTATGTAACTAATATTTGCCAAGCATCTACGACGTTCAAGACATGGCGATCAGTGTTACATAGTCTACACATGCATAGGGAAGACAATTCAAGATGAAATGGTTGAGATCTGCAGAATCAGTAAGAGTTGTCTGAGTGTGGAAGACTAGAGGGGATAAAAGGATTTCGGACAGAAGGAATGTCTGGTATAAAGTCTTAAAGTTTAAGGATCATGTGACACTTTCAAAAAGTAAAAGAAGTTGGCTGAAGCAGAATGTGTGTCTGTGGAAGGGTGGAAGGCTGAAGACATAGGAGAGTAAGATGCACAAGGAAAAATTGGAAAGGTAACTAGACAGGATAGATTGTGGAAAACTGTTTTTATCCTAAAGACAATGAAAAACCACAGAGGGTTTTTAAGCAGAATGTAATATAAAATAATGATAATAACAACCACCACATTAAACCCAACTGTTGGCTATGTGGAAAATGGATTAAAATAACTTTGAGAAAAGAGGATTGGAGAGCAAAAAGTTAAACGGATAAATATTTCCTGGAGGAAGATTGTAAAAACAAAAATTAAAGTAAAATATGTTAAGATCTTAGGGGAAGAAATGATAGAAGTATGGCCTGATGTTTTGGTAGCTGTAACATGTATAAGAGATGAAATACAATCTTTCAGAATTTGGAAAGAAAAAGTTAAATTCCATTACTGTCAAATACGTACACTTTGTTACCCATATGAAAAATGCTGCATGAAAACAATACAAAGAAAATATCCAATAGTCATTTTCCTGTTAGTACCTGTTACCCGGTATGCTTAACTATTATGAAAATGAGAAAAATAAAACCCCTTGCAGCTGTAAGATTTCTAAATTTTTCTACACACATTTTATATCATTCCCATTACTCCCAAAACTCAGCCCAATGATAGACACAGAGTGCTTATAGATACTGACGAAAATTTTCTGTTTTCTACGTGATTGTGGTGCTTCTGCTATAGAGCCCTATTTCAAATTAATTTCTGTTAAGAACAATACATCTGCACCACTATAACTGTACAAGTCTATAAATTTGTGTCCCATTTCTAAATTTCCTAAGGCATTATCCTCATTTTGGTATAGAAAAACACTAAAATACATTTTTAAAGTATTTTTTTGATGTCCCAATGCTGGAATAATAGTAAGCCACTAGCACTAGTGCTGCAATCAGAATGGAAGGTGACCTTAGATCTGGGACAGAGTTCTAAAGACCCTGCTCCTCCAGGTTTAAGCACTTAATTGAGGATTTGGGAAAACTCTCGAGAGTTTCATGGAAGGGACTAGAACGGCATAGACACTTGGAGGGTCTGGGGCACTCACTGTTTACCATCTACATGGTAGCATCCCAGCATCTTATCAATCATAATGCCCATTCTATTGTATAGCATTTGAACCCTGGCCCTGTCATAACGTTTGATTTATTAACAGCCTCATCAATTTCCTATCCTCTGTTTGCAATATTCTTCCTACTCCTTCTTTCCAAATCATACATAAAATTTACTCCTTTTCCCTGTCTATAAGACTTGCCCATGTCTTCTTTACCTGCTTCTTGACCTGTGATGAAGTTATTCGTCCCTTGGGGTATGGTTGCACCTTGACAATTACTTTAGACCCAAACAGCACATTTCTCATAAGCTTGCTTTTGGAGAATGCATCTTTTGAACTCTTTTCCACTCAAACTTTTCCTCTTCCCTTCAAATGGTTTTTAATAAGCACAACTTTTATTTGTTATTCCTGTTGTAGGGAACCACAGATCTGCGGTGTGGTTCATGCAGAAGATGCTGTCTTAAAGCACCACATCTATCTTTTGAGAATGTACTTTTAAAAAGGATGTGATATAAAAAACAAACAAAAAAGAAATAATGATTTATTTTCCCACCCTCTCCACTGTCTCTCACAATTTAATTCAACTCCTGTATTTCTGTGCTTCTCTTTCTCCTCATGGTGGTTTTCTCCATTTTCTTACCCTGTAGATTCATCACCAATGTCACGTGGTATGATAATTATTTATCTGTGAACTTAAGAATTGCATCTTATGCCTTATTAACGTCCTCTCTACCAACTACTGTCCTTGGACTAGTGCTCAATTAGTAGTAAGTGATTGATTTGATAGTTTGAATACTAGAACATGTAGCTTTCTCTTTATCAAGCACTAGATCTATAGATTTCTTAGACTCAACATCAGGGTTCTTGATTTATAACACATAAATAATGTGACACGCTGGCTAAATTATGACATAAGTCATGAAATTGTCCCATAAGGATTCATGTTCTCCCAGTTGAGAAGCTGTACGACTAAATATCACAATGAATAGATCGGATTAAAAAAGTCACATGGATCAATTTATTCATTCAGCAAAGGCATTCTCCTCCCCCCCCTCCATCTTGCCTCACATCCTTGCTAACCACACAAGCTTCTCTGAGAAAGTATGGATGCCTTTATATAAGCAGGCTTGGCATCAGTTAAAAGCGCTCAATCAGATAAAGTGACAGATAACTTTCTTACACTGGAGTCAAGAAACCCTCTCACCATTCTCATGGGGATGCTCTGTGGTGACTATAGTGTCCCTAATGTAGCTGATTATAAATGGAGCTGGAAACTCATTCAGCACCAGAAGCAAGATCACAATAGAGTGAAAAGGGCACTCCAGAGTAATATGTAGTCTGAGATTCATTTTCTGATCACTGTTCTTCAATATTTCAAATCATGCACCTAAGTTATTAGTTCTACGGAGTCTGAACAACTTATTATTTGCCCTATTTTGTTCTTTTGGTTATACATCTGTGGCATGCCGTCACATTCTTACTGAAAAGAAACAAATGTCCATTTATAAACAGGGCCTCCATTATCAGGTGTTAATAAATTACACAAGAACAAGATTCAAGATTAGGATTGTTGGAAATCAGAACTCATCTGTGCTGAAATTAAAACTATAGTAATGCAAATAGGTACCTCTTTTGTAAAATATATTCCAGGTGAGATGGGACTGTTCTCATTGCCAAGTGAAACTTACAACGGAGTAAGCTGAATACATTCTTTGTTTACTCATTGAAACTTGCTTTATAGCAGGATAAATTTTCTGAAGTAATATGTGGGGAAAAAAAGAAGTTATGTCATACTTAAAATTAATTCCACAAGTTGCTTCAAGTTAATTAAGGCATTTTTTTTTCTATAAGGAACTATATACAGAAAACCCTGTGAAGTCTAACTTGAAAAGGTAAGAAAAGATTCTAATGTTGCTAATAGCGTATTCAGTGGGTGTTACAAACTGGAGAATTTAAATTATTTTCAATTAATTACCATGAGAGAGGAAAACAAAGGGTAAAGAAACATTATTAAGAAATGAAAATGCAATTGAACACTTGTAAAACCGAACTCTCCCCTTTGTCCCCCACTAAGGTGTAAACCTTCTGTATTTCTGTGTAACCAGTTCAGAAATCATGTCATCCATGACTCTTCCTTTCCTTTGTTACACTAACCCACCACCTAAACTGCTGCCATGTCATGTAATTTCTCACTTCTTAAGGAATCCATCTCCCTTATTCCCTCATCCAACTCATTTTAAACTGTCTTTTTGCTCTCGACTTTTTCCTTACCTCTAATTTACCTTATGTACCTTTAAAAATCATATCATGTCATACACCAGTGTCAAACTTTCTATTTGCCTTCAAGATCAAACTCCTTAGCTTGACTAATAAGCCTTTTATAACCTGGCCTTTGTTTTCCAACTTTAACCTTCTTCACACAGTCAACACACCCCCACCACCCTCTCCCCCATGCCCAACACACACAAACTCTTGTCTGGTTATATTAGCCTACTTAGGGTTTCCTGACTGTACCAGGAGCTCCTGACTTCATATACTATTCTTCTGTCCTATTGATTAACATATCTCCTCCCTCTCTTGTCCATCTAATCCCCACCATACTTCCCCCAGCTCATAGAACCTTTTGTTTTGAACCTGGATTTAGATGCCCTGTCTCCAGGAAAACTTCTCAGTACAAACCTTGATGGTGGCCTTTATCACATATCATTTCACCTGTTTCCATGACTGACTTCTTCACAAACTTTAAGCACTTTGATGTTATGAAACTGACATTATTTGAGTTTGTATTTTTAATACTTAGCATGCTGGTTAGCATTGGGATGCAAAGTAGATGCTTAATATATTTGCACTGAATTGATGAATGAATAAATTTATTCACTCATTCATTCAACAAATATATATTAAATGACTACTATGTTTCAAGAACTGGTCTAGGCCCTAAAAATAAAATGAGCTAAAAGAAAACAAAGTCTCCACTCTTTTGGAGCTTTTATCTTACTAGGAAAAGATAGAAATAAACATTAAATACGTAACTTCAAATAGAGTAAGGTAAACAAACAAAAGAAAGAATATAAAATCTTGGAGCCTTAAACACAGATATTAAATAAGTAAATATTATATTTAATATCAATTCTCATTTTTTTAAGAGAACTCCATCTTTGTTTTAAGATGGCAGTGTGTCATTCAACCTATTTACTTTTAAGAATTCCTTGTAATTAGGTATGTCCATGTGATGCACTCCTAACCAATGAGCTCAAGTTACTGGATGGGCCAGCCAAGGCTGTTTTGCTTTTCGCCTTCTTTTCTTTATCCATCCTCCTACTTGAAAAGTGGAACAGATGATTATCAACCATGAAAATTAGTCATGCCCTAAGGATGCAAAGTAGGAAGAGAAGAGCCTAGTTCTTAAGTAGCAGTATCAGCCATGGCTTGCCTAACTGTAGGCTCCATGTCGGGTAAGAAAAATAAACCAACAAGCAGACATGTATTAAGCCACTTAGTTAGGTTTCTGTTAAGTGCGCCCCAATGCAATCCTAGTTGACTCAGTGGTTATTCAGGTATAAGTGGAAGAAAAATGTGTGCACATGTTTCAGAGAGTCAGCAGTTAATGTGAGAGATATTTTACCATTATGAAAATATACAAGTAATGTTTAAAATTTTTTTGTGAAACTTCACATTTTGTATCTATATAGGAGGATTTTAAATTTTAGGGCCAGAAAAATATGCATTAATTATGATTTCAATTCTTATTAAACAAGATCATATAGTTTAATAATATTGATATTAATATATTCCTCATTATAAAACAATACAGTAAACAAATAACCCTGTTAAAAGTCTTATAAAAGATTGGACATGGACAGAAAAAATATCACTTAAGAACCGAAGGCATGGGCTTCCCTGGGGGCACAGTGGTTGAGAGTCCGCCTGTCGATGCAGGGGACACGGGTTCGTGCCCCGGTCCGGGAAGATCCCACATGCCGCAGAGTGGCTGGGCCCGTGAGCCATGGCCGCTGAGCCTGCGCGTCCGGAGCCTGTGCTCCGCAACGGGAGAGGCCACAACAGTGAGAGGCCCGCGTACCGCAAAAAAACAAACAAACAAAAAACAGAACCAAAGGCATGACATAAAAAAATAATGAAATATTGCCATTTGCAGCAACATGGACGGACCTAGAGATTATCATACTAAGCAAAGTAAGTCAGACAGAGAAAGACGAATATTATATGATATTACTTATATGTGGAATCTGAAAAGTAATACAAATGAATTTACTTACAAAACAGAAACTGACTCACAGATGTAGAAAACAAACTTATGGGAGGAATGCGGGGGGCGGTGGTGAGGATAAATGAGGAGTATGGGATTAACAGATACATGCTGCTATATATAAAATAGATAAAAAGAATTTACTGTATTGCATAGGGGACTATAATCAATATCTGGTAATAATCTATAATGGAAAAGAATCTGAAATATATATATATATATATGTGTATAACTGAATCACTTTGCTGTATACCTGAAACTAACAGGACATTGTAAATCAACTATACTTCAATAAAATAATCAATCTTCATAAATATCTATATAAGTTTAAAAAAAAAAGAACAGAAGGCACCAAACTCATAATTTTCTTAGTAGGGGGTCGATAGAGAGGGACTAATATTAGCAGAGTCAGCAAATGCACAATGTCATGAAGACCAATATGGTATTTTTGCCTTCCACACTTTTAACCCATTGATTGTCTAATAATGGTAATTTCAATATTAGAGCTTTATTTCTTCAGCCCTCTGACTCTGATATTTAAAATGGAAATGACATTTAAAATTAACCTAGGAAGGTTAATACTTAAGTTTTTATTAATCCTTTTTTACTTAGTAGAAATCAGTTCATCAGGTTCTCTTTAGCCAATTGGGAGTGTGCCTATGTGTGACTGTATGACTCGATGTGGACGCAGATAAGAGGAAAGACAATGAGCAAAAGGATTTATACTCCCAAATTATGTTTGTATGTGGTGTTTTCGTTCTTAATTATTTAAGATTAAACATAAAATTATAAAGCTTACATTTTATTGTTTCTTGAAACAAATAACATGAGTTCAGCCTCCCTAGAAAGAGGGAGCAGAGCAATTCTTCACACGAGGGTCTAGGAGCTGTCTCCAGACCGAATATTGATACCCTGCCCTGCCGTCTCCAGCAGGGTATTAAGTATCAGCTGCCTCAAAGGTTGGCGCCAACCTTCCTCTTCAGTGCACCACAAACCAGAATTAATTGCAAATCAATCGAACAAAGTACAACTGATCAGTAAACCAATTAGTAATTTTAGCTGTTCATCCTGTCTTCATTTATGAGGGGGAAAAGTGGGAAATGGAAGTGCTTTTTAGACCACATATAAAATTCTACTCTTTCCCTCCCTGTCCCTGCTTCCCCACCCACTTCCACTGCAAGCACATTCTTATGTAAACCCTGTAAAAAGCATGTGTTGTATAAATATTCTGTGGGTAGTCTTTGAAGTTCTTCACTTTATTTTGGAAGTATAAATTAGCTTTGGCAAATAATTGCTGGAGAAAATGAAAGTAAATAAGTTTTCCTATGCAAAATATGGTATGTTCTATTTTAAAATCAATTTGAGAAAACCTTAATTCATATAACATTTTTCCCACAGATTTTGTTATGTGACATCCGTCCTCCTCTTGAATGATATAGGTATATGAAAGTCTCTGATTTAAGAGTAAGTGAATCTTAGAGTTATATGTTGGTATCTGCCCTAAATGTCATTCTGTGAGTGATATATTTTTCTGTCACTATACTTTGGTATATAGATATTATGATACAAACATTGATATAAAATAAATCTATACTTACAGATTTCTCAGTTTCCTGTCAGTCCCAAATGAATTCATCTTTGATAATACCTTGTATATTACCTGTTACTGATTGGAGGTTCATATTATTTACTTTGCATAGGCCTACACTCTAATGCTGATTAGGAATTTTTTCTTTGTTACTTAATGGCAGGGCAGAACATCAATTTCCCCCGACCCACTGGGCTAAGTTTATATTATTCTGCTTGAGAAATAAATTTATGTTAGTACTGGCATTCATGGAAGATGATAAGTTTTTAGTCTAGCTCAAGAGAAGATATTTAAGGAAATGTGTTGTCTTATTACGGATTCAGGTCATTGCTAGTAATGTCCTGTGAGTACAAATATCCAAGAAAAGTAGGTTTTTACATACTCTAGTTAAAATAAAATGAGTTCATTTGAGAGCACTTGAAATTCCTATGGAAATTCATCCAGTTAACTAAGTCACAATACTCTTAGTTACAATACTCTTCTGTAAGGCTCTGCTGCTCAAAAATCAGTAACAGAGAAAATCTAAATGGTAATCATGTAGCTTTTATCATTGGAGAGTAATCTATCTACTTCAAAAATATTTTCTTTTACAACAGGTCTCCAAAGATAAATATTTCCTATTTCAATAGGAAATTCTAAGCTGAAGGAATAGTTTGTCTAATAAAATTAAAATAAGGAAAATAATTATTATTTTACAATAAACACGCAAAGCCTGTCACAAAATTTGTTTAATATTACCTACCTTTCCATTATTATTTGTTAAGCGTTTTGCCCATTCTCTATTTTCAGTGAAGCATCTTTAGTGGTATTCTTGCATTATAGGAAATAATCCAGTCCAGAAGCACGTTTAGAGAAACTATGTTGAAAGGGCTCAGAGAAACCATGCTGGTGCCAGTAAAAGAAAAGTAAGCAAAGCAATCCAAGGTGCTTTCTACAAATTGTATGTCATCATAGGATTACATTAGAAAGTTATGAAGAATTGAATGTGAAACTGAGTAATGAGGAAAGTTAGTTATCATTCTATAGGGAAGACTTGGGGTAAGCAGTGACCGGGGTGGTAAGCAACAGATACTATCTGACCTACCTAAATGTGGTTGAGTAGGTTTCCCTGCATTCACTCTGTAATTCAGCCAACCAAACTTATGTGTTACTGTCTCAGTACCAACAAACTTTAAATTTAAAAAGCTCTGAGACCTGACTCATCATTTCTAACCCCATAACCTGTAAGCAAAGTTTGCTATATAAGGTGGGCACATTTCTAGGAGCTGTCAAGCTCGGAATACCCAGTGAGACATGCATTAGAGGACACTTAAATGAATTAACTATGAATCTTACATCAAGTGAATGATGCTTTATTTTAATTTTTTCTCAAAAAGCTCATGTCATCACTACCCTTGATAAACAGTATAGTATTTAATGACCAAATCCTCATGAAAATCAGTAGAGATTTGCTTTGTTTTCACCACAACACAAGTTTTAGAAATCATATCTCTCTACTGCTATTATTGAAATAGATAACTACAATCAAAGCAGATTCCTAAGAAAGGTAATATAAGAAATACAAGGTACGCATTCAATTCCCCCGTCAATCGATCTTCCCATATTTCTACTAGGTTACAAAAGGAATTAGTAGACATTTGCATGGATTTTCTTTCATCATAGCCCAATTTATATGTAAAAGGTTCTGAGCACGTTTCACAATGATTGCTTCTTTCTACTCCCTGTCAGAATCATAAGGGGATCTTTCTCAGATCTCCACCATGAAAATTTGGGTAGGTAAAGCCAATGAAAAAGGGATGGCTTGCATAAGACTGTGACCGCAGGAGCTGCTTCTTCTCACGCCAGTCAACACTCAGATTCCAATAATTTGTTAAAATTACCATCTAAGTTTTCCTACCAGTGTAAGGCTCCAACAAACTTATGCTCCATACAAGCAGATCTCAACTATGTTTCTTGGTGTGAGTCTATCTCTCCGGATTTTGGAGTGGCAGTTTGCCCTGTACCTCAGTTATTTGATAGAACCAATATGTCACTGATTTTCAGTTCGTCCAATTTTTTTCCTCTTGTAAGGAAAGGAGTGATGAATTCTAATCTCTTCCCACGTTAGGGCAGAAACCAGAAGTCAGTGCTATAACGTGAGGAGGCACAGGTTATTACAGTCAAATCTAAGGATGTTAAGACTCAAGTGTGGGAGATGGGAAAAATTTTTAGAGCTAAATAACAATTGACAAATTGATCATGTGAAGATACAAAGAAAGACTTTCTAGAGAGACAGTCTCATAAAGGCATGTAGGTACAAGGAAGCAGTAGAAGAACATCATGCAGTACAAGTTAGCAGTGGTGTTGAAGCCAAAGAGAACACTGCAGTCACCCTCCCTCAAGTACAAAAGCCCTTCTATGCCCCCTGCCTCTTGCTTGTAGAAAAGTTGAAGTCTCCCAAGCCTCCCTGAGTCACAAAAAAGCAAGCTCAAGCAGTTAATGATTAGGAAAATAGTTACAGAATCTTTCAGTGTCTGATGCACATTTCTGAGTTGTTTTACAGATACTATAACTGCAACAAGAGGGAAGAAGCTAACTTATGATGACCAAACTGTAGCCATGACAAGCTGCTCCGCCTTGAGCAGTACTAAATCTATGGCTAGCACAGTTCCAAGAACTGGCCTCAAGAGAATGGGATTAACATTATGAGGAATAATAATCTATATCTTTGTGGGCAACAAAATAATTGTAGCTTGCTCTTCCCATGTATGTGAGGAGGCATCTAAAAATGTCAGCAAGGAGACGCGACCAACTCATGTTGACACCTTCCACTCTAAGAATAAGGTGCCCTATGTCATCATGAAGAAGTTACAGAAGATGGACCTTCACCCCTAATCCCATAGAAATGGAATGATGTCTGACAGTTGAGGGTTTGTAAACAGCCCTTTTGCCCCTTTCCTGTTTGCCTATTTCTGTTCCCCTTAAACCTTAATTATAAAAATGCGATCACTAGGTAACAGATTTCCAGGCTTCTAATTAAAGCAAAGTTTCATTTCTACCAACACTTCCCTCTCATGTATTGGCTTTTGAACCTGAGTTCGGTAGCAGTGTAGAGTGCAAGAAGGCAGAATTAACAGGCAACAGCAGATGAATATAAATAAGAAAATCACACTTCAAGATTATAAACCATCCCCTCAGTTAATCCAAGATGACTCTCTTGACAAATAAATATAGTACACAATTTTTAAACTTGGGGGTTAGGGCTATTTTTAAGTGGGATTTTAGCAAAGGTGGTGAATGGTTAAAGTTGGTCAAAGGTTCAAGGTTAATATAAATAGATTTTTCCTCTAGGATCCAAAGGACTAGCAGCTGAGAGGTTAAGCTCTTCTTCACAAAGCTGTTGCTTCCCCATGGGCCTCCAGTTCCTAATCACCTTTTCCTGCTATCAGATTTGGCACTGTCCCCCCAACTCCTTCTTCAAAATTCCTTACCTGAAACTTCACTCCATTCATAGGCTAGGACCTCATCCTGGATCTAACTCTCTTATCCTATTTTTACATTTCCCAAGTGTGAATCATTAATTCTAGATATTATCTCAGAATATCAGCAACACAGTAAGTGCTGGATGGGAAGAGGCTTGGGGGCTCCATGTTTTGAAAGATTCCAGAGTGAGTCAAGGCCAACCAGATTAGATTTCCTCATCAGTGTAAATTTCAACACACCTGATAACCTATTTGACTATATTTTACTTGTAAGACAGAACCTCATTGCATACATCTCCCAAGAACCAACAATTTTTAAGGACAGTAATAGCTACTACCATCAGGAGGTAGAAAGTATTTGCAAAGTGCCTTCTCTATCATGAGCTTTGCAATTTGCATTACTATATAAAACAATAAATTCTCTTAGAGATCCCCAAATATTTATACCACTATTTTCTACCTTCTCTACTAAGTAAATCAGGAGGCAAAAATATCACCTTTATTACTGTCTGGGGCCAAATGGTAGATGTGGCTTTAGATCTCTTTGCCACACGTGCTTGCACTATTAAATTCCAGTTACTGGCAAAGCTGAACTAGGACAAGATTTCCCACACAGAAAGAGCCTTCTTGGGTCCAATTTATGACATGAAGGAGCAGAAGGGAACTCGTTGCTTCTGGAGTCAAGCTTTTACTCAGGAGGAAGGAAAAGGCCAGATATGATCTGAGTGTGCCTAGTTACTCTTCTCAAAGAAGTCACTCTACCTCTCTTGAGTTTACAATTAGTTAAGGAGCAAAATGTGTGCTTAGGGAAAAATCTTTCAGGAAGAATTTCAGAGAAGGTGCTTCCCTCTAACCCAGAATACTAGTACAAGTCCACACTGCTTTATCCATAACTTCAGAATCCAAAAAGCTCTAATTTATTTTTTTGTTTGCAGCCAACTCATTGGCTACAAAACATCAACTGAATAGATGTTACACCATTTATTTATTGTTCATACTTGGGGTGAATAGTCATGATTTTTGTTATAGACATAGTAACCTGTCATTAAGGTATTGTCTCATTCTCCAACCCACCCTTCCATATTTGGCTCTGAAAATCTGGGGCTGAGATTTTCTCCTTTGCCAACTCATTTCTCATTCTGTTTTACTGGTAACTGGCACTAATGTGAGGCAGAAACGGGGGAGAAGCCTTGCTTCTTTCTGTGGTTTCCTGCTCCAACAGAACCACTTCCACAGTTGGTTCCAACCTCCAGTTTCTTCTGGCATCTCCAGAATCAGCCTCATAGTTCCAGCTGGGCAATGCCCTTTTCTAACCTTCTAAGTTCCCATAAACTCTTCTTGCTGTTATTTTCTCTGGATCTAGAGATTTGTTTTGTTCTTTCATCTCTTCAATGCTTGTATAACCCATCTTGTACATGAAACTTCCATTATTGAAGTAGCTAGTGAGATTTCTCTTTTCTTAACTGGACCCTGACTGATACTGGCATGTTACCCCAGGACCTACTGGGCATATTATGTAATATATGATATATGCCATATGCCATATTACCATTCTAAAATTCAAAAACTTGAGAATTCCAAAATACTTCTAATGCTTAAAAATATGAATAAGGAATTAGAGAAAGGTATTTTTGTAGAATTTTTTGAATCCCCTGGATTGCTTTTTGAAAGGGAAGACTCCTGGGCGACACTAGAGATTTCAGAATCTGGGGAAATGCCCTGAGCTCTAGCATTATTAAACAATCTCCCCAGGTAATGCCTGTTGCTTAGCTTAAGAACCACCCTCTTCTATCCACTAGAAAGCAAAAGGAGCCACATATACCTTAGTGGCTACTCTCCTAAGTGCACATAGAGAAACTGTGAACTGACCATTCCAGAAAGTTCTTATTAATTTGCTACACAAAAGCCTATGTTCTGGTAAGTATCCACCTGGGGAAAAGGGATGAGATAGCCTATTCTTTCCTGCATTGCCCCAACTGAAAAACTAAAGTATGTGTATTGATTAACTTTTGAGGCTGGCTTCCACCAGTACAATTCTTGAGACCGCCCAGTGATGAACTCCCTGCAAATCAGGGTTGAGCAGTTTTGTACACTTTCTTCTGGTATCCAGCCTCTAGTTCCCCTCAGCCTCCATACTTGGTGAATTCATCCAGCTGCTCTTGCTTTTTACATTGGATCTTCCTTACTTATTACCACTTAAGGATGCTTACGGAGATACAAATGGATATTTAACAACTGTCCTAATATCCTATGCTTTTTGAATTTTGTAGGCAAATGAAACTATGTCTGTAACTTCTTAAGAAACGCTCCCTCTCAATAGAGATTAATCAAGAATCGTAGTGTTCAAAGATGAGATGAGATATGCACCCAAGTTGCAGGCAAGATAGTGGAGATGTGTACATAAACACTTGTATTTAATTGATGTTACTAAGTAGTTAACAGAAAACCTTCCCTCTGCGCAATATAAAATATAGATATAAAGTTATTTAGGGCTTCCCTGGTGGCACAGTGGTTGAGAGTCCGCCTGCCGATGCAGGGGACATGGGTTCATGCCCCAGTCCAGGAAGATCCCACATGCCGCGGAGCGGCTGGGCCCGTGAGCCATGGCCGCTGAGCCTGCGCTCCGCAACGGGAGAGGCCACAACAGTGAGAGGCCTGCGCACCGCAAAAAAAAAAAAAAAAAGTTTTTTAGATATCGAATCTGTATACAAATATATAGTCACAAAATCACAGGCTTAGAATCTACATGTTAGGTGTGAAGTGACCTTGATCATAACTGACACCTAATCATTACATAGATCAGTAGCCTCCAAATCTTTTCAATTGTGCACCATTATATTTGTGTATTTAATGTGAACAGATATATGTGAACTACTGTATTAATACAATATTCACATTATAAACCATACAAGAAAATACAAAAGAAAATAACAAATATACCCAGAAGCTCCAGTGTTGTCCTCATCAATCTAAAAGAGCACCCGGCATGTACCATCAAGTGCACATACCTGGAGATCACCGCGGTAGCAAAAGTAACCACCATCCACATAGAAAGGGAAAGCAAATCAAAAACACCAACAGCTGATTTGTCGACCATCAATGCTAGATCTCTTGGGTAAGCATACTGAGACCCTCTTTGCTTGCTGTGTCAGTCCATGAGAAATCCTGTGTTGCAATTTTTCCTGTGGGTAATTGTGTGTGGTGTCTTATCTTGCTTTCTCTTCTCACTATCCCATGGTTTAGTTTTATGTTACAAACATAAAAGTTGTTGAAGGCACGTCACCCATCACATTCCTGCTTTATTTTTCCCTTCACTGTAGCCCCTTCTAACATATTGTGTGGCCTTTCTACAGTCCCTTTTTTCCCTAAAATATTCTTTATTATCATGTAGATGTATAGCATGAATATCAGCACATGTTCCCCAAAGATGGATTTTCCACAAATTAAAATATTCTATTTAGCTCTAAATATGGAAACTAAAAATATACTACCCACTGTGAAATGAATTACTCATACATTGTGTGTCACATTTTAAACTAGCAACTCTATAACTTAAAATACAGCTCAATCTTAAAGTATTAATTTTGAAATGATGCATTTGTGCTAATGATTTACTGGGAGGAAAAATCCTTTAATCTAACCCTTTTGCTTATGAACTTGAAAGTTGAACTCCATAGAAATGACTGACTGCAACAGCAGGGCTTTTCACCAGCTGATCAAAATTAACAGTTTCTTTCAATTGTTCTAATTAATACCAAGGGGAGTTCTGGAATGTACCAACAGTATCTCAAATTGCCCCCTTGCTTAAAAGTAGCTCCTGGGAAGGAATGTCAACTTTTACCTTTCCCTACAAATAGTTTAGTCTAAGTTGTTATTATTACTATTTACTAAAAGGCCTTATATGAATACATCCCATGAGAATTTTTCTCAGTTTTATTTTGTTACATTAGAAGGGATAACAATTAAAGATGAGAAACATAACCATCTCGAGTAGAATCTGTTAGAAACCAGATGGTCTATCAATGATCTGTAAAACTGATGAAAGCTCTATAAATACGGGTTAATGTTTTACACAGTAATAATTTTATCTTACTCAATAACTACTTCACATTCATACTGGAAATACAATTAGAGAAATCAGATAATTGAATCATAAGCATGATAAAAAATATAAAAATTAAATGTATTTAAATCCTAGGTAATATAAGAGTTGTGCTTTAAAGTGTATACTTCTTCTAGCTGAATATCTCTCAAGGAATATTTTCTACCCTTCAAAAGCAATTCTTTCCTACTAAGTTGTAGTCTTTTGTCACTCATCATCCAAAGTTATGATCTAGGTTATTAATAAAACATGTTTTCTTAGTAGTAATTTATTTCAAAATTATTCATTCATTTCCTTCGAGAGTCTTGTTCCTTACTATTTAAATAAAGTATCTACCTTAAAAGTTATATAAATGGTGAAGAGGCATAAAAACAAACATCAATATTTTCATCATAGAAGCAAAAACAGGGTAAAGTTTAAAATCTTCACCTATGTGTAATGTAACAGCAAGTTACTCAAATGGTACTTTTAAAGTGATAATAATTAATTAAGAATTGAAGGTCAACCTACTGAACAAGTGTCTTGTGTATTATGATAAAGAGTTCAGATCCCTAGAAGTCAACCAAACACCAGCTTGCTTATAAAGTATGCTTGTGTTATGAGTGATGAAAATATGTTGCCTTGCTTCATCACCATTTTAAGCCATTTCTTCTTTGAATGTGGCAATTCTCAGTTTAAAGGCCTTTGAGAGGGCATACTCTTTAACCTCATACACAATCCCTAAATAAGTAATTGACTCTTTCACCTCTCACCGCTGTGTTAAGATATAAGCAATCTCTTGTTGTAATTAGCATTCTTTCCAAGGAGAAGGATGATGGTTGGGTGTCTAAATGGGCTAGCAGTCTTCAGAGAAGCATTCTCTTCCCTGGGGCTGGATGCAGACTGTTTAAAACCGCCGTGAAAGAGTCAACAGGATTAACATGGAGTCAACTTCCTTGGGAAATGGAGCCAAAGAGATTCTAAGGAGACAAAATACTTCAAGGCAATCACAGTAGTGGTGAAAATCTCCAGGCTTACTGGTCCTGTCACATCTAATTTAACTGATGACATGAACATTAAGCAGGGCCACAAATACTTTTTTTTTTTATGAGCTTAAACTCCTTTTTTTTTTTTTTACTTCCTGAAAGCTTAAGATATTTCTTTTTTTTTTTCAAACAGAAACTGAAAAGTGTCCACCATAAAAACTTGGAAAATACCTTCTGTTTATTTAGACATGCATGCAAGATTAGCACCTTTAGACAGAAGCACTTTTGCCACCAAATTTTAAACTGTATTCAAGTGTTTCTTTTGTTTAACTTGCAATTCTTATCATGTGTCTTTGAAAAGTTAAATATGCATAAAAATTTTAATTTACAGATAAAGATTCATAAAAGTAATTTATATTTTGTGGAATTTTTCATGAAAATTTCTTCAAGGATTTGAGTATTTTCTCATTATCAAGTCTCATATCTGAGGATTTAAATATGAAAGTAGAAAATAGAACTTCAGGAGACAATTTCATTATGTATAAAACAATTATTTCATTGTCAATAGGTTAAGTCCAAATATTCCACTAATGATAGTTTATTCTTAAAGATAAAAATTTGAAATATAAAAATCTATCATTCCTTGTTTTATTTGTATAATTAGAAAATCATTTTATTAACTATTAACTATGTACAAATCATTATGATGCAAATTTCTAGTAAAGAGATACATAACGCTTAGTGTCTCCCTCCAAAGCATGTAAACTGTAGTGGGCTAATCAGACATATTTATGAATAACAGTATTAATTATGGACGGTGGGCTATGTCTGGAAATAACCAGCTTCCAGGTTGAAACTTCAATACTGGTGTAACCATGTGGACCAGCATTAAGTTCCATCCCAGGAGAGTTGCAGATGTCAAAAACCAGTCTGCGTCTATGAGTGGGAGAAAGACTGGGGCTTATTTACCAAATTTAAACCAGATCAGCTTCCTAAGGAAAATAATTTTTATTTTGAGAGAAAATATATAAATAATTATTTTGTATTGTTATGGTTACTTACTGGTCTAGGAGTGAAGATTCAAATAAATCTGGGATGGAGTTCAATTCATTTATTCATTAACTTGTTCATTCATTTATACATGCAATAACTTAATAGAAAGTACTTGGCGCATACAATGTGCTTAGCACTGGTTTAACCCCATTACAACTACTATTTACACCTTCTCGTAAGATTTGTTTCTCCTGGTATATGTAATGATATGGATTTTCCTAAAGTAAACTAATTCTGTTCATGATTGTTGCACTGGCTTAAAGTTAACTGGGATAAAAGGATGCAGAAAAAGCAATGATAGAATCTACCATGAGGGAATCTGTGCCTCTGGGAGAAAAAATTAATATTAAAATAAAGACCAAGCAGACCTAATATGGGGGGTTCAGTAATAAAGCATGAAAGTCAGTAGGGTATAGCTTAGTGGCTGTTATTTAAAGTCTTCTTGACCCAGGCACACTGGACATGCATCCTAAGGTTATGCATCCTAAGAATGAAAGAGTGACATTGTGACCCTGTGACATTGTGTGACATATTGTGCATAAGCCATTTCATTAAACATTTGTACTACTTTGTGTCCAAGCAACCCTGCTATGTGATCCCTATAAATGTGTAATATTGAATAAAAGGAACCTTTCCTCTTCTTACTGTGAAATAAATTTAGAATTAGCATAGCTCTATGATAATTGAGAGAATAATTATTTAAGATAATGTTTTAAGAATCTAAAATTTAATTGTGTCTTAAATATACTGAACTTATTTATATCAAAAAGGGATCCTTGGAATGGATCCTGAAGGCCTTGTATTCTCACAGGTGAGGGCTGATTAGGTAGAAAAATTCATATTCTAAAGGGAAGCATTCAAATTTGTAGTGGTCATTATCTACCTTCAAATAAAACCAAGAGTCTATGAAGGTTAAATCCTAACCTCTGGCATACCTAAAAATGCTACGTTGGCTTAGGGTCTTTTTATTCAATTCCTAAGACTGAAATGTTAATGGAAAAAATTGAAGGTAGCTAAACTGGTGTCTTATCAGAAATTTACATTTTCTAGCCTATTATTTATTTAACCATTAAAATACTATACTACCCAGGCTCTTGGATTGGAAGAATTAATATTTTTAAAATGGCCATACCATCCAAAGCAATCTACAGATTTAATGAGATCCCTATCAAATTACCCATGACATTGTTCATAGAACTAGAACAAATAATCCTAAAATTTATGTGGACCCAGAATTGCCAAAGCAATTCTGAAGAAAAAGAACAAAGCTGGAGGCATAACTCTCTCAGACTTCAGTCAATACTACAAAACTACAGTAATCAAAACAACATGGTATCATCACAAAAACAAACATAGATTAATGGAACAGAATAAAGAGCCCAGAAATAAACCCATACAGCTACAGTCAATTTATCTTCAACAAAGGAGGCAAGAACATACAACAGAGAGAAGACAGTCCCCTTAGCAAGTGGTGTTGGGAAAACTGGACAGCCTCATGTAAATCAATGAAATTAGAACACTCCCCCACACATACACAAAAATAAATTCAGAATGGTTTAAGGACCTAAATATAAGACATGACACCATAAAACTCCAAGAAGAGAACATATGCAGAAGAGTCTCTGACATAAATCATAGCATAGATCAGTCTCCCAAGGCAAATGAAATAAAAGCAAAAATAAACAAATATAAAAATAGTACATACATAGTATAGTATAGATGCCAACAGAAAACAACTAGAGCTAATCAATGAATTTGGTAAAGTTGCAGGATACAAAATTAATGCACAGAAATCTCTTGCATTCCTATACACTAATGATGAAAAATCTGAAAGAGAAATTAAGGAAACACTCCCATTTACCATTGCAACAGAAAGAATTAAATACCTAGGAATAAACCTACCTAGGGAGACAAAAGACCTGTATGCAGAAAACTATAAGACACTGATGAAAGAACTTAAAGATGATACCAACAGATGGAGAGATATACCATGTTCTTGGATCAGAAGAATCAATATTGTGAAAATGACTATACTACCCAAAGCAATCTAGACGTTCAATGCAATCCCTATCAAATTACCAATGGCATTTTTCACAGAACTAGAACAAAAGATCTTAAAATTTGTATGGAGACACAAAAGACCCTGAATAGCCAAAAGCAGTCTTGAGGGAAAAAAACGGAGCTGGAGGAATCAGACTCCCTGACTTCAGACTATATTACAAAGCTACAATAATCAAGACAATATGGTACTGGCATAAAAACAGAAACATAGATCAATGGAACAAGATAGAAAGCCCAGAGATAAACCCATGCACCTATGGTCAACTAATCTATGAGCCAGGAGGCAAAGATATACAATGGAGAAAAGACAGTCTCTTCAATAAGTGGTGCTGGGAAAACTGGACAGCTACCTGTAAAAGAATGAAATTAGAACACTCCCTAACACCATACACAAAAATAAACTCAAAATGGATTAAAGACCTAAATGTAAGACTGGACCCTATTGAACTCCTAGAGGAAAACATAGGAAGAACACTCTTTGATATAAATCACAGCAAGATCTTTTTTGATCCACCTCCTAGAGTAATGGAAATAAAAACAAAAATAAACAAATGGGACCTAATGAAACTTAAAAGCTTTTGCACAGCAAAGGAAACCATAAACAAGACCAAAAGACAACCCTCAGAATGGGAGAAAATATTTGCAAATGAATCAACGGACAAAGGATTAATCTCCAAAATATTTGAAAAGCTCATGCAGCTCAATATTAAAAAAACAAACAACCCAATCCAAAAATGGGCAGAAGACCTAAATAGACATTTCTCCAAAGAAGACATACAGATGGCCAAGAAGCACATGAAAAGCTGCTCAACATCACTAATTATTAGAGAAATGCAAATCAAAACTACAATGAGATATCACCTCACACCAGTTAGAATGGGCATCATCAGAAAATCTACAAACAACAAATGCTGGAGAGGGTGTGGAGAAAAGGGAACCCTCTTGCACTGTTGGTGAGAATGTAAATTGATACAGCCACTATGGAGAACACTATGGAGGTTCCTTAAAAAACTAAAAATAGAATTACCATATGATAGAGCAATCCCACTACTGGGCATATACCCAGAGAAAACCATAATTCAAAGAGACACATGCACCCCGATATTCATTGCAGCACTATTTACAACAGCCAGGTCATGGAAGCAACCTAAGTGCCATTGACAGATGAATGGATAAAGCAGATGTGGTACATATATACTATGGAATATTGGGTCATTTGCTGAGACGTGGATGGATCTAGAGATTGTCATACAGAGTGAAGTAAGTCAGAAAGAGAAAAACAAATATCGTATATAACGCATGTATGTGGAACCTAGAAAGGTGGTACAGATGAACCGGTTTGCAGGGCAGAAATTGAGACACAGATGTAGAGAACAAACGTATGGACACCAAGGGGGGAAAGCTGCGGGAGGGTGGGGGTGGGGGTGTGATGAATTGGGAGATTGGTATTGACATGTATACACTGATGTGTATAAAACTGATGACTAATAAAAAAAAAAGTAAACTAATAAACTAATGAAACTTAAAAGGTTTGCACAGCAGAAGAAACAATAAACAAAATGAAACGACACTCTATGGAAGTATTTGTAAATGATGCAACCAATGAGGGGTTAATTTCCAAAATATACAAATAGCTCATACAACTCAATATCAAAAAAAACAACAACCCAATCAAAAAATGGGCAGAAGACCTCAATAGACATTTCTCTAAAGGAGACATACATGATCAATAAGCACAGGAAAAGATGCTCAGCATTGCTAATTATCAGAGAAACGCAAATCAAAACCACAGTGAGCTATCACCTCACACTGGTCAGAATGGTTATCATCAAAAAGTCTAAAATAATAAATGCTGGAGAGGGTATGGAGAAAAAGAAACTCTCCTACCCTATTGATGGGAATGTAAATTGGTGCGGCCACTATGGAAAAACAATATGGGGTCTCCTTAAAAACTAAAAACTGTTACCGTTTGATCCAGCAATCCCACCCCTGGGCCTATATCCAGAAAAGACGAAAACTCTAATTCAAAAAGATATATGCACCCCAGTGTTCACAGCAGCAGTATTTACAGTAGCCAAGACATGGAAGCAACCTAAGTGTCCATCAACAGATGAATGGATAAAGAATATATGAGGGGTGTGTGTGTGTGTGTGTGTATATATGCAATGAAATATTAGCCACAAAAAAGAATAAAATATTGCCATTTGCAGCAACATGGATGGAACTATAAATTATTATATTAAGTGAAGTAAGTCAGACAGAGGAAGACAAATATTATATGGTATCACTTATATGTGGAATCTAAAAAATAATACAAATGAATCTATTTACAAAACAGAAACAGACTCGCAGACATTGAAAACAAATTTATGGTGACCAAATGGGAAAGGAAGCGGGGGATAAATTAGTAGTATGGAACTAACAGATGCTACTACATATAAAATAGATAAGCAACAAGGATTTACTGTATAACACAGGGAACAATATTCAATATCTTGTAATAAGTTATAATGGAAAATAACAGGGAAAAAATATACATATAAAACTGATTCACACACCTGAAACTAAAACAATATTGTAAATCAACTATACTTCGATTTAAAACATTTTTTTATTTTAAAAATAAAAAAACTAAAAATAATAAAATGCTATACTAAATCTTAAAATAATTTACCAGGTTTTCTGCTCCATAAAAGTCTTTCCAATATAAAGAGCCATTGCTAAGAGATCAAATAAAATACTTCAGTAGAATCTGAGAGGTCAAAAATTGGGCTATTTGAAGATAATACACTTGAATTTGAAAAACAAATATATAAAAATCATAGAACCCAATATGTAAGGAATCCATCATATACTCATGTATAAATTTAAATTTTAAAACAAAACAAAAAACATTATTTTGCAAAATTATACTACCAGAATCCTTAGGAAAAAAATAACAGCTGCATACACCGGAGATAGATAGATAGATAGATAGGTAGTTATTTAGATAAGTCTCCAGGTTACAGCTCTTCAGAATGCTAAATATCTGTAGGAATAGAGGTTACTTAGCAGAAAGAACACTTTAATATATAACCTAAAATAACAATTACAGTTGTACTCTTATTCGGACTAATGGACTAAAGTTTACAGAAATGAAAGGAATCCATCCCATTTCCCACTAAGGAGCCTTAAATAATTGGATATATAAACTTGAACACTCAACTTTTTCAGTTGCAAAGAGAATATAATAGTTGCCTTTTATTTTACCTCATGTTCTACCAAGAGATAATAGACATGAATACAACCTGAAAGAAAAAACTTTAAGGCAATTTAAAGAAAAAATAAATTTACATGTGAAATTGTACAAACTGATAAACACGAATATCTTATTTATCTTTTTATCACAAAAAACAGACCACAAGTAGGGTTATAATTTTCCCAAGGCACTTTTCACCTAAAGAGGTGATAACAGCAGTATCTACACCAGCACTGGCTCTGTTTGCTCACAGATTAGTTCTTCACAGTTCAGCTGCTCTGCTCTGTATGGTAGGAGGGCTAGCTTCTGTAGGCTTCCTAGGTGCCTGCATTGCTGACTTCTAGCTAGGTGTGGCTCAGGAGAGACACAGGTGGAAAACTGGAGATTAGGAGAACGGGAGAAGCTAGAATAGTTCAACTCCTCCTTTGGACAGTGACTCCAGCTGCAACAACATCCCCTCCATAACTTCAACTTCCTCCAGAGTTTCTGGTCTAGTTACAGTTTCTCTTGGGTGAATTATCTCTAAATTCCCTTAACCTCTCTTCCTATCCATATCCCTTCAGCCTTATGAGATCAGCTTCCTGCTGTTCCTAATCTCTCTGTTGCCTCACTGTGCCATAGGTGGCATCTTGACTCTGTCATCACCAGTGTAATTAATTCCTGCATTAAATTCTCTCTGTTTGAAACATGCAGGGTAGTATTTGTTTCCCTGATTGAACCCTGACTTGTGTAATAGTTAACACATTTATAAAGTTTACAATATGATATGACTGGCTTCCTTCAAAGTGCTTTATATTTACTAAATCAGTTAATCTTCACATAACGGTACTAGGGAGGTTATTAATATTATCTAAATTTATGAAAAAGCTCAAGCACTGAGAATTTTTATTAATTGCCAATGTTTACACAGGTAGTAAGTGGTGGTGGCACAATTTGAATCCAGAGAGATTACGTTCTTAACCATGCACTTATTCCTCTCTGCTAGCGTTGGCTTCACTACCTTTAAATAGAATCTATTATCAATATATCACCTACTCAAGCATTTGATCAGAAATATACCACTGTCCAGAGTTTCCTGCCATATAAAAACTTAGAATAATGCCAGGCAAAGAGGAAGCATTCAAGAATTTAAGAAACTTTAGCTATTTTTATTATTATTATTCACTTAATTACCACATTTGAGGCCCAAATTTTGTCTCAGAAATATTTATTACTTTAAATTTTAAAATTTTTTCTAATTAAATTTCAAAGATTTCAATAAACAGTAAAAGTAACAAAAAATAACTCCAATGATAATAATCATAATAAGAGAATTGCTACATTATTACCAAACTTAATTTTGCCAAGTAAAATTATCTGTTATCTATTGTTATTTCTATAAAGGAAAAATGTTGTGACACTAAAATTTGGACAGATATTGAGAAAAGAGTAGATTTGAAATTAAATAAATTTAGTGTTATGAAAAATATACTAAATTATTATTTCATTCCATAGCAGACTTGTGAAATTAACCTACAGACTCTACTCTTGGAAAAACATTTCTCTAAATAATTTATTGCAATAATTACAGCAATTAAAAGCACTAATAACCTACTAAGTAAAAAATTCAGAGTTGAGATAAATACTGTTGTTTGTTAATATAGAGTCTCTTTCCTCCTTTCTTCACAAGTTCTAATTTTGCTCAGCAATTTAATTTACTCTTACATGTCCACATGCCTTGGCAAAAGCTGGTCCATAAGCAGTTCCTAAAGCTAAGTCCAGATTAGATCAAGCCACTCAGTCATCCTGCCTTGATACAGAGTCCTAATTGTGTTTTCTATTCCACGCAGCTCATACTAACTGCTACAAGGATAACAATGAACAATAGACATTAAATTTTAAGAGTTTGAGTTCAAATCATATTGTTGTGAGAGTAGTGAATCCAATTTACACTTAACTGGTCATGTATCCATACAGGATCAGCTATATAATATTTGGGGCCCAGTGCAAAGTTAAAACACATAAACCCTTTTTCAAAAATTATTAAGTAGGTAACAACTGAGCACTAAGTCAAGTACAGGACCCTTCTGAGCATGAGGCCCTATACAACAGCAGGTCTCATGCCCACAAAGCCAACCCTGGTCCTAAAGAATGTCCCCTAACCTCTTTATGCCTCAGTTTCTTCACTCATTAACTGGCAGCATTATAAGAGTATCTATGTTAGTGATTTGGTGAGCTTTCCTCAGACCATCAAGGATGTATGAGTATAGGTTATTTAGAATCTTTGTTGATAGGTAAAATTAAGGGTGACATTCCAGTAGGAGAATAATTTAGGATGGACGAGGGGACAGCAGTCATAATAAGTCAAGTACACCCTCTTCCTCCCTAAGCCCCTCCACCCAACCCCTGTGACTCCATAAGTAAACAAATGTGAAAATATTCATTAACTATGAAATAATGTGAATTCCTGTTAAATTATAATGTTGTTCTGTGTGTGTGTGTGTGTGTGTGTGTGTGTGTGTGTGTGTGTGTGTGTGTTGGCATGGGTCGGGTGACGGTCACTATTCATTTGTTTGGATTGTGAAATAAAAGGAGTTTATGAATGATATTTCCTCTTCTTCAAAATTACAAAGGTATCTTATGATTTAAAAGAGCCAGTAAACGAGACTAAATCTGTACCTGGCCAAAAGAAGAGCCTCAACCTACAATTTTCATGTCTTTAAAAATACAAATGAACCACTATAGCAGGAATGATATGAGAAAGAAATGATGGCATCATGGCCATTTGCAAATATAATACACATAATTGGATCTGTTTGCATATGTCGTAGTGCACACCTGATCTTTTCTATGCATAATGTTAAATAAACATTTGCTTTAGGTAGTATTGCTCTTTGGGAGAAATGTTAAATACATTCGAATTCAGAGTGGTTTGCACATAACCATTTCACACATTCCTCTAAACCAGTCTTATTCCCTTAGCAGTAAAAGGAAACAAAAACAACAACAAAAATTCTTTACAACAGGGTGAGCAGAAAAAAAAGAAAAGTGGAAATATTTTTACCGAGCTGAATGATTACTAATAGAAATAAACATCATTCTAAAAAATTAGAAAATCTGTGACTTAAAGATGTAAGAAAGCAGATTCTCTGAATCAGTATGAACCTGGGCAGCATTATTAGGTGCCTTCTCCCAGTGAACCTACAGTAAAAAGCCATAAGGCTTGCACCTGTCACCACTGTACTGAGATTAGTTACTCTGCTTGGTGTGAGATTTAAGTATGGTGCTGAATGCTGTTTCACACGACAATCTGAATAGGTTGCCTAGAAAATGAATATAAAGTTTCCATTGTTATTTTTCTTAGGTTTTTAGTTCCTTTATATCCCTACTAGAAAAAAAAATTTTTAACATGGAACTCTGATATGTTGCCATGTACATAGATGTTTTGCACAAATTACAGGCCCCTTTGATCCATTAAGATATAGCAGCATAAGACATTCATTTTCTTGAAGAAATTCTAGGCTTCTAAAAGGAATTTAGTAACAGGATCCTACTTTGGACCTCACACCACCAGAGCTGTCAGGCTCTTCCTTCTCTAAGATTGGAATACAGGTAATAACAAAATGACTTAATAGCGGAAGAACACATTACCTTATAAAAGACAATTTTAACTACTTCAAACCTGGATAACTCATGTTAGCTCTCAATAATTGCTGTTATAATGCTAGCTACTTTAGTTTCTCCAAGAGACATCCTTTGCCTGTTACTTCTCCCTATTACGGGAGATGGGATAATTCCATAGATTACCTACTATTGTTAGATAATTATGGCCACACAAACCAGAAGGGATTTCAGATGCAACATCCAGGTAGATGGAGAAGATGACGTAAATACTCTTGTCCATCAGTGACCGCATGTTTGGGAAATGGATAAATTAAGGGCTGAGTTTGAATCTAAAGACATCACCACCATTATGACTCTCTTCCTCTGCTGTCATTGACCAAAAGAAAACAATGGCCAGAGATCACAGGGTTATGCTAGGACATGGCCTATCTTGGTGATTTTACTCAAGAAGTACAACTTGAAGAAAATCAACATAAAGTAACTTGAAGCAAATTATCATTTGCTGAGGAATAATATCTATTGACAAAGGCACATGGTCTTACTTCTTTAAAAAAGAAATGCTCAGATTAGGATTATCTATCAGAGAAGCTCGGATTTTCCTATGCCTGGGAAAGTTACCACTATGTTTTCTTACAATATTAGTCCAATTTCTTTGCAATGATGTGCAGACGTATTAGATGGTGGGGAATCTAAGGCTTATTGTAAAGTGATTCATTATGACCAAACACAAACAGAGCCAGAAATAGTTGTGATGAATTTTATATCCCAACACAAGGCAGACATAATAACATCTTTAACAACAGCATCTTCAGTAAAAAGATGCCAAAGTGAACTCTGCATGTATAGCCTGATTATGATGTTTGAACGTGGGAAAAAAAAAAACAAACTATAACACTCATTGATTGATTCAATTAGTCATGTGTTTATTCATTCAACATGCTTCACATTATTTCTTTCCAGAGCCGATCACATAGCATCCCTACCATAATGGTATTGAAACAAAGAACACCCTAGGAATTTCTTAAAAGATACTCCTTTATTTGGGTTCATTCTTCTTCTATGGGTTCCCCAAAGAGGACACCCCTTAAAATGATCTCCTAATATATTTCTTGATTTCAGAGCAGGCTGAGCTTCTCTAATGGATTAACTCGCCCCTCATCCAGACCCTCTTCTATACTCTTTGTCAGGAAATGCCAGCCAGCTGGAACGGCAGGACAACAAGTACAGCTGGGAATTCCTGGCCCACAGGTGTCCAGCCTCGCATTTGATATCTTGCTAATATCAAAGCTAGATTTGCTGGGGGGATCCCCACAGTTGTTTCACAGAAAGAAAATTATCCACTGGCACTAATAGTAATAATCCCCTCCTCCATATCTGACTTAGTACTCGAGCTAGAGCCACAGGCCCCTTTCCCCACCAAAACTGAACCAGTATCAAGTTCTCCATCCTTTTAACAAGTGGGTGGCAGACTGTCAGGATAGGAATTAGATGGGTACAGGTGGCACCACCTGCTTGAAATGCTTTTGAGTATTTTGTGTTTCATTATTGCTGCACACCATTGTGCCATTCTTTCTTTTCTTGCCAATAACCACCGTACCATTTGTTTGAGCTTAAAGTTTGTTTCAAACTCAGATTTTGGATAAAGAGGACATGAAAGGGATTTTTTTCCATTGAGAATATGGAACAAGTCAGAGAAAAGGTAATTATTTTGCTGTGTAGAATGGAGTACTAACTGGAAATCTAATTGGAAAGTATATAGGTTCATTAGCAGATAGATGAGAAGTGAGATTATTGATTATTCTCCAGGAGATAATTATTTTTGGCTGTTGGTTTAGCTGAAATATAATAATCAGTACACTGTGGATGCCTAAATAATATGTATAATACAAGATTCAAATATAAACATCTGTAATAAGTTGTTAATCATTTTATGTTTCGGCTAAGCTTTATACAGATAAATGGACTGGCACTTGCCGACCTTGTAAGGTGGGGTACAGTTTCACCGTATCATCTTGAGTAAGACAGCAGACAACAGAGAAATTGTTTGCAGATAGAAGGAAAGGATGAGACAATGTAACCAAACTTTAGTCTGAGTTAAAGAATGAAGGCAAAGACCTCAAAAAAGTGTTTTCAAACTTCCTGAAGATGATATAGAGTAGTTAAGAGAGGCTCTGGAGTAGGACTGTCTACCCACAACACCCAAAGTTTTCTAAACAGACCTCAGTGTATATCCACAAAGACTATTGCTTAAGTTTATTTATTTTTATCAGTTGGGGTCCTGGCATGTAAGATATAGCACATTTAAATAGCACATTTAAGAATTTAATAAAAGAACCATTTATAGGGGCTTCCCTGGTGGCGCAGTGGTTCAGAGTCCGCCTGCCAACGCAGGGGACGCGGGTTCGTGGCCCGGTCCGGGAAGATCCCACATGCTGCGGAGCGGCTGGGCCCGTGAGCCATGGCCGCTGAGCCTGCGCGTCCGGAGCCTGTGCTCTGCAACGGGAGAGGCCACAACAGTGAGAAGCCCACGTACAGCAAAAAAAAAAAAAAAAGAACCATTTATAAATGGGTGGGTAGGAAAAAAATGAAACTAACAAGGACTGGTGCAGTTCCTAGCACAAGATCTGAAGAACAAGTAGAAGGAGCGTTTACTGGAACTTAGAGAGTAGTTGTAAAACAGGGAAGGACAACTCACGGCAGATGCAGCCTTAAAATAGAGGGTTGGAGTTAACTGCCAGTGCAGACAAAGAAGGAGACAGGACCTCACTCATCACCTGCCCTGCAATCTCCTGCTGGTACCCCACATAAGCCTAACCCAACCAGAAGCCAAAGGCAAGGGAATCCTATAATGAAGTCCATACAGTTTTGTCTCCCAAAGAAATAAGCAAGGAGTTAAATGGTAGAGATATGAAGGGGAAAATTGAAAATATCATGTAAAATCCACACATTTTGCCTTGTAAAATGTATTCTTTTTCTGTTTTCAGATCATGGCTGTGTAATTTCAGTTCACAATTTATTGTATTCTTTTCTAAAGGTCATGAGCAAATAAGAAGAAAAGGAAAAAATAAATAGCAAAATAACAGAAAAAATGAAAAAAGAGGGAAAAACAAAAAAAAAAGGAAAGAAAGAGGGAGGAAGGAAGGAAGGAAGGAAGGAAAAAAATCACTGCTATAATCCTCCTTCTATAACTGACCATGAGACCCAAATTGATAATTTCAGTTTTTGTTTCCCATCACATATTCCATGCTCCCCTTAGCTTTAGTCATCCATCATCTAAACTGGATAGTATCCCTTCCCTACTGGGAAGGGACACATTTTCCTAGGATCTGAGTCCTTGGTGATCTTATCTTTATGGAGTTGCTATAGCTTTCCACTGATAGGAATATTAGGCACGAGAGTGCTAAGGGGTACCTAAGTAAATCCCCTGGGCTCTTGTTCCTCCTTGCCTCGATTGTATAGCTGAAAGTCAATATCCCCATTGATAATTAGGATCACTCTCCCTGACTTTACGTGACCCCCCTCTCTCAGCCTTTTGTTTAAACAACATACCCAAAACAGCCCAGGAAAGCCCTCAACTTCCAACTCATCTGACCTATGACAGTGTTCTCAGATAGGATTCCTCTCCAGAGTAGTAAGTAGGACTTCCAAACACACAAAGTCCAAGGTAGCAGAGAAGACAAGCAAAATGTTTTCCAGTGTGTAATTTAGTGGAATAATGAAGGGACCACTTCTATCTTTTACCCTTTTGTCCTTAGAATAACAAATTCTGGGTATGCGATGGTCCCAGCAGTTATCGACCACAAGATTATAGCATATGGCATATCCAGTAGGAAAATGCCCCATGTTTTCTCCCAGCTGGCACCACAACTAAGTCTTCAGCAGGCTACTTATTCATCCTATCAAAGCTGTTGCTACGGGTGATGAAAGCCAGGTTCCGCTGAACCTCATAAAGCTTCTAGATAATTTTATGGGAGAGCCCACTGTTGAAATTCTTTTGCATAAAATGAATCATCTGATTAGAAGTGATGCTGTATGGAATTTTATCACGGTGATAGGTAAGGCATTCTTAATGTTCTTGAATGGTTGTTTTGACAGAAGCACCACCCAAAGGGAAGAAACCTAATTTGCATAAAATGTGTCAATCTCTGCTCCCATCCATGGGACAAGGGGACAACGTAATTTACCTGCCAGTGGTGGATGGTGCCCTGTTAGGGGATCAGGAATGTCCTCTGATGTTGGCAAGTTGAAAACTCAACTGGGAAAGAAGCCAGAACAATCTTGGTGAAAAGAAGTTCATGTTGCTGAGCCAATGTATAGCTTCAATCCCTGTGTCCATAGGCCTTTGTACATAAGCCTTTTGATCAAGGTTGTCTAGGGAAAGAAACGAACTGATATCTTCAGGATAGGTCATCTTGTCTATCTGTTTAATGAGAGTCTCCTTTTAATGAATGGCCTCTGGTGGGCATTCTGTGAGGTATTATCTTCACACCCTGTTCCACTTATGAGAGGTCCAACCACATACTTCTCACCTGGATTTCTTAATTATCCCTTTTCCAGTTTTATCTTATCAACCACCTAAACTATTAGCCACTGTAAGTCAGTATCAATCCAAGCCTCAGGCCATCTCTTTCACATAAAGTGAACCACCAGAAATATCTAAAATCCTTCTCCCTAGGAAGACTTCCTTTTACTACTGTCTTTCAATGCTACCTCTGAGTAATGCTATAGTACTGCTATATGTCAATTCTCTTTTAGGTACTGAGGAAAAAGCCAAAAGAGACAAAGTCCCTGCCTGCGTGAACCTAATAGTTTAGGGCTCATGTTCCCGAACTGTCTTGGTTCACAGCACCCTTAGTTTCTCAGTAATTTTTTGCAGCAGCCCTAGGCCAAAAGAAATACCTAACAGTTCCATTTATTAAATATTTAGGTCTAGGGACTTCCCTGGTGGTGCAGTGGTTGAGAATCTGCCTGCCGATGCAGAGGACAAGGATTCGATCCCTGGTATGGGAAGAGCCCACATGCCGCAGAGCAACGAAGCCTGTGTGCCACAACCACTGAGCCTGCGCTCTAGAGCCCACGAGCCACAACTACTGAGCCCACGTGCCACAACTACTGAAGCCTGCGCACCTAGAGCCCATGCTCCACAGGGAGAGAAGCCACCGCAGTGAGAAGCCTGAGCACCGAAATGAAGAGTAGCCCCCGCTCGACGCAACTAGAGAAAGCCTGCACGCAACCAAGACCCAACACAGCCAAATAAATTAAAAACAAAAGAAAGTATTTAGGTCTAAACAATGTATTTATGTCCTAATACATCACTTAAAACAAGAATACACGTAAGTTGAAAAAATATTTTATCCTATTCTTTAATGACCACAATGAATTAGTAATGGGAAGTGTGCAGCTGTTGGGCACTGCCCAGACTTTGGAATTACATTAGAACCCACCATCCTCATTTATTAGTTCATATTGATTTTTTTCATGGTACTTGCATTTTTATCACTGTCACCCCAACAAAAACCCAGTTTTGTAAAATATGGCACCCCAAAAGAATGTAATTGATCTAACATTAAAACGAATATTCCTCAAATTAGCAGTTTATGTGGCTTCTGAAACATACTAGGTATAATGATGTTGCCCTCACATATTTACAATATCCGGCAGTGCCCCTGTGAGTTCACTGTGGTGGCCCAGTACTTCTTGGTGCAGTTTATAAACTGCAGGCCTAGGGAGGTATGACAAGTAAATATATAAAATACTAGTACATTATGAATTATCTAAAGAAAAATAAATCAGGATCAAGAGGTAGATATGAGTGCAATTTAAAATGGTTATCATGCGAGCACTGAGAGTGCTGAAATTGGATCAGACTTGAATGGTGTGAAGGAACAAAAGGAACAGTACTCTTCACAGAGAGAACAGAAGCATAAATGTTCTCAGGGAGAAGCATGGTTCACATACAAGAGGAAGATTAAAAACAAAAACTGTGTAGATGAAACTGAATTGTAAGGGGAAACAGTAGGAGATGAGTGAGATCAGGAATTTTCCAAAGGGGTTTAGACTGTTTAAGACCTCATGCCTATAAGGAGTCTAGATTTTGCCTTGAGTGAGATAGGAACTATCAGAGTATTTTGAGAAGAATGACATGATCTGACTTAAAAAAAAAAAATTCTCACCAAATATGTACACTGCAAGCATAGAAAATGTGTCCCTTTCATTCACTAATATATGTTAAGAACCTAGAAGAGTACTTGGATCATAGTAGATGTTCAATAAATACTTGTTGAATGAATGGTTTGTATGTAAAGAACAAACTGAAAGACAGATAAGAGTAGAAGACAAGAAGCCACTTAGAAGGTTACTGCAGGAGTACAAGGAGCTAACAATGGCTTGGTCTAGGGTAAGCTTGGAGAAAGTGGTAAAAGGTTATCAAACTTAGAATGCATTTTAAAGGTTGACTTAGAAGATGTACAAATATTTGGACAAAGGATGTGAAAGAAAATTAGAAATTAAGGATGGTAAAGACAGGGAAAAGAACAGTTTAAAGAAATTAATAATTTTGGGCATACTAAGTTTGAGATGGCCATTAGATATCCAATTGGAGATGTTGAGTTCATAATATATTTGTTTATTTATAAGTGTAGTGACATACTATTACTATTCATATATTATTATTCTCATATATATGAACATTCAGAGTAGAGGTCAAGCTGGAGATACACATTTATGATTTGTCATTATATAGATGCTACATAAGGTCATGGGACATTGTTGTCATGGAGACTCAAGTTCTCAGAACTTTTGGAATCTGTTGCTAGCATATTGTTTATATACTTTCATGTATGTATTTATATATTTATGTATGTTTGTGAGCTCACCTTTAAGGAAGTTTTTTTTTTAAATGTATATATTTTTAAGAAATATGTATGAGTTCCTTCCAGAATGGTTTTGCATTTGTTTCTGCCAAGCACCTGAGAGGCATCATCAGTTAAGGATCCATTTTTTGTTGTTGTTAATTTTTTATCTGGGGTGTTGAACTAAGTGAGAAGTATAAATCTAAATCCTAAACGTATGGAGAGCACAGGTCAAGAGTTTTAATTTCTCAAATCCACTATGCCAGAGAACAGAATTGTTATCATGTCTCTTAGGATCACAATTTCCAAGGCCCAAGTTTAAATGGGGGGGGTCTCAATTTAAACTCCTTACTTCACCCAATGGTTAAAGCCTTGTTCCTTATTCATTTAGTCTTTAAAACATGAAGTTGTAGACAAATGGGGGATAATAACCTTCTACACATTAAGGGAAATCAGTGTTAGTTTGAGGTCTTTCCATGCGTTTTCTCATTTTTTTCCCCTTTGCCAAAAGATTTGCATTAACATTTATTATATTTTATGATTTATATTTTTATTACATTTATCATAGTTTTAATATATTTTATTCAGCATCAACATTCTAACACCTAAAAAGAATATATGTAAAGATATGTCAGCGTTTTATCTTACTAGAACTAGGAGCGTTTCTCCATTTTCTCACTCTCTTTCACCATGCTAATTCAAATGTTGTCAGTACATTTTTAATTTTTAAGGTTTCATTGTATTTCTCAAGAATATTTTGAGCATGTTATTTTTCCAGTTCTGGGTAAGTTTTTTGCAAATGCTTTGGGTTTTGGTTGTCCTTTCTTCCTTTTTCCCCCTAGGAACAATGCAGATCTTAAATTTCCTTTAGTCAATACATTTTTTGAGTTAAACAACTGTGATACTTCTACTCAAAGCCTTGGGAGTACATCAGTGAACAAGATGGCAGAACCCCTGCCCACATAGACCCAATAGCCCATTATTTTTCTGTCTTCCATATTTATGGCTCTCCTCCTTATTTTTATTTTATTGTGGTAAAAAATCCATAACATGAGATCTACCCTCTTAATAATTTTTAAATGTACAGTACACTATTTTTAACTATAAACACAATGTTGAACAACAGACTTCTAGAACTTTTTTATTTAGTATGACTGATCTCTTGACAGCAACTCCCCATTTCTTCCTTTCCCCAGCCCCTGGCAACCATCATTCAACTTTTTTTCCTACAGGTTTGACTACTTTAGATACCTCATAAAGGTGGAATCATGTAAAATCTGTCCTTTAGTCATTAGCTTATTCCACATAGCATAACATATTCAAGGTTCAGACATGTTGTTGCAAATGGCAGGATATCTTTTTAAGGCTGAATAATATTCTAATATATATATGTGTGCATACATATATATATATATGTACATATATCTCACATTTTCCTTTTTCATTTATCCATGGACATTTACACTCTTTCCACCTCTTGGCTATTGCTAAAATTGCTACAATGAATTTGGAAATGTAATTGTATCTCTGAGATGCTGATTTTAATTATTTTGGGCAAATATTCAGAAGCAAGATTTCTAGATAATACAATAATTCTATTTTTAATTTTTTCAGGAACCTCCATAGTGTTTTCCATAGCAGCTACACCATTTTATATTCCCACTAACAGTGCACAAGAGTTTCAATTTCTCCACATTCTTGACAACACTTGTTATTTTCTCATTTTTTGATAATAAGCATCTTAACAGGAGTGAGGTGATACCTCACTGTGATTTAGATTTGCATTTCCTTGACATTAGTGATGTTGAAATCTTTTCATATGCCTCTTGGCCATTTGTATGTCTTCTTTAGAGGAATTTCTATTCAAGTTCTTTGCCCATTTTCAGCAGGGTTATTTGTCTATTTTTTACTATTGAGGTGTAAGAGTACCAAATATATTTTGGATATTAACCCCTTATCAGGTATATGGTTTAACAATATCTCACATTCTGTAGGTGGCTTTTCATTGTACTGATTGTTTCCTTTCCTGTGCATCAAGCTTTTTAGTTTGGTATACTTCATTTGTCTATTTGCTTTATCGCCTGTGCTTTTGGTGTTATATCCAAGAAATCATTGCCAAGACCAACATTGTGAAAGTTTTCCCCTATGATTTATTTTAAGAGTTTTATAGTTTCAGGTCTTATGTTTATGTTTTTAATCTATTTTGACTTTATTTTTGTGTATGACATAAAATAAAGATCCAATTTCTTTCTTTTGTGTGTGGATATCTAGTTTCCCTTCACCATTTTTTGAAGAGACTATCTTTTGCCCATTATGTAGTCTAGGAACACTTGTCCCTGATCATGTCTGACCATATATGTGTGGGTTTATTTCTGGACCCTCTATTCTGTTCTATTGACCTATACGTCCATTTTTATGCCAGTGCCATGCTATTTTGATTACTGTAGCTTTATAATATGTTTTGAAATCAGGAAGTGTGAGGCTTCCAGCTTTGCTCTTCTTTCTCAAGATTGGTTTGGCCATTTGGGGTCCTTTGTGGTTCCATATGAATTTTAGAATTAATTTTTCTATATATTTAAAGGATGCTATTGAGATTTAAGGGAACAAAGCTAAAAATAGAATCTGACTACCAAGTGAGAAGCACATCTGCACTGACTGGAACTGGGGATTTTTCTTCACCATGGGGGGTCTCCTGACCATTCACTATCTATGCATCAGCAAACGGCACACTTCCAGTTTTCATATCAGACAAAGGCAAGGGTAAAAGTTGGCAGGGAATTTATCTGGCTAGGGTGCATTCTGTGTGAGTAGGCTAAAGTTCAGTCACACAGAAAGGGGAGCAGGTAGTACTGCAGGCCTAAGATGGAGCCAACAAAATGGAGTCAGTGTGGTTCAGCCACACAGATAGTATGGACATTTTAACAATATTAAATCTTCCAATCTATGAACACTGGGTATCTTTCCATTTATTTGTATCAGCACACACAGATCGATCTTGGCTAAGTTACAACAATAACAAAAAGTGAAACCTCATAAGGCATGAAGTCAATCTCCAGTCTAGGCTTTAGTTCATGCTTGATGGAGCTAACACCATGCCTCAAAGAACTCCTTTCCTATTGTATCATATATATATATATATATATATATATATATATATATATATATATATATATATATATATATGAATATATACACACATATATATATTCACAAGAATCACATCAAAAAATCACATACATAACAGGGAGTTTAATCCATTTATATTTAAAGTAATTATTGATAGGGAAGAAGTTACTATTGCCATTTTGTTAATTGTTTTCTGTCTGTCTTGCTGCTTTTTTTCCTCTCTTTTCCTCTCTTCCTGTCTTCCATTATGTTTTGTTGATTTTTTTGTAGTGACATGCTTTGATTTCTTTCTCACTTTCTTTGTATATCTTCTCTATTTTCTTTATGGTTACCATCAGACTTACATAAAGCATCTTATAGTTATAATAACCTCTTTAGAGCTGACAACAACTTAACTTCAACCACGCACAAATACTCTACACTTTTTCATTCCCCCACTTTATACTATTGATATCACAAATTGCATCCCTTTATATTGTATATCCATGAACATATTTTAGTTATAGTTATTTTTATACTTTTGTTTTTAACTTTTAAATAAGAATTAAAAGTGATTTATGCATCACCATTACAGTATTATATTATTCTGTATTTGTCTATGTATTTACCTTTGCCAGCAAGCTTTATATTTTCATATGGTTTCATATTGCTGTTTGGCATCTATTCATTTCACTTGAAAGATTCCCTTTAGCAATTCTTGCAAGTCAGCTCTAGTGGTGATAAACTCGCTCAGCTTTTGTTTACCTGAGAATATTTTTATTTATCTTACACTTTTGAAGGATAATTTTGCCAGATATAGTATCCTTGGCTGGTAGTTTTTTCTTTCAGCACATTGATTATATCATCCCACTTCCTTTTGGCCTGTAAGGTTTCTGCTGAGAAATCCACTTACAGACTTATGGTGGTTCTTTGTACTTGGTGAGTCACTTTTCTCTTGCTGCTTGTAAAATCTGCTTAGTCTTTGATTTTGACAATTTGATTATGATGTGTCTTGATGGCACTGGAGTTTTGATTCTTTGAAAACAAGCAGAGTGACATGTATCTGTGTGCATATGTGAGTGTTTTCATGAGAGCAAACTGGATGGGTGTGGATATAGAGCTGGGTATACATGTGGGCTGAATGCAAAGTTTATTCAGTTCTTATCAGTGTAAGCAATAGAAAATTATTTTAATACAAATATTCATTACCAAATCCATCTGATCTTTCTGGTTTTGGTACACTGCCATACTCCATGCTGTGAAGCTCATCATCGAAATATCCATTTCTTTAAATCAGATAACTTTCTTTACTAAACCTCTGTAACAGAATTTGACACTCTTCAAAACAATATGCTACGTAGGCTAGTATTTCACTGAAATGTCATTTAGCCTTACAATATAATGCATCTGGAAGAACATCTCATGAAGGTAATAACTGATACTTTCTACTCATTTAAGAAAAATAACTGGGTCCATCCATATTGCTGCAGATGGCATTATTTCATTCTTTTTTATGGCTGAGTAATATTCCATTTGTGTGTGTGTGTGTGTGTGTGTGTGTGTGTATAATATATATATTATATATATAACATATATATATCCATTCCTCTGTCAGTAGACATTTAGGTTGCTTCCATGTCTTGGCTATTGTAAATAGTGCTGCTGTGAATACTGGGGTGCAGGTATATTTCTGAGTTAGCATTTTCTCTGCATATATGCCCAGGAGTGGGAATCCTGGATCATACTGTAACTCTATTTTCAGTTTTTTAAGGAACCTCCATACTGTTCTCCATAGTGGCTGCACCAGTTTACATTCCCACCAACAGTGTAGGAGGGTTCCCTTTTCTCCACACCCTCTCCAGAATTTATTATTTGTAGACTTTTTGATCATGGCCATTCTGACTGGTGTGAGGTGACACCTCACTGTGGTTTTGATTTGCATTTCTCTAATAATGAACACTGTTGAACATCTTTTCATGTGCCTGTTGGCCATCTGTATGTCATCTTTAGAGAAATATCTATTTAGGTCCTCTGTCCATTTTTTGATTGGGTTGTGGTTTTGTTTGTTTGCTTTAGTTTTTTGGGTTTTGTTCTAATATTGAGCTGTAGGAGCTGTTTATATATATTGGAAATTAATCCCCTATTGGTTGCATAGTTTGCAAATATTTTCTCTCATTCCATAGCTTGTCTTTCCATTTTGTTTACAGTTTTCTTTGCTGTGAAAAAGCTTATAAGTTTGACTAGGTCCTATTTGTTTATTTTTGTTTTTGTTCCCATTACTCTAGGAGACAGATCCAAAAAGATATTGTTGTGTTTTATGTCAAAGAATGTCCTGCCTACATTTTCCTCTAAGAGTTTTATAGTACCCAGTCTTACCTTTAGGTCTTTAATCCATTTTGAGTTTATTTTTATATATGATGTTAGAGAATTTCTAATTTCATTCTTTTACATGTAGCTGTCCAGTTTTTCCAGCACCACTTATTGAAGAGACTTTCATTTCTCCATTGTATATTCTTAACCGCTTTGTCATAAGGTTAATTAACCATAAGTGAGTGGGTTCATTTCTGGGCTTTCTGTCCTGTTCCACTGATCTATGGGTCTGTTTTGGGGCCAGGACCATACTATCTTGATTACTTTAGCTTTGTAGTTTAGTCTGAAGTCAGGGAGCCTGATTCCTCCAGCTCTGTTTTTCTTTCTCAATATTGCTTTGGCTATTTGGGGTCTTTTGTGTTTCCATAAAAATTTAAAAAATTTTTGTTCTAGATCTGTAAAAAGTGTCATTGGTAATTTGATAGGGATTGCATTGAAACTGTAGGTTGCCTTGGGTAGTATAGTCATTTTTACAATATTCATTCTTCCAATCCAAGAACATGGTATACTGGAGGGATTATCTGCTTAATTTCTCTTTCTGATATTTCATTGTTAGTGTATAGAAATGCAACAGATTTCTGTATATTAATTTTGTATCCTGCAACTTTACTGAATTTCTTGATGAGCTCTAGCAGTTTTCTGGTGGCACCTTTAGGATTTTCTATGGATGGACCTAGATATTATCATACAAAGTGAAGTAAGTCAGACAGAGAAAGACAAATATCGTATGATGACTTATATGTATAATCTAAAGAAATGATACAAATGAACTTATTTATAAAACAGAAATAGACTCACAAACATAGAAAACAAACTTATGCTTACCAAAGGGGAAGGGGGGAAGGACAAATTAGGAATTTGGAATTAACAGATACATACTACTATATATAAAATAGATAAACAAAAAGGACCTACTGTATAGCACAAGGAATTATATTTGACACTTTCTAATAACTTAGACTGGAAAACAATCTGAAAAAGAATACATATCTATATATATATGTATAACTGAATTACTTTGCTGTACACCTGAAACATTGTAAATCAACTATAATTCAATAAAAAAAGAAAAATTTTAAAAAAAACTGTTCAAATGCCACAGTAAGATATCTACTACTATACAACTTTCTGGCTCAGGCTACATTTTGATCTTGTATTCCTACACACAAATGTAGAGTTCCATAGCCTTTCAGTATCCAGGACCTCTGTCTTACTTTGGCTATGCACAACATTACTTCAGAGATCTCCCTTTAGAGAAAAATGCAAACCAATTCAAGTTGCTGTGCCATGAGTATTATAGCAACCATAAAAATTTCTTAAAAACAAATATAGCAAGTAAATTCAGATAATGAAAATGCATTTGAGATCATTGATTTGAGAACCTGTACAGCCCAAACGTGACATTTCCATTCCCATCTTCATTTTGCTTTTAAGGAGATTTCCATTCCTTGACATGTTTATTATTTTGACACTGAGCCAGTTTTCTCAAAGCATTTTCACTTCAGGGGTCCTAAACTAAGCAAATGAATATTATGCTATTTAAAATATCCTTAGCTTTACTTAGAAAATTAGCATATTGACAAGATTCACACACTAAATCTCTCATCAGAAATATGCCACCTTCATTAATAAATTTAAAACTCTACTTCCAATCTTGCAATAGAAAGAAAAATCTATACTTATGAAAGAGTAACCGGTTTTTACTGCCCTCCCCATGACCCCCTACATAGGTTGTCCTTTAGGTGCCAACTTTGGAGGATTGAGGTTTGATTGTATTAAGAGTATAACAAGTTAAGTTCAAAATATTTAATTGCAGTATAGTAGGGACACAAAACCATCTGAAAAGACAATGGCCTAGTGTTGGAGCCCAGTTTGGGCCCCCAACTGGGTCAGACATCATCCCTTTATTTGCTGGATTGTGAGAGGTATGGAGGGTAGTCAGAGCATCAAGAACACTTAGGGAGTTCAACATAGTTATTATTTATCAAATATTGTGAAAATATAACAATACTTGAACTATCAGTGAGTTAGCATGCACCAACTAAATACTGACTAAAATAGCATTTGTTCTCTTACATCCTCATGGACTCAACAGCCTTAATTGCAACACTCAGTCCCTGCATAGGATTTTAGAGGGATATCAAGCACAACAGATAAATTGTACTTTTATTGAAGATTTGTAAGTCACAGGAAGGGATCACATCTCTTAGCACATAGTGTTTGTTTGAAAAATCTCCATAGGGCTTTTCTCAGGGCTCTCCAACCTGTCTCTAGCCAAAGAATCGTTCATATTTCTTTACTCTTTTGTTCCACTTGACCTCAAAGGTAGCAGAGAGAATTATCTTTTTCCTGACTATTCTTCCCTTCCCTGTAAATCAGGATTTCTCAACCTTGGCACTATTGATATGTAGGTCAGATAATACTTCGTTATGAGAAAGGAGGGGGTGTCTTGTGCATTGTAGGATATTTAGTACCATCCTTGGACTCTACCCACCAATTTCCAGTAGCATCACCCCTCTCAAGTCATGGCAACCAAAAATGTTTCCAGACACTGCTAAATGTACCGTAAGGGGCAAAATTGTTCCCATGGAGAAAAACTGCACTAAATCTATTACTCATTTTTTACTCATAGTAATTTAAAAGTTCTATTTTAGTGCCTTTAAACTTCTACACATACATTCACATGTGGCTCAGAAAACAAAGCTCACATGCTCCTAGGATAGCGAAGGGGATTCTATTGTGTTGTTGTTTGGGGCCAGATGGTTTCTGTAGAACTAGACAAACACCTTGAATTTGATGGGTGCTCAATGAGACCATGAACTTCATTATGCCAGGTAGTTGTTCTTTTGTGTTTGGTATGTTGAAAAGATCTTCAAAGATAAAGCACAATCTATTACTGTGTTGTATATAAAATCTTTGTGATGACAAGGTCTAAAATCAATCCTATATGTAATACTATTAGTCCAGGATCTTTTTTCTTGGTTTGCAAAATCCTCAGGTACAAGAGAAGTTAGGGACAGCATGCCATCTGAGAGCTGCTCTCACTCCATCTGCTCAGATATTTTTTCTTCCTTGTTTAATCATCTTTTACCCTTATTGATCTTTTATATCCCTTTCATTATCCAAGTCATATATAAGTGTCATTATTGTGAAACTCAGGACGAATTCTAAGGTCTAGTTTATTTTCCAGCTAAGCTCAGATCAGTATGAGAAATTCCTCTCAAACCATGTCCTACTTTTGTATTGTAAATGATCTTTGCATTGTACTATGATTTGTTTCAGCAAAATTCTCTTTTAGCCAAATCAGATCTCCTAAGAAAATACTCTCTACAAATCAATCCAATCATTGACAAACTTATAAAGGGGTAAATTTTGTATTTGGTTTTCTGGGCTTTTGACAATCACAGAAATTAAGATTTATGGAGATTATGCGATTTGTTCATTATTCCATGATTAATTAAACTCTCAGAAACATTGTTTTAACAAAAATTTACTGAACTTGCCTTCATATATTCACTCAATGCATTATATTTTGTAATTTTTAAAAGTAGGATTCTAATTCACATTAAGTAAATGGATGAAAAACTAAGATATATATGAGGCTTTATACTCCAATTACTTCAGCATAATTTCTTGGAGTATTAAATAGAAATCCTATTTCTAGAAAAAATACAGAAATATGAATTATGAAATGTCTTGCTAAAACCTTTTACTAATTAATTTTTATTATTCATTTATATATAGTTAAAATGCTTGATATCAAAACCACATAATTGTAACCAATAAATATGCTCTACTTAAAATAACATATATATTTCCCAATTCTGGTTTTCATGACAATGTCATGCTAGAAATATGTAGCAAACCTCAAAAGCATGCAAAAACTACTCAGGAATATTTTACTAGAATACACTTGCTTTTTATCTGTATATAAATATGGATTTATGTTCTGCCATTTATTTTGTGAAATTCAACCTAGTCAGTGAAAATTCTAGAACCATTCTTTGCCTAAATTCTCTTATTGGAAACACAATTTAAAAAAATGTAATTTTGATAAGGTTAATTTTTGCCCAGAGCATTACACAGAATAGAATTGAAAGCACTGATATAAACTCCATTGAAACGTAATCAGTGATATTGCCCCTCCTGATATGTTTTTAACTCTTGGCTTTTTTTTTCTTGGCAAAGCTAGAGGATAAAACATTTCCAATATAAATCAATCTCTTTTAATGTAAATTCTTCCTCTATGGAGAATTCTAATTGGGAAGATGTAGTGGAAATAGCACTAATGATAAGCGTTTCTTTCCAATAAAATCTAAATATAAAAAAAAAAGCTGATGAGAGTACAGCCAAATATTCTACAAGTAACAAAAGCTGATTTTGATAAACAAGTAAAGGAAACATTTTTAAATAAAAGTCGTTTAATTTAATCATCATCTGTAGATTTGTTTTACTTTTGGTTAGCTATATCACATGCTTAAAGGCTTTTTTTCTGTTTTAATGCTGAAGGATTTTGTACAAGCTGGTGAAATATCGTCCCCTACTGTTCAGTTCTGATAAACTGATTATAAGGAAACTTTTTGTTTCAGCCTATAAAATTGTGGCTACCCCTGAGACCTCTGTGTGGATGCTAGATTGTGAAGAAGAGAGTTCCTTCTTAAAGTTCTAATCACATATCCATTAAACTATTTATTTTCAATTAATTCAGTTGAGGTATTTTCTAATTGAGTTGACTGCTGACATTTTGGATAATTTTAACTATAAACCTTGGAAAGGATATATGTTATTTTACCTACTCTTCTTAGTGTGAAGGAATACTATATTTATTTAGTAGATAAGTGTATTATTCCATTTAAAATATTATACCCCCATTCATGTTTACCTTATTAAACTGTGTACTTACAAAACTGGATTTTCTCTTAACAAAGCTTTTCACTTATACATTATTGTGTCATGCATTAGAGAACAAAAAAAAAGGTTTTTTAATTTAAAATTCAGGAGGCATAATTTATTTATAATATAAGCAACTCTTCCAATCTAGCTGCCTACAATTCGATGCATTTTTGTAAAAGGAGAGAATTTTTTTACTATACACTTATATGTTTAAAAGCAATTTATCCTCATTTTAACCCTTATTTGGATATTATTATTACATTTTGGGAGGTTGGACTTACAACTATCAGTAGAGCTTTTATACTTGTAACTTAAATATAAATATCTAAAGCAATTGTATCTTTTTGACTTTATATTAAATTATAAAAATTAACAAAAGAAATCATGTTGAAGTAACCTCTACAGAGGGTTAAGGGGTTTGTCCTCTTACAGTTACTAAATTACCACACTTCTTTTTCACCAGTCTTTTAAACATTTAGCTGTAAGAAAAGAAAAAACACTTTGAACTAATTTATTTTAAGCAAATCACCTTTAAAATCAAAAATAATTTTCTTTCCATTTCTGCTCTGACCCAACCAAAAGGGCAATAAAGCCTTTTTACCTTATCTAAAAATTGACATCTCAGTCATTATTGAAACTATGAGGGAGTATGGCTATAGGGAGCAGAGACAAAAGAAAATTCAAAGCCATGGGTGGCAGTTTTATTGTCTATCCTTCATACAAGGAAGAGTATTTACGGTTCAATTGGGAGAATTTTTAAAATTTAGACTAACAGTAACAGTGTTGTAAAAAAAATGGAGCATATAGAAAGCAACCTCTGTGGGAAGATAAATAGTAATTAAATAGGTAGAAAAATTGATACACCAACTCAGACCTCATAGACTACTTATAAATTCCACAAAGATCAATGTAGATGTGGTCTAGGGAAATTGTCATCACTGACTCAGGATCAGAATTTTCTGAAGTGTTTGATGAGATGTTTATCTCCTTAAAAATAATCTTCCAAACCTCAGCCCTGCTCCCCACGTTGCCTCTCTGTTTGAGGCTAAATCATTTTTTACTTTCTGCCAAGTGTAAAATACCTATGTTAAAAAGATGATTCCTCCCAGTTTTAGAGCATATATTACAATGCTTAAGAGCATGGGCTTTTACAAAAACACGTGGACAAGAATATCCACTGAAGCGTTTTAACTAATGAAACTGAAATAGACTGTGGTTTGCCAGAGCGAAGTGGTTAGATAAATCCTGGAACACACATGGAATGAAGTACACGGACAATTCCTAGTGCAAGGTGATGCATGAATTACTTGTTCAATGCATACTTAGCAAATTAGAAAATCAATTTTTCAAAATATAGATAGAATAATAAGTTCATTATTTTGTGAACATATTTTCTATCCCCAGGCAGAATAAAATTCTATAAAAATTCTTTTTTTCTGACATCTTTGCTACCCTGCCTACCTTATCAAGAGAAAGGATAAAGGGGAAAAATTATCAATTCAGGAAGCAGAGAAAAATGTAATAAGCCATAATTGGACAGAGGACTCTAATAGCATTTAAGAAACCAAAGTTAGCACTTTATAGTTAAGGTATAATTTGAGGTTTATGTATTTATACATCTTAGTTAGATATACTGAGATTTTGCCCAAATTCTACATTAGACTTAATTTTAACAGATAGATTAGATAAATTGATTGATTGATAGATAGAAGATAGACTGTTGAATCACTGACTGTTGGATTTCAGTCAATCTCCCAAAGATAATAAAAATTAAGACCAGTGTTCTTGGAAGCCTCTTACTCTAGTAACTAAAGGGTTAACATTGCATCTTTGAACACAAACTTCCTTCTCCTTCACTCAGGACCAGTTTATCCCCAGAATGAATCAAGTCAGTGAAATGAGTGTATACAATGGAGAATTTTGAGGCTTAGGCTGCTACTTTGTTACTTAAAGCAAGCTACGTTCCAATAAATTATTGTCAAGTTCAAAAAGAACTGTATTTATTCCTTTGTGACCTCTAGTCAAACTGTGTATAATGCTGTTTCCTGTACAAGAACCACCTGTACAGATAAGCCTTGATATATGTTCATGATCATTTGCAAAATATTGTTCAACGTGATTTTCAAAGCCCTGCTGTATTTTCTTTATCTTAAGGATAGGGACTATATTTGCAATACTGCTTGAATTAAATGCCTAAACAAGATGCTAACAAGAGGCATAGTCTCTCTCTGTAAAAGGTACATTTACATCAAGCACACTGCATATATTTTAACAAATGTAATTATCTTTCTCATAAAAGTAAAGGATACAAAACAGATATAGTAACACTAACTCAGTTATTATTACCAAATGTACTGCAAAGTCCCACATAAATAGATTCATTATATTTACAAGGACCATGTCTTTTATGTATGTCATAATATGTTAGGTAACCTGGTCGACTTGATCCAGTTGGGAAGAATAGGATACCAATAATCAGAGATGTGAATTGATCATCTTAATAGCCTGTTTTTTCATACGAATACACTGTTCTTTGACCAGACTCAAACCCGTATAAAACATTTTACCTATGCAGGCCTTTTATTACATGAGAGCCTGGGGGAAAGTTGATAACTTGTCATGGCTTATCATCACTATTAAAAAGAACAGAAACACTGCTGTATCATTTACTGCAGAGTTCTCCACAACAAGGTGCCTTCCAACCTCTTCAGCCTCATCTTGTGTTTCAATACCTTCAATATGTCATCAAAGAATCTCCTGAGGCTTCCTGTTGCACTTGCTGTGACCTCTGCTCTCTGTATTGTCCCCAGGCTCATCACTCTGCTGGTTCCTTCTCTTCTCTCAGAAAAAGGACACACCCTCTCTGCTTCTGACCCATGCCACTTAAATTCCTTCCCTCCATCAATAAACCCCACCCTCCAATACTCCATATCATAACACCCTGTTGGCTTTGCATCACTCTCCAAAATCTCTAATTTTCCTGTTTATCATGTATTTCCTTATTTATCATCTGTCTCTTCTATCTAGACATAAGCTCTCCATTGTACATCTGGGTTCTAGCATGATGTCTGGCAAACAGTGGTTACTCAATAATGGAAGAAACAAATTGTTCACTGCATTTAATAGAGAATATGTGAACCATATAAGGGAACTGCACTGAGTAATTCTATTGAATTGCATTCATAACTAAGGATTCTAGAAAGGAAGTGTGAAAGAAAAGAGAACATTTTCACTTAGGTGAATGGACATTCACATTATTGCCATACACATGCCAGCCAGGGTGAAGTGACATAGACGCAGTTGGATCCAGCAGTGTTAATGAGACAGCACTTAAAGAGAGCTAGAGTGACTTGGCATTAATAATCAGGGAGATATTGTGAGGAAGTGAATCTGAATCCCATATTTGAATTGTGCTGTAAAGAATTCTGACTAACCTGAAAGAAGTCCACAGGATTACCTTTCAGAAATGGTAGTCCATGGCTTTCAAAGTATGTAGCAAGTCTTATTGTTATCTATGGCAAAATTAAGCACTGTGAAATTACAGTAAGGTCCTAACTTTATAAATATGTATGCTGTTTCCCCAGAACCCTAAAAAATGAGCAAAGAGTCATGGGAAGAGCAGGCTCAGTTAAACTAGATAGGACCACAATAAAGAAGGTAAAAGAAAAGATGATAAGGCAAGACAAATTAAGCAACTACGACGCTTTCAGTAGCAGCACCCTAAGTAAATCACACAGTTGCAGAAACATAGCTCAGTTGGGCAGTGTTCATATCTCAAACTGATCCCCACGATGTAGAACAACAGTGATGATTCAGAGCTCACAATTTTGTGCTGCTTTTCTCTAAAATGGGAACTTTTCACCCACACCTAAAGGAAGGGAGGAAATTTATTTTCTTGTATGAAAGTACCAGAGAAATAGATGTAAACAGATTAAAATTTTAAAATATAATTTTCTCCACTTTGTAAAATGACTGTACCCTGAGACAAAAAAAACATAGCTTCTTCTCTTTGACTCTTTCCACTTTGAAAATAAATATTCAGAGTTGTGCCTAATCTGGAACACATAAATGAATCTATGGGTGTAAATTGTCCTTTTAATATGTGGAATTTTATTTTCTTGTGTTGATTTCGTTATTCACTCTTGACCCCAATAAAATTCCACATGTAGAAATGCATCTGCTATAGCCTTTATTTATTCAGGTTCAAAAATCCTACTGGTAATTCCTTCTAGCTTCTCTGAGAATGACTGAAAAACTAATAAAGGATAAGCAATATTTTTCAAATAATCAGAAAAATTTGCTGTCACTCTTATTACTATTATCTGCTATTTTTATATCTGTATGCTATCAGAACAAGCAGATAAAACACAAATTCTTTTAACTAGGTAGGTAGGAATAGAGGCATTGGATTCTGACTTTACCTCTCTGTGCCTCAGTTTCCTCACCAGTAAAATAGGGAGATTATTAGTGTCTACTTCATATGGTTGTGAGAATTAAATGATTTAATCTTTGTAAAATGTTTAGAATCGTGTCTGTCATATAGTAAGTACTCTGTAAATATTATTTAGTACATATTTATGAAGATTAACCTTAAAGGAGGTTAAAATTAATTTAACCTTTTCACACAATTTCTGAAATGACAGTTTTCTTGAGCATTGAGTAGAAATAAAGTAAGATTCACAGAAACTTGCTCATGTCAGTAATCAGTAGATTTCAGTTCTGTAGTTAGATTCTAAGTTGGCACTATTCTGTGTTTTTTAGTTCTCTCTAAATGTGATCAAGGTTTTTCTTTGTCATTTAGCATACTATGGAACATCAAACAGATTAGCTTTTGACCCAGTGTATACGCTGAGAATCTTCAGTTTCATGAGGACTTCTAATGCAGTCTACTGTAGTCTTCTTCAGCCTGCTAATTGACCAAGTCTGTAAAGCAGTCCACTTACATTGATATTTCTTTTCCTCGACATGATTCAATGGAAGAGTTTCTCAACTCTCTGAGTACTCATGATGCCTCTAACTTGGGAATTAAAAGGACTTTCCAGAGAACTTCTTACATTACATACAAAATAACTTTGTGTTTCTACTTTTCATTGAAGTTACACTGTAGTTTCCACATTGTGCTTTGTTTTTTGCAACCTACAGACGTATATTGCTCCTCTGGTAAGCTACATATATTTCTATTCAGATCCATTTTCAAATAATCTCCAAAAATCAGAGATAAGAAAAGTCCAGATAGAATTTTTTCCCATAGTATCTTTACAAACTGGTACTCACTTTCCTAAAAAGTATCTTCCCTTGATTTTAGGATGAAAAAACTAAATTCAATTCAATATTTTATGATGTCTATCATAGAGCTAATTCCTCTCCATTCCAAGTAAAACTGTGGTGTTAGCACTAGTACTACTACAACTATTATTTGAACTAATGTACAAACTACAATACGAACTAATATTTATTTGTTACTTAATTATCTGTTAATCATTTTATATATAGAAACTTATTTAATCTTCATTATAACCCTATAAGGTATCACTATTTTTGTACTTATTTTAGAGAAACCAAGGCACAGAACAACTAAGTAACTTGCTCCTAATCACAGAGCAAGTAAATAGAGAGCCAGAATTTGAATCCAGAAGGTCTGCATCCAGAGTCCAGACTATGATTCACTTTACTGATAGAATTTTATAATAACATATATTATAATAATTTTAGGGGAAAGGTGACAATTCATTGGACTAAGTGATATATAGATTACCAGTTTCTTACCAGTGGAATCTAAAGATAGAATTAAGATGCCAAAGTCAGGGTTATCCTTCCTGGACGACACTCACCTTACATGTTTACTAGTACCATTTTGATATCTGCACTTATGTATTAATGTAAAATTTAATTAAATAAGAAAAATAATTCTGTTACATTAAAATGTAAAATAATTAGGAAGCTAAAAAGATACAAACATAGTCCTGTTCTTCCCAAATTGATTCATATTGTCATGGGTATATTCAATAAACCATATATCACTGTGCCTAAATTAATCAATAGCACAGATTGAGCAGAGGTTTTCCAGATAAAATGTAGATGTTGACCAGTACTGAATATCTCAATCATAGACACCCATTTCCACGGTGTTTTAAAAGCTTCCTCCAGTCTACTGTCACGTGTGTGCTCATTTAGAGAATGCCCTAGTTTAGTTACATTTTCTCTCTATATTCTCAACTTTCTTGTAGTACATAAATCTATTGACTTCCTAGAACTGGAATTGAGAGGTTTAAACTGTTGGTTTACCCAATTTAAGAGGTTGATATAAGTGAAAAATCATACGGTAGCCCTATAATTGACTGAAGTTCTAAAACTGACCATAACAAAAAATGGTAAGAATGTAAGTTTGATTCTAAGACACTGAGCACAATATCATAAATGTGTGTAATAAAGTCCTCTGCATTTACTCTTGGGAAATAGTCAACTCAACCTCTATAATATGAGTGCCAGAGAGATTTTCACCACAGTACAGTAGCGCTGATTATTTCAGAGCCAAGAATGAAAAGTTAGGGTGAAATTACACTGTAAACATTTAGAAATTCAGCAGTTGCCTGGTTGATAATGCTCTTTCTTGATCCAGCTGTGCAATAGAATAACTGGTGGGACTTCATATACACAAAGACATGTGAGACTCAGTTCCAGATTTAATAGCTCTTGAATTTTGCACTTCTCTGAAAATAAGACTGGAAAAATTATTCAAACCTCTGCAAGAGATTACGATGCATGTCCTGAATTGAGATCTCATACTCTTAGTTATAGAGCATGCACTCTAGACAAAAGTCTGAGCGCATCAGATTTGGTATATCTTTATAAGTTTGCGTTCTAGCAGCTTATACTCACAAAGTTTTTTTATGTCATCATAGATCTACTATCTTCAGTTTGGATTCATGATGCCATATGTGAAGTGGTGTCTGGATTATATTCTCATGGTCCAAAGAGCTAGACTTTATACAGGCAAGTTCCACCAAACCACCTCTGCATCATTTCCCTTTTGAGAATACCTTACTTCTTGAGGGTTTGGATTGGAGAAAAAACAATTCCCTTAATGAATCTGTAAACTCAAATGTAAGTGAAAAGTTTCTTGTGGTTTGAAATAATTCAATAAATCCTGGCTTTAATGTTTTCTACTTCAGTCCTAAAAGTTACACTCACTTCCTTGTTGACTCAGATTTTAACTATCTTTTTAAAAAGCTTGGTTAGTTTGTTTCCTTGACAACGATAGATGACGAGAACAATTTAAGGGATGAAAAGAAAGGCTGCTTAGAGTCAAAGAGTCTATGAGGAGATGTGGAATGTGACACATGGAAGAATTATACATTAGATTTAAAGGATGCCTAAGAAAAAAACCAAAGGTAAACACCAACTCTAATAATATACAGGATAATTAATCATGCTCATAATGACTCCAAGTGAACAGGAAAAGATTAACATAATTTTAGCTTTCTCCATGAAATAAAACAAAGACTTAAGTAAATTGTAGAAAGAGCCCTTGAAAAATCATATTTTAAAGCCAGCATTCTTAAAAGAGGTATCTAGTGGTATCAGTAGTTCTTATGTATAGGAAAAGTTATGAACTAATAAATTGAACTTACTGAGTACTTTACTCAAATACTTTGCATTTTAACAGCTATTCTCTAATCGATTCATTTAGTTTTTCTTTCACAAATATTTATTGAGCACGACTACGTGTCAGATGTTGAATTGGGTATTGAAGTAGGCCAAGATGAATACAACATTCTTAAGAGAATATAAGATATCAGCCAAATAAACACAAAGAGAGTAACACTGCAAGTATGGTAAATGCTCTCAAAGAAAGGTATCTTATGCTCTGAGTGTTTGATAAGGAGCATCTCTCCATCAGGAAAGTAGTAAAGGATTCCTTGAGAAACCTAAAAACTATGTTTGATAATAGGGAGTGGAGGGAAAGATTTGGAAGGACGGGGTGGGGGCAGCCAGTCCAAGAGTCTATGCTTAGAGGGCATGGAATACATGGAACAGACACTAGCAAGCACTGAATTGCACCAAAAGAAAAATCAATTAGAAAAAAAAGATATATACCTTAAAAACACATATGATTAAATTGTCTAACAAAAAGATCAAAGCACTGAATTCTGTGCTAATTACCCCTGGAAATTAAACAGTCTTGATCACTTCACTCTTTTTGATGAAACCACTTTAAGTCTAAATAAATGCAAATCTTGAACAGAAATCATTTTTTAATCCTGTGAATTAGAAGCCCATCCTAACATTTTTAGAACTATAAATCCAGCAGCCTATATCAGCGGTCCCCAACTTTTTTGGCACCAGGGACCGTTTTCATGGAAAACAATTTTTCCACAGATGGGAGGAGGGTGGTTTCAGGATGATTCAAGAACATTACATTTATTCTGCACTTTATTTCTATTATTATTACATTGTAGTATATAATGAAATAATTATACAACTCACCATAACGCAGAATCAGTGGGAGCCCTGAGTTTGTTTTCCTGCAACTAGGTGGTCCCATCTGGGGGTGATGGGACCACCTAGTTGTGGTCCTAGATGTGACACCCCAAGTGTGTTGCTAATGTCCAGTCTACTCCACGATCTCGCTTTGGCTGCTGTCACTGCAGAAAACCCTGCTTCACAAAGACAGGATGCTGGAAATGCAAGCAGGCTTTTCAGTGCTTTTGTGGCAATCTCAGGATATTCTGCCTTGACTTTAATCCAGAGCGTATGGAGATTTGAAGTTGTCTCAAACATACTTTTAAGGCCACCATCATTTGCGATCTCAACCAGTTGATCCTCTTCTAGCACGGACAAAGTTGATTCACCTGGCTTATTCACAAATGGGTCTCAGATCGATTCCTTCCCAGTTCAGGGGTCTTTTGTGGTTGGGAAGTAATGCACAAACTCTTTTGAAAGCTGAGATAGAGGATCACGCACCAGCTGGGAGAAAGAAGGCCCTGGCTCAGTCTCTTTCAAAATCTCTGCTAATGTTTGAAACAGGTCAAAAATCCCAATGTTCACTCATCGCCCCCATAATACCAGTTTGGCTTTGAATGCAGCCACTTCATCTGCCGACTTGAACACAGTTGTCGTTCTCCCCTGAAGTGACAGACTGACTTCACTGAGCAGGTTGAATATGTCACACAAGTAAGCAAGTTTTGTGACCCATTCTGTCACTGAAATGTGCTGCCAGGGGTGACTGTTTTTCGAAAAGAAATCTCTGGAGCCGCTCTCGTAACTCAAAAACTCTGGCCAGTGATCTACCTCTAGAAAGCCATCTCACTTCTGTGTGTAAGAGAAGACGTGTGCTCTGCATCCATTTCCTCACAGAGCTGCATGAACAGACCTGAGTTAAGGGCATGTACTTTAATGCAGTTGATAAGTTTAATCGCATCCTGCAAAACGTTGTTAAGTTCAGGTGACATTTTTCGGCTAGCCAGCATTCCTCTATGGATGACTCAGTGCCTAGACTCACATTCAGAAGTGACCTCTTTGACCTGAGCAGTGAAACCAGAAGGCCGTGAAGTCATGGCAGCAGCTCTGTCCATGCATATATGGACACAAAATGACCAATTCAGTTTTCCTGATACGTAATCATTCAAAGACTTGAATAGTTCTACAGCTGTGCTGTTGGCAACAAAAGTGCACATAACATATCCTCATGTACATCCTCCTGAAAAATAGATTACACAAATACAAGCATCGTTGCCTTGTTGTCAACATCGGTAGACTGGTCAGCCTGGATCGTGTACCACAGTGACTCATTAATCCTCTCTAACAATTGTGCCTCAATATCCTCTGCTATTCCATCAACTGGTCTAGTTATGGTGCTAGCCAGAAGAGGAACACATGCCACCTTTTGAACTGCAGCCTCTCCTAAAACTTCACAACCAATGTCCTTAGCAGCAGGCAGGATCAACTCTTCACCAGTAGTAAAGGCTTCTTAGCTTTAGCCATGCAGTTAGCCACTAAGAATGATGCTCTCAGTAAAGACACATTTGATGAAGTGGTGACCTTCAGTAATTGCTTCCGTTCTTTGTGTTCATGTTTTTTTTCCTTTTGAAAAACTCCAAAGCCTTGTCTTTTAATGCAAGTTGCTTGGTCTCCATGTGGCAAAGCAGTTTTGAAGGTTTCATGGCTTCGTTGGATAGCCACATATTATACAAAGTGGCCTTGGGGAATGTGAATCACCTGTTGCAATGAACCCATAATTTAAGTAGGACTCTTGGTATTTGCTCTTAAATGCAGCTTCCTTTTTGTTGGCGGTCTTAGAGTCTTCTGCTGTCTCATTATTGGGTCTTTCCCCCTTTTCAAAGAAGCTCTCCAGCGACATTTGTTTTTTACTCATTTTGGCTAGGGTTAGGTTGTGGGCTTCCCAAAACTGTAACTGAGACAAGTGTACAGTGCAGGAAAGAGGCATGGATGGAAGTGGCAAATATAATGGGTGGGCCATGCGCAGACTAAAGTAAGTGTCGGATTCTGACTTAAAGCCTGCCACCAGCTGCAGCTGTACAATTGAAGTACATCAACTCACTTGCCACTGTAAAGCCTGCCACCAGATGCAGCTTATCACTTGCCACTCACTGATAGGGTTTTGATGTGAGTCTGCAAGCAGTTGATTTTTTATGGTCTCTGTGCAGAGTCAAACCACTCTGCTGATGATAATTTGTATTTGCAGCCGCTCCCCAGCACTAGCACCACTGCCTCAGCTCCACCTCAGATCATCAGGCATTAGATTCTCATAAGGAGCGTGCAACCTAGATCCCTCACGTGTGCAGGTCACAGTAGGGTTCATGCTCCTATAAGAATCTAATGCCGCTGCTGATCTGACAGGAGGTGGAGCTCAGGCGGTAATGCGAGTGATGGGGAGCGGCTGTGAATACAGATGAATCTTTGCTAGCCCGCCTGCCACTCACCTCCTGCTGTGCAGCCGTGTTCCTAACAGGCCAAGGACCAGTACCCGTCCATGGCTCAGGGGTTGGGGACCCCTGGCCTATATGACATTTCCTACTGGATGACTCAAGTCCCTCGAACTCAATATGTCTAAAACTGAACTCGTAAGCATAGACCATCTGAATATCACGTTTTTGCTTTTCTTTCTCAGTAAATGGTACTATCACTTCTCCAGTTTATTCAAGACAGAAAACTGGCTATTACTTTTTATATATAGTCTCTGAGAAGTGAAATTATCCTATAAAAATATTTTACTTATATTATAGGTACCTCATCTGTGGGAAAAAAAGTTGTGGCAAATGATAGAGGAATACGAAAATATGATGTATATTGATTTATCCTCCTTTCTTCCAACCTTAACATCATAGTCAAATCATAATGACAACAGTAGTAATATTCTGTACAATTCTGGAGAATTCTAGGGTGGCATACTCAAGACTTGACCCTCAACAAGCCAAAGGAAAGATAATGAGACCTGGAAAATCTCTTAATACATTGGCCTGGCTTACAAGAATTCTGTCATGCTGCATAAGTCTATTTTGTATGTCAGAGGAAAATCTATACCTTTTTACTCCTTGTATTTCTCCTGTAACAAAATTCTGCTCTCACTCCCTTACCCCTTCTTCAGTCCAGATAGAATACTCACCTCATTGCCTATTCGTTCTCATATCCGTTCCTTTCCCTTGTTCTACAGTTTCCCAAGCTCCTTTTCCAAGTTTGGCTAAGTTCAGTCAAACAGAAGCACTGATAGGAAACTGGAGAGCAGAAGACAGGGAAAAGTCAGGGTATTTTTCCCCTCTCCTTCCCTCTTTTGGGGGACGTATTCTTTGGTATCTCCTTTTCTTCCCTCCATTGGCAGTGCCTGCTACGGTTCTAGCTCTTACCAGACAGCCCAGGTTTCTAGATCAAGGTAATACCATTTCCAGCTTTTATACTTTTAGCCCTGGATGGTAGATTTTGCTAATCTGTGGCTGTTCCATCATTCCCCATTTAACTACTCATCTTACAGGTATTAAATTTCCTATAATTGCCTATTGTCTTAACAACTGATCTATCGTGAAGATACAGATACCAGTAGAATAGGAACAATGCTATGTATTTAGAAAGGCAATAGAGGAAAGCACATTATTTTCCTCAAAATATCCACGTTACAATCTATTTTTAGTAAATTAATTAAATGTTTTATTACTATTTTTTTCTTATAAACTTTCACATTTTGCTTAAGGATATCACTCTTATTGGTTCCAAAATATATACAGTTCTTCATGCTAAGTTCATGTCTTATAATTCACTTGGAGTCTTTACAGTTCTTAGAACATTTTAATCTCTAATAGTTGCAGATTCTCTGAAAAATAACAAAAGTAAGATTTTTTTTTAAAGCACTTCTTGGTTTACCAAAATTGTAGCATATAGTTTGATCATAATTTCTGAAATACTGTTTATAATTATATATAACATGCTGCCTATATTGGGCATTTGTATGCAACTTTCACAAATTCACCATATTTAATATGGTAAATTTGTTTACATCTCCCCTTTATCCTCACACTTTGGTGGTTGCTTTCCCATAGTGACTTTAAGGTTGGCCATGAGACTTGCTTTAGCCAATGGGTAATAGCAAACCCGACACAGTTTGACAAATGTGAGATAAGACAGTGAACAGAAAAATCACTTGCCCATTGGTGTGCAACTTCATACAGCTCTGTAACACTGCCATCATATGAATACCTGCCTAGCCTGCTGAGGGGTGAGAAACCTTTTAGATAGAGACCCCAGTCATCACAGCTGTCACAGCCAAGGACATTATAAACCAGCTAGCCAACAGCCAAAGAGCCAGCTGCTGAGAGATGCATGGATGAGTCCAGTTGAGATCAACCAAGCTGGTCCCAGACCAAAAGAACTAGCCAGCAGAGGCCAGCTAAAACCTCCATTCCACAAAATTATGAAATAAATAAGTGGTCATAAACCATTAGCTCTTGAGTAAGTTTTATTGTAGCAAAAGCTAACTGTATTGCACATATGACTTATACTGTTTAAATTTTTCTTCAAAACAACTTTGTGTTTAAATATCTACTTTATTTTTGTCCTAAGTATACTTTGGAAATTCTATTATACTTAGTATATGCTAATACTTACCTTTCCCCCTTATCACTGGTGTGTGTGTGGGGGGGGGGGCGGGATAAGCAGAGATACACAAGAGGAAAAGTAAAGAAATGACTGTTAGGAGATACACACACACACACACACACTATTCTGAGTGGGGTTCAAAAAGGTATTGCACCATAAAAACGGTGATAATCCTTCTCTTACACAACTAATGATCTGTTTCTGGAAAACCATATGATTGTTTTTCATCCTTTCATTACCAGAAAGACACAAATTAGAGTGAGTTCAAATAATGGTGAAGGCTTGGAATCATTGACTTATCTACTAAAGCTAAATACGTATTGATTGTCTAAATGATAATGGAGAGAGAAAACAATGACAGTTCATGGATGTTTGACATGGATGAGAGCAGCTATATCCTGCCTGCCATTAAAACTGAACTAGAGCCCTAAAGGTCATTTTGTGGGGAGAATTTGAAAAGAAAGAGGAAAAATGTTCTTGTCCATCTCATTTCAAATGCCAGAGGCCTGCATGAAAATAAATGGTAGTTAAAAGCAGTCCAAAATCTAAAAATATAGAAATTCCTTCCAGAAAGGAAAATTTGTAAGCAAACATTATATAATGATATAAAGCAATGCATGGTACATAGTGGATACCCTCAATAGCCACTACAACTATGACAAATACTACTGCTGCCTTTATTGTCCCTACCCCTCCTCTCCCTCTATCTAGTACTACTATTTTTGCTGGAAGATTTTCATCTTAACTTAAAGGACCCCCTGAATAACAAATTGCACCATCTCTATGAGATATGATCTTCTCCCTCAGTTCCCATCTCTCTTCTCTGTTCTCATAGGTATAATTCACTCAGATTCATTAATCATATAATTTTGAGCTACAAATGATATTAAATATCGTGTAGCTTAAAGCCCCCTTGCAGAGAACCAGGGAACTAGAATGAAAGGTTAATAGTTTGGGAACTTGTGTCTGCCACTCTCTGGTTGTGTGACTTTAGACAAGATCCTTAATTTGTCATAACTTCTTTGCCTATAAAATGATTTGTCATAACTTCTTTGTCTATAAAATGAGAAAATAACAATATTTACATCCTGAGGTAGTTTTTAAGATTAAATAAACTACCATTTTTCAGATTGTTAGTAAAACATTTAATTTGTTTTTTCTGTGGAAGCAAATTAGGCAGCCTCAAAGTGATTCTTTCTTTACCAAGACATTCCTCAAAAGACCTAAAAATCCTATCTCCTCTCACTTTTCTCTTTTGAATCCAAACTCCTGTAACATTTCTCTCTCAATTTCTATTCTTTGCTGTCCTGTTCTAGAATTGCTCTTTTGTAAAGTTACCTAAGTGACTCAAGTTCATCTCAATTTCCTTTGATAAATTTGTTAGCTTCATACTGAGTACTTGCTCTACACAGAGAATAGTATGAGGTTTCCAAGTAGGTAAATTGTATGCCATTACTCTTGAAGTGTTTTCACCATCTTCCAGTTATAGAGACAGATTGCTAGTAAATAATGTGAAGTATAGAATCAAATCACCAATAGTGACTGAATCATGAAATCCAGTGGAAATATTTTATGCTAGCATCTTGCTTCTTAAGCATGATTTTATCACATGATAAGAACATAGTACCACCACAATATTCTGACTAAAAATGAGTAACATGCAACTAATCATGAGGAAACATCAGAAAAACCCAAATGATGGGACATTTTATAAATAGGACCCTTTAATATCCATACATACACAGGTTGTAGAAGTCATAGAATGACAAAGGAAATGTTTTACATTGAAGGTGACTAGAGATACATGGCAAAAGATGATGCTTGATCCTGAATTGGATTTTTTTTTTTTTTTTTCTGTAAAGAACACATACTCTTGGTTATCAAAACCCGCATGGGCCCGCTGGATGAAGGGTGTAAAAGAAGTTGTGTTTTGTACTTTTCTCATGCAACTTTTCTGTAAATTTAAAATTGTTTCAAACTAATAAGAATAAATGAGTTAGGATATTTTAAGTACTTAAAAGAGTGATTGAGTCATTGTATGCACTCCCTAAGATCATTATTTGGGATAAAGGATAGATCTTTATCTACAAAGAGAACAGGGAAAGGAGATTACTTGGGGTGTGTAAGCAGGGGCCAGAGGATGAAGAGCCTTAAATATTGCTCTAAAGAGACTGGACAACCTGTTGGAAAATGGGGGTAAAACACACATTACTGCTGTTTTGACTGTGAAGAGCCAATGATTTTACCCACCTCATTTTACTGCCTTTACACCAGCCCATGACAGGTGACTTGCTGTTCCCAAATATACCATGGCATCCCATGTTTCATGATTTACATATTATTTTCCTTACATGGAATATCTTTTTCCTTATGGTCTATCTGGAAAATTTTTCAACTCATCATTTAAGACAGGTTATTCATCATCTATGCTCTCACTCCACAGTGCAATCACCTCTGGGGTTACACTGATCTCACTGCTTTACAAGTATCTGTCCAAGAAGCTTTTTTCTTTTCCTAGATTTGAACTCCTTGAGAGCAGAAACTAGAATGCCTTGTCTTATTTTCCCATCTAAAGAACATATCATGACTTACACCACATAATTTGTGCTCGATTAGTATTTTTATTTACATAGTTAATGAATGCAGCTGCTTGGTGTGCCAACACAATATAATGTGGATAAGTAGTTCAAGCTGTTGAGTAAAGAGAGCCTGGAATTAGATGCCAGCTCCACCACTTCCTAGCTGGGGACCCACTGGGAAGTTATAATAACTCAAAGGCTTGATTTGTTCATTTGTAGAATGGTAATAACAATGCCTACTTTTGGGCTTCCCTGGTGGCGCAGTGGTTGAGAGTCCGCCTGCCGATGCAGGGGACACGGGTTCGTGCCCCGGTCCGGGAAGATCCCACATGCCGCAGAGCGGCTGGGCCCGTGAGCCACGGCCGCTGAGCCTGCATGTCTGGAGGCTGTGCTCCGCAACAGGAGAGGCCACAACAGTGAGAGGCCCGCGTGTGGAAAAAAAACAAAAATTAAAAAAAAATAATGCCTACTTTTATCAGGTTGTAGCATTTAATATAAGTATCTAACTTATGTCAAATTTCTAAGTACCTTTTTTGGGGATGTACAGTCCTACGTTGGGGAATTCTTTTCTGCGGTACGCGGGCCTCTCATTGTTGTGGCCTCTCCCGTTGCGGAGCACAGGCTCCGGACGCGCAGGCTCAGCGGCCATGGCTCACGGGCCCAGCCGCTCCGCGGCATGCGGGATCTTCCCGGACCGGAGCACGAACCGTGTCCCCTGCATCAGCAGGCGGACTCTCAACCACTGCGCCACCAGGGAAGCCCAGGGGAATTCTCATTGATTGTTGGTATCTTAGGATTTTCCCAACTTGCTTTCAGCAACCTTAAACATGTCCAGGGACAATCGGGGCGGGGGGGGGGGGGGGTGGGGGGCGGGAATTACATTATATCCCATATCACACTAAAAGATATTTTGGATGTTGATTTAAAACACATTTAATCTTAATGTTCTACCTAAGCAGTGTTTTCCCCTTCTTAAATCCTTACCAAAAAGTTAATTTTACTGTATAACATGACTGACAATTTTGTTTAATTTTATTTAAATTTAAAAATTTAACTAAACATATAAATTCCTTATCCAAACCCAGATTGTCTACTTGATTTTGATTCTTTTGGAAAGCACAGTTTTACTTTATTTCACTTAGTTCCTTGTGATGTCTCACAAAGATGTTAATCTCTAACTGAACTACATTATTGCTTAACCTAAACACTAAGACGTATGAATGAGGTTAAGCATTCTCATAAAAAGAATACTTTATTTTACAGAGCTCTACATTTGTAAAATAAAAGAGTACTGTGTGTCATCCAAACAAGGTGATGAGTAGAGGTGGAGCAGAGACAGTTTTCTATGAAGAACAATGGTTAAGTAAAAGGCACAAGTTATATGCAATTTTACGTCATATACTCATCTCATTTAGTTTCTTTGTTAAAGGAGTCTGTCGAAGAACAGTACCTCCATTTTTTTTTTTTAACATCTGTATTGGAGTATAACTGCTTCACAATGGTGTGTTAGTTTCTGCTTTATAACAAAGTGAATCAGCTATACATATACATATATCCCCATATCTCCGCCCTCTTGCATCTCCCTCCCACCCTCCCTACCCTACCCCTCTAGGTGGTCACAAAGCACTGAGCTGATCTCCCTGTGCTATGCGGCTGCTTCCCACTAGCTATCTATTTTACATTTGGTAGTATATATAAGTCCATGCCACTCTCTCACTTCGTCCCAGCTTACCCTTCCCCCTCCCAGTGTCCTCAAGTCCATTCTCTACGTCTGCGTCTTTAATTCCTGTCCTGCCCCTAGGCTCTTCAGAACCATTATTATTATTTTTTTTTTAGATTCCATATATATGTGTTAGCACACAGTATTTGTTTTCCTCTTTTTGACTTACTTCACTCTGTATGACAGACTCTAGGTCCAACCACCTCACTACAAATAACTCAATTTTGTTTCTTTTTATGTCTGAGTAATATTCCATTGTATATATGTGCCACATCTTCTTTATCCATTCATCTGTCGATGGACACTTAGGTTGCTTCCATGTCCTGGCTATTGTAAATAGAGCTGCAATGAACATTGTGGTGCATGACTCTTTTTGAATTATGGTTTTCTCAGGGTATATGCCCAGGAGTGGGATTGCTGGGTCATATGGTAGTTCTATTTTTAGTTTTTTAAGGAACCTCCATACTGTTCTGCATCATGGTTGTATCAGTTTACATTCCCACCAACAGTGCAGGAGGGTTCCCTTTTCTCCACTCCCTCTCCAGCGTTTATTGTTTGTAGATTTTTTGATGATGGCCAGTCTGACTGGTGTGAGGTGATACTTCATTGTAGTTTTGATCTGCATTTCTCTAATGATTAGTGATGTTGAGCATCCTTTCATGTGTTTGTTGGCAATCTGTTTATCTTCTTTGGAGAAATGTCTATTTAGGTCTTCTGCCCATTTTTGGATTGGGTTGTTTGTTTTTTTTTTGATATTGAGCTGCATGAGCTGCTTGTAAATTTTGGAGATGATCTTTTGTCAGTTGCTTCATTTGCAAATATTTTCTCCGATTCTGAGGGTTGTCTTTTTGTCTTGTTTATGGTTTCCTTTGCTGTGCAAAAGCTTTTAAGTTTCATTAGGTCCCATTTGTTTATTTTTGTTTTTATTTCCATTTCTCTAGGAGGTGGGTCAAAAAGGATCTTGCTGTGATTTATGTCATAGAGTGTTCTGCCTATGTTTTCCTCTAAGAGTTTTATAGTTTCTGGCCTTACATTTAGGTCTTTAATCCATTTTGAGTTTATTTTTGTGTATGCTGTTAGGGAGTGTTCTAATTTCATTCTTTTACATGGAGCTGTCCAGTTTTTGCAGCACCACTTATTGAAGGGGCTGTCTTTTCTTCATTGTATATTCTTGCCTCCTTTACCAAAAATAAGGTGACCATATGTGCGTGGGTTTATCTCTGGGCTTTCTATCCTGTTCCATTGATCTATATTTCTGTTTTTGTGCCAGTACCATACTGTCTTGATTACTGTAGCTTTGTAGTATAGTCTGAAGTCCAGGAGCCTGATTCCTCCAGTTCCATTTTTCTTTCTCAAGATTGCTCTGGCTATTCAGTGTCTTTTGTGATTCCATACAAATTGTGGAATTTTTTGTTCTAGTTCTGTGAAAAATGCCATTGGTAGTTTGATAGGGATTGCATTGAATCTGTAGATTGCTTTGGACTACCTCCATTTCTAACTTTAGATTATGGTATTGCTGGGAATGCCAGTTAGAAATTCCATCACGCTTGAAATTTTTAACCATTATGATTTAATTTCAGCTTAAATTTAAAAATAATAAATGTAATAATGTATAAGAAAACTAAATAATGTAAACTCATCTTTATATTCAATCAACCTCTAAATTTGCAAAGATTCCATACACAGAATGAATAAGGGAATATATATTTTAAAGTCCATAACATATTTGTAACTGAGATCAAGGTTGACCTTCACCATAAAAGAAAACAATAGGCTTTGAAATAAAACAGAAATCAGTTTTAATACTGACCTCATAGTGGCAATCCTTGCATTGTAGTGGTTAAGTATGTGGGGTTGAGAGTGAAATTGCCTAGATTTGAATTCTAGCTGTGCCATTTATTAAGTGTGTGACCTGTGTCCAATTACATAATCTTTCTTACCCTCAGTTTCTCCAACTACAATAGTACCCAGGCCAGAGTATTGCAAATAAATACACACATATAGAAGGCATAGAAGAATGTGTCGCACTTAACGTTCAATAAATATTAGCTGGTAGTGGTGACTGACATTTAACTGAGCTGTAGGATCTCAGCAAATGTATTTAATTTTTGTAGTGTTCATTTTTTAATTCTATGTACAATGGAAATAATAACCTTGCAGGGTTTGCATGAGGATTAAATCAGAGTATATATTTTTATACCTAGCCTATAGTAGTATATACACATAGGTGTTATTATAATTAACATTAGTATTCTGGAGGTCTGCACATATCTTCTTTCTTAAGCCATGTCCTACTTAATCCAGGTTCTCAAACTTGGTTGGGAAAATCAACACAGAAGTTTATAAATAATATTCTGAAGTAGTGGGATACCAAATTAGAACATTTACTCAATGTTAGGGCAAGCCTCCGAGGCCAAAACAGATGGGACACAGTGACAGAAGGCATCTGAGATTCAGCAGGACTTAGTTTACAAATGCTTCTTTGGCTGTTCTTGGCCAAAGAGAAAACAATCCAGTCTTTTCCCTTGGCCTTGAGGTCAAGTTCATTAATGCATTCATTTGTTCATGCATCTGACAGGTATTGATGCACCTTAGTGTCAGGCACTGTGCTGGGTCCTGGCGTCACTGTCGTGAGTGAGACAGACACTAATCAAGTCTGTGTGGAGCTAAACAGTTGCTGCCACACAACAGCTCATCAAGTTGCCAAGTTCTGATGCCATTTTTTTTCCCAAACTTAACTATATGTTTAAAAATAAATTAAAGGGATAATAATATTAACATAAAGTAATTTTGAATACACCCTGTGTGTCAAAAATCATGGCCAGTTCTCTACATGCATTACTTCTAATGCTCAAAGTGATTCCAGAAAGCGGGCACTATTGTTTCCCCTAGCTTAGAGTTGAAGCAGTTGGGTGACAAAGACACCAAGTCATTTGCCCAAGATGAGGCAGCTGGCATAGGAGATGTAGGGTCCATAGCCAGGCAGTCTCACTCCTAAATCAATGCTCTTAACTGCAATTCTCCTATTTATTAGGAAGTTTTAAAGAGCTTTGTAATTTCAATATCTATATGAAAAGAGGGAAGAAACAATGAGCTTGCAGTAAATTTTAGTCATGGAGGAAAACGCTAATCCATCTACCAAAAATATAGAAAACTGAAAATTTTATTTTACTTGCTTGCATAGGTCACCAGACTATGCTGGATGTTATAAGGGGATGGTGGTGGAGAACGTTCTGTTCTGGTTAAAATATTTCCATAGTGATTTATCTGCAGCTAAAATGTTTACAGCTTTAGATATATTTCTGGAAATTGTGTAGAATTCAAATTTTTACTACTAAAATGTTATTTTTTAACTTTAATTATGCTAAGAAGTAAAATTATCAGTTTTAGAGCATGTTTATAAATTGTATTCTCTTATGTTATACATGTTAATATCAAAATATACTTTGTGTCTTTTTAGGTCAGAAACACATTTGCTTTTTGTGTTTGTTCCTTTGCTGGTGCTGCTGGATGAGCTCAAAATGACTAGAGTCAATCATCAAAATTAAAAAATATAAACTTAGGTCATTTAAAATATTTATCTAATAAAAATATATGATTTAAATGTTACAGTAATACAAAAAATACCTCATATTCATAGAGTGTTTATGCAGTATTTCACATGCATTATTATCTGTAGCTTTGAAGCTTTAGCTAGGGTAGCATATTGATTTTACCAGTTTCCTCCTCCCCACCAACATTCCCAATCCTAAGCTTGGCTGGAATGAGATTCTTGTTATCTTACGGGGTCCAGCAGTCAGTATTTCAGGTTTGGAATACAGCTTCAAAAGGACCTCCTATGTCACTGATAAAACCAGAGGTGATAAAGTTCTACGTTCAATGTTTTATTTGTAGTAATTTTAATAGCTTCTAATCATCACTTTATTCCTTATAACATCCCAGAGCTTCCTTCCAACATATATTAGACTATGTTGAGACTGTGGAAGGAGAGATGAGATAAAACACATGGCTACTGTCACCAGGTTGGACCACCACCATCCAGGCAGTCAAATTGCACCTGAATGTTTATAGAGATCATCATTAGTCATGAAGTAATCTTGCATGTTAAAGTATTCCCTGTGGGACCTTTTGAAACACATACTCCTGCTATTGTGAGCAAGGCACCTGCTTTGGCAACATAAGGGAATGCCAAACTGAAAAATGGATAAGAATGTGCAGGGAAGCATTTGACAGAAAACAGACCTAGAGTAATAAGCCTTTTATACTTTGAAATATAGGCCGTTAGTCTTTACTTCTTACTTTTCCTACACTGTCATTTTAGAATCACGTCTTCCGCCACATTTGACTAAAGATGATCGTGGATTTTGTTTGTTTTTTTCATTCTAAATTGAGAAAGCACATGTAAGTTTTCTTCATAAAATGTTTGTAAAACCCGTGTCTAATTAGGTAGGAAAAGAAAGTGCTTATGGAATTAACGTTTACCTAACTAGTTTGTTTCTACAATTATGTGAGTGGGAGCACTTTTATAAAGTTATGCATTATACATAAATATACGAACACACATGTATTCATACATATGCTTATGCGTGTTGTGGGCAAGTAATGAGGATACTGATTCCAACATGGGAAAGGGAAAGTTAATCCTGGTCTTCTTTTTTCAGCTTTTGCCTTATGACTGTATATGTCATATTCCCTACTGAATATTCAGAAAATATAGTATGTGGGGTTTCGGTCATCCTGATACATATTTACAATAGAAATAATGTTTTGAGCTGGTGAACCTCTAAGTGTATATTACTTTTTCAACTATATTCCTTGTATCTTAAGGGAGAGGAGACACACTAATTATTTTCTACTCAGTACACTTACTACTTTATGAAGGTTGGTATGTATAGGACATTTAAAAGGGAAATAATTGGCAAGAAAAAAATGATGCTCTTATCGCCAGGACTTTAATTTTGGTTCTCTAGTATTAATAAGAATCAATGCTAATAAAGAGTTAAACTAGGGGTTGGCGAACTATGGCCATGGCTGGCAGGTGAAATCGGATCCACTTCCAATTTTGTAAATAAAGTTTTATTGAAAACAGCCATATTCATTCATTTACACTAGGTCTATGGCTGCTTTAGAGTTACAATGGCAGGTTTGAGTTGTTACAACGGAAACCATATGACCCACAAAGCTGAAAATATTTACCATTTGGTCCTTTACCAAAAAAAAGAAAATATCACCAGTCCCTGATTTAGATGCTCATCTATTGACCTAAGTTTTAAAATAATAGTCAGAAATTTCTAGTCCTTTTCTTTATCTTAAAGAAATTCATTTAATGTCTATGCAAAAAAACACCTGCTAGCTGATTAAAATTAAAAGCAGCACCTGCATATTTTGAGTCTGTTCCCACCATTGCTTTTCAGCCCTTGTTTTGGGGGCTTCATCTTTTCTGATTTATAAGAAACTCTACCCACTGATGAATGCCAGGTACCCGCCCTTTAGTTTCACCAGTTTTAAGAATCAATCAGGTGATAGTTATCTGAATGACTCAGTCTCTTAAATGTTTCCTATTTTCTACACTTCTACACTTTTTAACTTATTCTTTCTGCTTAACAAATACATAAAACTGAATTTTCTAAAATCTTCAGCACTTTTCATTTCTGTCCAAAACAATAATTTTTCAAAGAGGCCCTATGTCTCATTTATTCTCTTTTGAACTCTGCAAAATGAATTCTAAAATAATATAATAGATTGATGTCATTCAGTCTTGTAATATAAATACTTCCCAGCCATCTTTCTGAGGCCCTAAAACCATATGGATGAATCTCTGTAGAAAAGATGTCATCCAGCTGGACCCATCCATGGCAGTCAACTGTGGAGAACACACTGCAAACAGCAGCTACATTCAGAGTCGACTTTAAGAGAGCACATTCCATACAGAACCTTAGAATATAAGTCTAAAGGTCCAGGTTCAAGCTCTGTTTCTGCCCCTGATGAAGTATGTGACCTTGGGCAGTTAGTACTCTACCCTCAGCTCCGTGCTCCAGAAATAATACCCTGGGCTTAAGTGCAAAACTCCTCCTTCTTCAGGCACACTGTCATCGCCACCACCACCAGCAGCACCACCAGCACTATCCATGAGGTCCATAGATCCCCCCCGCCCCACATCCTGGGACTTTTCTGTCATGTAAAACAGAAAGGTTAATCTTCCTTTTTGTGCTTACCTCACAGTACTCATGTGTCACTCAGACAATATAATATGTTGTTGAAAGATGCTGAAATGAAAGAAAATGGCTTGATAAATTACAGCTCTATATCCTTACGTGCAAGTGTTTAGAGATAATCTTGGTTGACCAGGATTTGAGATTCTCTCTTATTCTATTAGCAAAATTTTTGTGCTGACCACTCCTTCTGTTTATTTTGACCTGTTTCTGTAGGATTGCAGCCATGTGGCACTCCATGTGCTGCACTTTGAATCCATTATAGCTGCGAGCACTGGGATCTGGCTATGTTTGTAATCCAGATTTGAAACGAAAAGATAACCTTGGCATTTTATGAAGTCAATTTCATTCATTAGGCAAATTGCCGCATTTGAGAACAAGCAAATTAAGCATTTTTATCTGTCTTTTGGCTTCTCTGAGTAATCACCATGGATTGTGTCATGGATTGGATTCAAAGCCTTGTAATTGTATGTCAGTGGGCGATGCGATGCTGAGCATTCTCCTGGGGCTCTTTACCAGCCCACCTTCAGCTACACGCTCTCCTTGGACATACCATGACTTCTGATACACAGTAAGGATCATTTGGAAGCATTGTTCTTTCAAGCCTCTTAATCCATATCCAATTTGGAGGATCTTTCTGTCTCCATCTTAAGGTGAAGTAATAATAATGCACAGTAAAAGTAATGAATAGTTACCTATTGTTTCTGAGAACTGTGTGGCAAAGAAACACTCTGCATGTGGACCCCTTCCACGAAACTCAGATTTGTATTATTAATCCTTGTAAATTGCTAACATCTATGGAAATTGCTACAGTGCAAAAAGCAGAAATATATTTCCTTTGTTAAAAAGCTAACTGATTCATTTAGAGCCTTCTTTTGTTAATCTACCACATCACAGCTACTAAATATTGCATGTTATAGCCATAGATACAGTCATTATTAACATGCCAATGATTGTGGGGGCTTCAGCCCACATTCATATACATTTTCCTTTTAATATAATATGGCTCATAGTTTAGAAATTTTTCTTGCAACAGATTTTACCGTTTACCTTTAAAGACAAAGCGTTCCAGGAAGAAAACTTTGATAAATCTTTCTCCACTACATAAGAAATGTGTGTGTTTGTAAATATATGTGGATATATACACATATATATATTCATTTCTTATTTATATAGATATATACTGATTTCCTATTTTAAATTATATTTTATAGCAATCAAAAAGTATATTTCTGATAAATAGCACCAATTACTTCTTTCCCTAAAATGATGCATATTTTCAAACTATAGAAAACTATTTTAATTATGTTGATTAATTATAGCAATAAGGCAAAGTAAAAATCCTCTACTCTCCCTTAAATATGGCCTTTTTATTAGTGATTAAAAGGATCTTTCTAAATAATAAAGTTTGACAACTTATTATTTGCTAGTAAGACTAATACATATATAGCAACATATACTATGCTTATACATCTGCTTCTTGCTCTCCATAACAGCCTTATGAGGCAAATATCATCACTTGCCCCACCTTAGAAAAGATGAGGGCCTCCTTGGTGGCACAGTGGTTAAGAATCCACCTGCTAATGCAGGGTACACGGGTTCGAGCCCTGGTCCGGGACGATCTCACATTGCCGAGGAGCAACTAAGCCCGTGCGCCACAACTACTGAAACCCACGTGCCTAGAGCTCATGCTCTGCAACAAGAGAAGGCACCGCAATGAGAAGCTAACACACCACAATGAAGAGCAGCCCCCGCTCATCCCAACTAGAGAAAGCCCCTGTGCAGCAACGAAGACCCAACACAGCCAAAAATAAATAAATTTAGAAAAGATGAAATGAGAGAGGAGGTCCCATACCTTCTCCCAAGGTACAGAAATTTCTCATGTCATCAATGGACCTGTAGCTACGGTTCTAGACCCTGGGTCCTATGTCACTGCATTATACCACATTCCTTGCAACACAATAAACTTACTATTTACCAAATTCAGTGAACTAACTACACAACCAATTAAAGAAAATTTCAGCTTTTTCAAGCCTCCTGAGTTTTAATATGGTAATGGCATTTCTAATTTGAGATGTTTATTGAGGTCTATGCAGCATATAGGGATGATGTCTGTATTTATATAGGATTTTTATCCTACCTACTTTTTAAAAGGATTAGAGGTGTGAGGAAGATATGCTATCTTTCTCTGATTTATATGTACATTCTATGTACATTTATTTGGATTTTGTTTCTTCCAAAGAAATCAGGGATCTCTGCATGCGGCCCGAAAAAGGTCTGGAACTCTGAATGATTCGTTAGCTGCATGTTCTTGTAGTACTTGTTTCACCTCTCGGATTTAGTTTCCATTCCTGAATGACAGGACTAGACCTGGGAATACACAAGGTACCTTCCAACTCTGGCATTTATGATTCTTATGAAATTCTCAGCATTCATTGAATTTTCAGGCATTTGAAATAACTAATCCATTGCAGTACTTTGAATTTTTGCTTGAACGGTGGTAACAACTCAAACCAATTAATTCTTAGCCTAATGATCATTGAAGAGCTGCTAATGTTAAGCATTACTAACTTAATCCGTAAGTAGTCTTTTTCTAATGGCAATAAAGACTCAAAACAAAGTGGTGGCTATGTTCTTTTATTCAACCTTCTTATATGAATCTCTAAGATTCTGAAGAAAATCAGTTTTTCTTAGGGTTGAGTACCAAAGCCATGGACCTTGTGTATGTTCTATTAAGATGACAACATCTCTAGCCACATAGCATCCTTTTGGTAACATTGAGACACTCTCTGTCTCAAATGTCACATCTGAATGGCCAATATCACTAGGGGTAGAAATCTGGATATTTTTTTCCCTCCGTAGGGTGTCTATTGATATTTCCTCATTTCTCTTATAAAAAATAAGTTAAGTTAGAGCCTAAAACATGCTTGTTTTATATGACATATGCAAACTCCTAAGGATGTCTTCTGCTTCTAAAAGGTAAGATGTCAAATAAAAGACATTCCCTCGTTTATTCCTTTCTAGACATTCTTTACCATCTTTTTCAGGAGTCACATCTTCAGTTTCATACCTAATTTCTGACTCTTTTACAAAAATATACCTTAAATCTCTTAAAATACGCACAAACTTCTATATCAACTTTTAAAGCAAATTTTTACTTGCAAATTAGAATGCAAAATAGTTGGACTTAGATGGTGGTAAAAGGAAAATTCCTATTACAGCATCAGCAAATTACAAGTGAAAGTCACTGATAACTTATCCTGCAGTGCTTTTCAGAAACTTCGCTTGTTTTCTTCAAAGAAGAAAAATGCTTCATGAAAGGCCTAATAATACATTTAAATTACTGAGGATAATTTGAAAATTTTAAGTTTTATGGAATTTAGATGATTACTAGAATCCCAGCAAGTAGCATAGTGGACGTAATTTTTATAACAATTGAGAATTACTCTGCACGTGATACACTTGCATTGATTTGAACCTAGCATTTAAAAACTGTACTTAACCCAAGTCACCAATCAGAAAGGACTTTTTTGGGCAAAATACAGTTAGCTTGATGAGAACTTTAAGTAGTTCATATTGTTCTATAAACTCAAATCAAATGGAATGGTACAATTATTTAAGACACTGAGTCATATAATTTTTGCATATTTTCATATTTGCATGAAAAGTATTCTGAAATCAAATATGTATATATAGATATATAATATAGATATACGTGTCTGAGTGTGTATGTGTGTATAAATCTGTATCTACATTGTATATACACAGTCCTATAAAGATTTGATTGTCTGTTTGTTTGTTTCACCACCCAGAGGTTTAAAACTTCTCAGAAAGTCCCTGGTTCCCCCTCTGCAAGTGGCTGTCTTCACTGAAAAAGACCAGAGGAGGCAAAGGCTGAATGCTTTTTCATGGTCTTTTTATCGATCACCTGAAAGTGCAAAAACGGCAAGGGTGGATTGCTGACTTCATTCCAAAACTATTTTATAATTTGAGAGGAGAAACAAGAGGCCAGGAAGGGCAGCAGGGAGGAAAAAGAGAAGAGGAAGGAAAAGGAAAGAAAGACTAGATAAAAGGTTGAGTAGCAGAGAAAAAAAATGATGAGGGAATTCCCTCTGCCTGAGCTTGAATCAGCTGAGATCTGCGTGCACCCTTCTTAACCCCACAACTAGCAGAAGAGATAGTGCCATTTGCAAACCTGGAGAGAAAGAGAATAGCTGGGAGAACATCATGTACAGCCAATGTGAAGAGAGACTCTGTAGAATCCTAAGTTCTAGATCATTGTTGAAGCAGTAATCAATAACCTAACTTAAGAAGATTAAGACCTTGCAGGTAGACTAACCTGAATCCTCAAACTGGATTACCTAAATCTCAGTATTCTGAGGATAAAAAATTGTACTTCAGTCTTGAAGAATAAATTGACTAAAAAATCACCATGTACAATATATCTACATTATATATTCTCTAGTTTTCATTTTTTAAGAAAGAAATTGGTAAACATCAAATTGAGATGATCCAAATAGGTATTAAATATTTTATGCTATGCAACAAATTACTCCAAAATGTCACAGTTTTAAACGACAAATATTTGTTTTCTTACATAACTTTTGAAGTTTAAGAGTCCAGAAGCTGATCTGCTGGCTGGTTCTAGGTCAAGGTCACCCATGGTGTTGCAGTGAAGCTGTCAGCCTGGCTGCAGTCATAGAAAAGCTCAACGAAGAGTGAAGGATCTACTGCCAAGTTCAATCCTAGTGGTTGTTGACAATCCCAAGTTCCTCATCTTAGGGCTGCTCATGACATAGTAGGTAGCATCCCCCAAAAGGAGTAATCCAAGAAAGAGAGAACACCAAAAAGGGAGCCACAGTCTTCCATAACCTAATCCTGAAAATGACATTTCATCACTTCTTCCACATCATATTGTTTATACAGACCACCCTGGTACAATATGGGAGGGGACTGCATAAGGATGTGAATATTAGGAAGTGAGGTTCATTGAAAGCCACCTTGGAGGCTGACTACCACAAAATCCTTAACCCTCATTTGCTTCCTAAGTCATATAAATATATAAATAAGTAGAATATGATAGATTAATAAATGCATGAATTTATGAAGAAATGCTTAATATCAATTATCCCCACATTATTTTATGTTTTTATTGCTGTATTTCCCAAAATAAAGGTCAGAGTCTATCACGTAGCTGGAACTGAAACATGTAAGAGACAAAACTGAAGAGAAAATTCTATTAAGAAAGCACAGTAAACATGAAGCTTTAATATGTGTTACTAATACAAAGGAATGAAGAAAAATGGACTTTTAGCAGACAGAGTAATCTGAACTCTCCTATCTAAAAACAAAACAAAATAAACCCACCCCAACATACCCACTGCTTCTATCATCACACTAAGTATTTCTTTGCCTAGAAAGGTCACAGTTACTTCTTAGATGGCAAATGGCCTAAAACCCTTTTGACCCTGACCTTCCTCGATACCACATTATGGACTTGTTTCATTTTTGATTTTGATTGTTCCAATAACCATATCTCTAAGTGCTCACCCCCTCCATTTGCAACTATAGTCTCATCCCAAAGAGAGTCCTGGAGAGAAGTATTGAAGCCACCTACTCCCAGGATTTTTCTGCCACTTATAAATTGTTTCCAATCAATTTTCTAAACTGCAGACCCATAGTTTGAATGGAAATCAAGATACCTTCCTTTGAATGTCCCCAGACATACCAAATTCAATAAATCTAAAACATTTTTCTTTCCCCAACATCTACTCTTCCAGACGATTTTCTTGGTTCAGCAAATTGCATCCCAGTAATGAAGTTATTCAAGTCAGAAAACTGAGAACAGTCCCCCTGTGCTATGTAAGACTGTGCAGTTTGTGGACCACACAACGGTGTCCAGCTACGTTGATAAGTAGGGGTTGAAATCTAGACTACCATCTGCTTCCCAGGCCTTGTGCTCTGTCAGGCAGAGGGTTACGACACCTTTTTCACAAGGTGGTCTCCTGCTTGCCTGCCTAGAGGAGCTGCTTCTGTCTAGAATAAGCATCTTTTTTTTTTTAGTTTGCAAAACGGCACTGAACTCTGAGCTCACCAATGTAATCTACCACAGATCCTGTTGATTCTGCCTCCGATACAATCAGTGACCTATTCTTCAACCCCATGCCCTCCTCTTCAGTTCAGGTCCTCGTCACTCCTTGCCTATATCATGCAAGACTAATTGGTCCTAACTGGTCCTCTTGCCTAAAGCATCAACCCTCTAGTTCAATCTCCACACTGCTAACAGACTGATCTTTCTAAACTGCTCATCTAAACAAATGTCACCAAAAACCTGTCCAAAAAATGTCACATACTCATTCAGCAAATATTTTAAAGTACTTGCTAGATGATACCTGAGTCCTCAAGCAGAAGTCTAAATTCCATACGAAGAAAACACAGCTCTTCTGATCTGACCCTTGCTTATATATGTAGCCTTATTTTTTCTTCAATCCCTCCTCACTTTCTGGGAACCTCTTACCCTGAACTATTGAAGGAGTCATGACATCTCACACATCCACAGTTTTGCACATGTTATTCTCTATCTGAAATGCCTCCCACCTTTTCTCCAATAATTTTGCTCTATATTTAAAAACTAACAACATCAGTGAGAAAAACAAATACCATATGCTAACACATATATATGGAATCTTAAAAAAAAAAAATGGTTCTGAAGAACCTAGGGGCAGGACAGGAATAAAGACGCAGACGCAGAGAATGGACTTGAAGACACGGGGAGGGGGAAGGGTAAGCTGGGACGAAGTGAGAGAGTGGCATGGACTTATATAAACTACCAAATGTAAAATAGATAGCTAGTGGGAAGCAGCCACATAGCACAGGGAGATCAGCTCGGTGCTTTGTGACCAGCTAGAGGGGTGGGATAGGGAGGGTGGGAGGGAGACGCAAGAGGGAGGAGATATGGGGATATATGTACATGTATAGCTGATTCACTTTGTTATAAAGCAGAAACTAACACACCATTGTAAAGCAATTATACTCCAATAAAGATGTTAAAAAGTAAATAAATAAAAGTTAAAAAAAGAAAAACTTACATCAAAACTCATCTCCTCCCTTCCCAATCCACCCCCGCCCACCCACTATCTTAGTTATTTTGTTTCTCCTATGCTCTCCTATGGGAGAACATGTTTCCAGTTTCCAGAGCGCTTTTCACATTGTGTGGCTATTATACATTTACTCATATTTCTTTTTTCCCTGGTTGTAAAGTTCTCAGACACAGGAAAAATAACTTTTTAATCCTTCAGTTCATTCCCTCATAGCAGATATTCCATAATCACCTTTTATCCTGAGGAAAATATCTACTGTTCTCAAAAACATTTATCATTTTCCATCGTATGTATTTTAGTTTTTGTTCTTATATGTTAACAATGCTAGTTTTCTTTCCATCAATACGGAATGACGAGAAAAAATTACAAATTAGCACAGGAATTTTTTGAGATGCCTTTACTTTTACTTTTAATTATCCTTTTACCAGAATGCAGGCAATTATTTCACCTGATGATCTTTTCTTATAATAATGTCATTTTTGTTCTTATATTGTCTTGCTTGCTACAAGTTTAAAATTTTTCTAAAGAACACCTTTCATATGTATGCTGTGTGTAAGATTAAAAGGTAGAAGTAACTTCAAAATTGGAAGTAACATTGAAATGAACTTTGTTTTTTTGTGGTACGCAGGCCTCTCACTGTTGTGGCCTCTCCTGCTGCAGAGCACAGGCTCCGGACGGGCAGGCTCAGCGGCCATGGCTCACGGGCCCAGCCGCTCCGCGGCATGTGGGATCTTCCCGGACTGGGGCACGAACCCGTGTTCCCTGCATGGCAGGCGGACTCTCAACCACTGCGCCACCAGGGAAGCCCGAAATGAACTTTGTTACCTGAGGAGTTTGTGTACGGAGCAGTCTGTGCTCAGGTTTATAGATGAACGGGTGTGTGTGAACTGAAACCCTAATGTCTCATTTACTCCATGATTCCTTCTAATGCATAACTTGGACCCTCTGAGCAGCTCTAATCAGAGCTTTATTCTCTAAAGATTACTTTCTCTGGAACTTGGTTTTGTATAGGCACTATTCTGCCAATTTACAAATACCACTGTTTGGGATTCCTTATAATTAAAAAGCACTTTTGTGGTTGAGGGTCCGCCTGCCGATACAGGGGACACAGGTTCGTGCCCCGGTCCGGGAGGATCCCACATGCCGCAGAGCGTCTGGGTCCGTGAGCCATGGCCGCTGAGCCTGCGCGTCCGGAGCCTGTGCTCCGCGGTGGGGGAGGCCGCAGCGGTGAGAGGCCCGCGTTCCACAAACAAAACAAAACAAAAAAAGCACTTTCAAAATATCACTTAATGTCCAAAACAACTCTATGATTAATAGCACAGATGTTATCATACCAAATTCAGATATCCTAAACTGAATTTGATAAGCACGCGGAGGTTGATGTCTTATGTTATTAGAATAAACTCCTTTTCTGTTCTGCTCTCCTTTGTATCTCCTTGACACATAGGCAGGAGTCTCTCACAGTGTTCTCCAGCCCAGTTGCTAAAGTTCACATTTACATTTGTAATGGGAACATTTCTGAACCTCTGCTGGCTCTTCACAGGTTGTTTATTGCACACTGGTGACATAACCATTATCTTTTCACTCTAATCTTCCTTGTCAATGTAACATCTGAAGTGCGGCATAGAGGATTAGCGGTGCCCTGACTTAATCAGTTTATAAAAATCTCCGGAGAAAGCCACCCTCCCATTCATACATCGCAGATGTTTTGCTTTCACTTGATTAGGCAATTGATTTGGCCCCCAGTGCCTCAAGAAAGGAAAGATGCTCTCACCATTTATTTTTATACTAAAGGATGGCAAGGGAATGGGACAGGTCATGTCTAGTACAGCTGCATAGAGAATAAAGCATTCCAGGAAGCTGCTGTGCGTTGACTTTACCAGCTGGAAAAGGGGATAGAATAAGGTCTCTGCAGACATTTTATTCTTTTCATCCCATAACCTGCTGAAGTGTGGTCGAATGCACTGTGATTCACAACACAGCAGGACCTTCTCTACTATAATTCATGCTTTATATATAGCAGCTGTATGTTGGAAAGATTACTAGGAAACCGTTGGGAGAGAAGTCGAGTTCAAGTTGCTTGCACAGGTGAATGAGCAGTACAGCTAGGTTGCAAGACTTTTCTCCCCTTTCAGCTTATTACCAAATGAACCTATTAAAGGTTCACTTAAAGGAGTAGAGGTGGGACAATGTGTCTAAGTGATGTCTTCAGTAATTTAGTTCCACAACTGTTACTAACTGTCCTCCTGTTCAATTCTGTATTTCATTTGATGGAATCTCCGATGTAACTATTCTGCTTGTGGCTGTCCAGCTATTAAGAAGATACTCTGAATTTAAATGTTGCACTACCAGTTTATTACCATGCATTTTCTTCAAGCATATTTCTTAGCCCAAATAGCTGAAGATTTAATTTTTAATATAACATATTCTAAAAGTGTTATTTCCTGGTAAGCTATTACAAGCAAAAATTAATAATAATATTGGTTATTTAATTCGGTCTTCAGGCTACTAGAGGCATTTAGCTAGAACTATTTGCTATTTGACATTTATTTTTACAAAGTTTCTTATTTTATTTGGGGGGATGTATTTTGACTTACATTATCATCCCAGCTCAATATATCATCAAAAGAATGAGAACTTACTTTTAGTGAACAAAGTTTACTAGAAATAGTGTATTGCATGTGTATCTGTTAAAGTAATAGATTTTTTGAAGTTTTAATTGTATTAAACTTAATTAAGCATTTCATGAATAATATTGTTATTTTTGTCTTTTTATTATTTGAACGTTTGCATGTTAAGGAATAGGGTCATTTGTCATTGTGTTGTTCCTTGGAATGTGACTATCCATGATGAGGTAGAAAACACCCTTCTCAATAAACAAGTTCACAATATGTTATCCAGTCTCTCTTCATTTCACATGGCACAGTTTATGACAACTAAACTACAATTACAGCAACAGCCATGAATATCCCATAAAGACAATCACCTTGGAGCCCATGCTTGTTATAAGAAAGGGTATTCAGAGCAGAGTTGTGAAGAAGAGGTGAAATATAATCAACAATGCATCTCTCAATTATATGTTTCTGAAATACAACATGAGAACAAATATTTTCATATAAAATTTAAAAAGTAATTTCATAAAAATTTTATATTGGTCTCTAGCAGGAAATTCAGTGTTTCCATACAGCTTCTTCTTTACCTGTGTGAAACATGAGTATTTAACATGCCTGTGAAAGCTAAGGTATTCTGAAAATGTGAATGAGTCAGATACATTTGTGTTTATGATCAACAGTGGGTGCACGGATCACCATGGAGATGAATAATCCTTTTAATCCTTCTTAGAATACATTTTCAAAACCACAGTGTAATCACTGCATAATGAGAGTTACACATGCCCCCAGATAAAAGTACATGTACTAGTATGAATAATTCTAAGAAGGACCCCTTAAACTGTTCTTTACAGATAATTAGGTTCATGAGATTAAGAATGTACTCTGAAGATTAGCCAAGAGACCCTACTTCAGAATATTGTAACATGTGAAAAGCCCTTTCAGGCCATATGGTGATGAAGAGTGCTATGGCCTCCAGGGAGCCTTGTCAGACTTTGCCACAATCTGTTGCCAGGTCCCACAGTTGAAAGCTGATTCCAGAGGAGTTTAACTCCAGGAAGTCTCCTGGAAGACACTATCAAGATTACAAGGACAAAACAACTGCCCTGCTGCATTTCTGTCTGTTACATGTTTCTCTTCCCATTTGTTTATTGTGTCATAAATCCACTTCTTTCTCTCTTAACCTAAAATACTCAGTGGCATTAACGCTAAGAACATCCACCTAAGCTGAGTGAATTTCAAATTAACCCTGTGGTGACGCAGAGAATACATCAAGTCTCTAAAATCTCATATTTGCATCAATTTATACATCTTGTCCTGTACATATTTCAAATAAAGAAGATAAGTTATACAGCTTTACATGAGGAATCATCCAGTAAGTGACCATTCTTGTTATGATTATTATACTCTTTTGAGGTTGGATTTGCATCTGAAAAAGCAGCAGAATCTTGTCACTCCAAATGCCTAGACTTCTGGGATTTCAAAAAGAGTAAATGTCAATAACGACAATACTAGGGCAGACACAGGATTGCCAACTTTTATTTTGCCAAGTGTTAGTATGTTTTAAGTGACTTCTACTATCATTTTAATAAAGGAACATCCTCTAATTTTAATTTTGACACTAAATTTGGGACAGACATGCTCTTAAAGGATAGGCCTTTTAATTGAGTAAATTAGTAATCTTGATAAAAATGAACCTTAGAAGTGGCCTCATATATTTTAAAGGGGGTTGAAACCCAGAGCCACTCACTCTTCTGTTAGTGTTTCTGGATTTGCATAATGCCTATCTAAATATATAAGCATTATGCAAATCAATAAATATTTGCTATATAATACTGACCATATTTAAATCTTGAAGACTGAAAATTTGCTATTATTAAATATGTCATGGGTTATTTTGTGGTCCAATTTTTTAACACAGTACCTTTAAGATCATACTCTCACAAAGATAATCAAAGAGCTGGATACTTAGTGACTTAATTGATGAGATCTTTCTGTTTTCAATCAAAAGTACAGCTATTATGATTATTTGCATGTATGTCTCTATTATCAGTCCATTTATCCATTTGTCCATTCATCCATATATTTTATCCAGATATTTACTGACAGTAAAAAAATACTTAATCAGCAGGCTTTATAAAATAGTTTATCTTCTTATTCTGTAAATTGCATAAATATAAGAGAATGTGCCTTTTCATTGGTTTACATTGTCATTTACACATAATTGTGGATGGTGTGGCAATGGAGATGCCACAATCTAAACCTGATGTTATAAGAACTTAGAATTTGAAAGTCAAAATTTATATTCAAACTTTGTTTTGCAGCTGTGCGTATTTTACTATTCTAGGTTCCTTCTGAATTTCAGAACTTCTAGAGAGTAAGGGAGGTTGGAGATCCTGAGGAAGGCCCTGGCATGACCAGGGCAGCAGAGGAGAGAGCTCAGGTGGCAGCATGGGATGGGAGTCATCCCACGGTGAGGGAGTCATCTTCTCCGTATTCCAATATTCTACCAAATCATATGGCCTAATATCTTAGGTAGGGTTTCCTGGTAAACAGAATTTGGAACAGAGACTAGCATGAAGCAACTTTATCAGGGAGTGACCACAGGAGCAATATCTATGAGAAAATGAATAAAATAGGATGGACAAAGGGATGAGCTGAACTGTAAAGCAATACCAGCAAAGGTGTTGGCAGATCCCACAAACTCAGAAGTTGAGATGGCCCTTTAGTACTGTCCACAACTAAGGCAGCGGGGGGCCAAGTTTTACATTCCACATGAACCATTTATTGCATACAGGCTGCTCTAGGAAAAGGAATGTTATTATGGAAGGGGTTCTCTTCAACTGAGGGCAATTCTCTGAAAGAGATTCAGGTGAGACCCAACAACTGACAACACTCCCATCAGTGCAGATGAATCCTCAGTCCGGAAGGAGGGATTTGAACAGCAAACCACAACATTTATTGCACTGCCCTAGTGTGTACCTGCCGAATATCAGCTCTATTCTTTCCCTGTTTGTTTTTTCTCTCCCCTGCACTTACATCATCTAACATAGTATGTATTTTATTTATACATTTTGTTTATTATATGTCTCCTTGCTTATACAGGATACAGGATTGTCCCAAAAGAATAACATGAGCCAACTGCTTTCTTAAAGAGTGCAACCCCAGAGAACAAGGGTTAGGTTAAAGGGAAATAGGACTGAGAAGTGAGGGAGAGCCAACACCAAGTGAATTAGCAAACCAGCAACCACCTGGAATCAAGCAAAACTGCTCAATCTCTTGAGACCATCCTGCAGACCATGTAAACAGCTACTTCTCAGATCAGCCCATGCTGGGAAAGGAGAGAGACCACTTTCTCTGCTGGCTTCTTCTCCCACTGATCAAAGTTTCATCCCACAGAACACTGATTTCTCTCTAGTCCTGAGCTGAAGATACATGTGCACATTATAAGACCACTCTTGAACCAAGGAATGCCACTTTTTGCATTTTATCCAAAGATATTCTCAAATGCAAGCGAAAAGACAAAAGTAATGTAGATACAAAGTTATTTACTGCAGCTTTGTTTACAACTGCAAAAGACTAGAATGACCCCATTGTCACCGGAGCAGAATGAGTAAATCACAGTAAGGCCGTATTAGACTATTGTGTATCCATTAAAAAAAGCTATACTATCTTTATTACTACATAAAATAAGCTGCAAGGTATGTTAAGTGGAAAAGAAAAAAACAAGAAACAATATATATACCTGGGAAATATGTGTTTTGTTGATACCTAAGAGCTAGAGTTCCAAATATGATCTGGGTCCTACCAGTGAGACAGATCCACCTCAACCTTTGCTCAGAACCAACCCACATGGAGAAAGAAACAATCTTGTGAGACGTGAATATAACCTGAAATTTCCTAGGGAGAGGGAGAGGCAAAATGTAAGGCATCTACGTTGTGGTGTGAATCCAGACAGAGGCACTGTGGATCTCCTGTCAACAATCATGGATGTGGCTTCATAGTTAGCCAAAAGAACTTTCTCTTGCAGTTCCAGTCTTAGATGAGGTGTAGTTTTCATAGTATCCCTGGATTTCAGCCTAAAGTCTGCTTCTTAAATGTCCCAATATTTCTATGAGCTATTTATAACTTTTTGGAAGAAACTTTCTCTTTAAGCTATGTAGCTAGTTTCTGTTGTCTGTAACTACATGCTGACATATAGAATATGCCACCAGGTTTGTATGAAAAAGCTTTTTTAGGGCTTCCCTGGTGGCGCAGTGGTTGAGAGTTCGCCTGCCAATGCAGGGGACATGGGTTTGAGCCCTGGTCTAGGAGGATCCCACATGCCGCGGAGCAACTGGGCCCGTGAGCCACAACTACTGAGCCTGCGCATCTGGAGCCTGTGCTCCGCAACAAGAGAGGCCGCGATAGTGAGAGGTCCGCGCACTGCGATGAAGAGTGGCCCCCGCTTGCCACAACTAGAGAAATTCCTCACACAGAAATGAAGACCCAACACAGCCATAAATAAATAAATAAAATTTTTTAAAAAAAAGGAAAAAGCTTTTTTAAAGGTATATGTAAAGTTGTTCTCTTGTGTGTACATAAAATATCTCTTGAAGACCCATGAGAACTGGTAATGTGGGCTGAGTCTAGGGAGGGAAATTAAAAGTCTTGGACACAAGGATAGGAGAGATACTTCATGATATGCTGTTTTAAATTCTGAGCCATATGAAAATATTTTTTTAAAAAACAAGGCAAATTTTACAAATATGGAATGAATACAAACATGTACTTCTTACAAACCTTTGGCTGGGAAACAAAAACATTCAATCAGTAGTATTTATTGAAATCTTACTACAAGCCAGAGACATGTGCAAGAAATAGAGTGGAGAACAAGACAGTTAAGTTTCCTAATGCTATGAAGGCAGACAGACTTCCTGTGAATAAGAGAATGAGCACATAGTAGCTATATGAACATCCTTAACATCATTTGCACAGAAGAGCAAGATTATCATATTATATTGATTAAGCTAACCATTTCAGTTCATTACCAAATCTTATTTCATACATACATTATATATATTGAATATTATATGATACATATATTTGTTATATATATTATATATACATACATATATGTATGTATGTGTGTATACCTATATATAATATTGTGATTGTACCTATTTAATAAGCAATATCTTGATTATTTGAAGGGGCTAATAAAGCTTCCAAATATTTACAACTTGTAAGTAAAAATAAGGTTTTGCATAATCTTTGTCAATCAACTATCTGAAGAAATATTTTGGTGGATTTTTTCCTCTATCAAATGATGCGTAAGTAGATGACTTCATGGTCACTCACAAGTCAGATGATGGTCATAATTTTAAATCTTCTGAATTTTCTCATCATCCAGGAAGAAGACTATGCTAGCTTTTTCAAAAATTATAAATGTCTTTGTTAATTATTCAAAGTGTCAAAGATAATCATGGAAAACACATTAAATCATTTGAAGATGGTACATTAAAAAAGGCTCCCTGAGTACATGTTCTCTTTAAGCTGTCTCTAGTTGACTAATCAAAACTGAAAGGTTTTTTGTTTGGTTTTTGTTGTTTTTTGGTTTTTGGGGTTTTTTCCTTGTTTGTTTGTTTGCTTTTTCCTGCTTGGAGCCAGGAAGCTGAGTGAGTAAACATTGGGTTTCTCACATATTATATAAAATTAGAAAATAATGTCATGTTACTCTTCATGGTTATGAAATTTAATATGTTCAAAATATATGGAGAATTCTCATTATTATTTTGTAGACCTTGGAATAGTCACATTTTGTAAAAGGAGGCAGGATCATATGGGTATTAAAAGCCTGGGCTCCAGACTTTCTGGAATGAGTGCCAGTTGATCCATTTATTATCATTGTGGCTTTCAACAAGTTAATCCCTCTACATCTTAGTTTCTTCACCTCTAACATGAGGATGATAATAGCACCTACCATAGAATGTTGTGGGGATCTCTTTACTCTTTCTCTTGCAAACCATTCATTCTCATCAGAGTAATGTGACAGAAAAAAGTCACTACGTCCAAAATCTGTTTTCTCCAGTAATAGAACTCTGATTTTTATCTAGACAGTGAATAAAGAACACATTTGTCTGTCTTCCTTGCAGCAAGATATGAATAAGTTTTGGTCCATAATATGTATACCAAGTGTCATTTGGTCACTTCTTTGAATCTTTCTTATGATGAAATTACTGGTGTATGCCTTTTCCACATTTTAAAAATTCTTTGTCCCTTGTTCTAGTCTATGGCTTAAAACTGGAAGTGGTGGCTAGAACACTACCCACTATTTTTTGCTAGAAGTGGTGAACTGAAAGAAACAAGGGTCTCTTGGACTTGAATTACCATGGCAAGCCTAGACCACCCACTCAGCAAGAGAGAGAAACATTATCTTATTTAAGGCACTGTTGTTTTGCATTTCTGATACTTTTAGTCAAGATCATGTTAATTAAAAAATAATTAATTGAGACTTAAAGGAAATGGATCAATACCCTGAAAACTTAAAGATTATTCTACCAGAAAAGAAAAAAGAAAAAGGAAGAAAGAAAAAGAATACAAGATAACATGAACAAGCTTATGAATCAATAAAACTAAACAAAAATAGGACCCACAATCTAGGGGGAAAACAAAGCTGAGATGAAAATGCAATGGGGGGATCTCACTTCTACCAATATGGCAAGTTAAATATTCAGGAAAATTCTCCTGTTCTAAAACACAAAGGAGTGTTTAAAATTATTTTAAAAACACTTTTTAATGTATTACTGAAAGCAAAACAGACTGAATGAATGACAAACTAAGCTGTCACAAATTTGGGGAACCTAGGATTTTTAAATGTCTTTAGGGGAATGAGATAAGGCCTAGATCCTTGATGAGGTGGAAAAGAGACAATTGCAAAAAGACAGAAGTTTCAAAGGGCTAAATGCTCAGTGGAAAAATATGCTAGAAAAACTCTACTGGGAGTCCACTAGGAAATAAGTAGTTTTTTAAAAGAAAAAGACTCCATCTTTTTAATGGTATTGCATATTAATATTAGAACTTTAAAGAAGCAATATATTTTTGACACAAAAAATCAAAATAAAACATTTATGAGGTACAGAATTTCCTTCAGTTTTTCTTTGGTTTTGTTTCTATATTAAATGCTTTATTTTTAAAGCTTTTATAATATGATTTAATTTTTATAAAATGCTTTTTTCTGTCTATATATCAAATTTTGTTATGATCTTCCTTTTTGTATATATGTGAGGATAACTAATATTAGTTAATTTATTATTGTTATTTATTAATCATAAATAATAATCATACTAATATGCATATATGTGAGGAGATCTAATATTAAAACTGGTTATTCTTGGGTGATCGATGTGAATTAGGTTATTATATTCTTTTATTTTTCTGTATTAGATTTTTAGAACAAGCATGTCCTTCAATAAAACAAAAGAAAACAAAAACCAGCTTGAAAATAGTTGCCAAATTCAAAAGAAAACGTAAACAAAAGGAAGAAAGCTCAAATTTATAAGTAGTTGAAGAAGGAAAACAAACTTGAATTCAATATAGCAATATCGGGACTTCCCCGGCAGTCCAGTGGTTAAGACTTCACCTTCCAATGCACAGGAGGTGGGTTTGATCCCTGGTTGGGGAGCTGAGATCCCACATGCCTCGTGGCCAAAAAACCAAAAAACATAAAACAGAAGCAATATTGTAATAAATTCAACAAAGACTTCAAAAATGGTCCACATCAAAAAAAGCTTAAAAAAATAATATAGCAATATCATGCATGGTACTGTGCAGAGAAATTAAGAAGTACGGTAAGTATAGCTCAGAAAACAAGAGCTACCAAATCAACAGTCACAGGAGCAGGAAGTCCAGGGATCTTTTTGTATAAGGACACTGAATCTCTTGGAATATAATAACAAGACATGGAGCAAATACAGAAGGCATCTCCAAGGCCTTGTAACATGCTAGGAAAATGGAGCCAAGGAGAAAACTAGCTTAGCTAGAGAATGACTGCCACCTCCCTAGGGAAGTTAGATTGGAGATGCTGGTGAAGGAATCGGTGTGTATATGCACTATCTTTAACCCTCAGTCACTCTGGCAAGCTGGTTAGGGTACTGATGTTCTGGCTAGGGAAATCTTCAACATTAATGTCTTGGATATGCTTTGGCCAATAATGAATTAAAAATTGACAATAAAATGATAACTCTGACCCCAAGAGATACTATATTAGACTATGTTTTCAATGACTCCAACATATGTATAGACAGGGACTATTATAGTAGTATGTCAAATACTTTTGTTCTTCTTTTAATATTAATATGAAAATGGGGAATTTTAAAAAGCAAACTTTGGAAGAATGCAACCCTTGGCCAAACTCTGCAAACCCCATTTTTCAGCTCTAGCTGACTTGATGAAAGTGGTTGCCATTTTTCAAGTAAATGGAAGATTAGATTGATAACTCAAGGTATTGAACAGGAATAATTTCATTTATTGATTCATAGGTTTTCATTATAATACAAATATTTACTAATTTTAAAAATCACTATAATAATGTGATAACTCAGATGTCATTCTTTGAATTTAGTCATTAAAGTACTTCACCATGCAGCAATCATGTCTTGCAAAAATAAATAAATAATAAAGACCAAGATCTCAGCAGATTTGGATGAGGAATGTTTTCAGTATATAATTTTTTAATTATAATTTTAAGAATTTTTTCCTTTTTACAATTTGTCTTGTTTTAGCAGCCAATTTTTGCAACGAAATAAGTTTAAAGTGGGAAGTAGCAGACCTGTTGCTCTGATGCCTATGTAAGTTGCCTTAGAACGGCAGCAGCCTGGCACTTAAATTTTGCACTCTGCAACTCGTAATTTATCAAGATGCTTGAACATACTCAGAAAGAATTGTGCGAGTAGAACATGGAAATAAATAAATAAATAAGCCAGATAAGAGTTTTCCTCACCCCCTCCGTCACCCCAATCCTTTTCACAGAAGAGCACACGGCCAATATCATCAGGTATGAAATGAAAGTTTTTGTTCATTGAATATGGTGGAGACATATTCTGGGGAAATGTACTGCTATCATGAACCAAGAGCTACTAACCCCTGGTTACTCATAAGTAGAGAGTAACTTAATTCAGTTTGAGGGATTTTTTTGTTTGTTGGGGGGTGTTTTATAGTGGAAGAGAATAATAAGATGTTTATTCGTGTGTTTTTAAATCCAATAACACAGCTATAATAACAATATATGGTAAAAATGACATATTATAAACTACAGTCTTATTTGGGAACCGTTTTCAAATGAAGCTGAAAGGAGAGAGATAAAGGAATATTCCATTCATACTATTTTTAAAATAAAAAAAGGAAGTCCTAGAGAATACACAAATTCTAGGATGTTAATTTTATAGGCCTGAGATGCTCTTCACTGACATAAAGAATGCAGGGCAAGCAGATGCTGGATGGGGAAAGTATGACTTCTTCCTTTAGCATATTTAGAATGTGTCCTATGGTCATTTAAGTGAACTAATCCAGGAGGCTTCACAAAGAAATCTAGTCTGAAAAGATAGATGTGTGAGTCATCAGCACAGGGTGCAGTTTGGGCCTAGACAATTTAATGCTGTAGCCTTCATGCTTAGCCCAGAGTTGTGCCCACACTAAGCTAGATGCCCACATTTTTGAGCCTTTTTATTTTGAGCTATTTACTGTTGCTCATGCTTGATTCTTACCACCAAATTAATTTGAACTTGCTTTTTTTATGAATTCATAGGGTCACTTCAAACATGAAGTAAACATTATTAATTTGCTTGAGGAAATCGGAGCATTTGGCTCAGCAGAGCATGCAAAAATGACCTGCTGATTCTTCCACATGAATGTCTCTTCACCACTTCAGACCCAACATGCCCTAATCTAAGCGTCTAATTTTCCCTGAACGTGGGCTTCTCTCCTGGGCACCCTATCTTGTTGTCTATATTATTACACCATCCTCCATCTCACCCATGCTTGAAACCTTTGAGTTTCAAACAATATACACTTAGTCTTATCAATAATTGCAATTGAAAAGTATAAAGGAAGACGCGTTTGACTCTTTAACCCTATCAAAATGTTCTATTCAAAAATGAATTAGGGCTTCCCTGGTGGCCCAGTGGTTGAGAATCTGCCTGCTAATGCAGGGGACACGGGTTCGAGCCCTGGTCTGGGAGGATCCCACATGCCGCGGAGCGGCTGGGCCCGTGAGCCACAACTACTGAGCCTGCGCATCTGGAGCCTGTGCTCCGCAACAAGAGAGGCTGCGATAGTGAGAGGCCCACGCACTGCGATGAAGAGTGGCCCCAGCTTGCCAGAATTAGAGAAAGCCCTCACACAGAAACGAAGACCCAACACAGCAAAAATAAATAAATTAATAAACTCCTACTCCCAACATCTTCTTTTAAAAAAAAAATGAATTAGTATTCCTAATAGTAACAATCATTTGTTTTCTGAATTTAAAACTTTAAATTCTTACTAATTGCAAAAGTCCATAATGTCTGTATGAAGTGCTCAACTTCATGGAATAAAAATGGCAGCTCATGGTTTAAGAATATTTAAAAGATAAACAAGGAATAATGAAGCCTCAAAACTGTGGTTATTACGGATCAATTTACTTCATGTATCCACTCTCATGCAAAGAGAAGTTAATCACTAAACTGCAAAGAATATCACTGTCATTTTCAATTAAAAATGTATCCATTATTTTGGACCCTGCAGCGTGTCTGTAAGACATGATTTTTTTCTTCTCTCTGTGTATGCATAATCCAAATATATTTTGTCTGGTTCAGCCTTAAGTGAGATAATATTTCTTACTTAACTACTTGAAGACCATCTGGGGATCTGAAACCTCATTATGATAAATTAACATAAGTGGCTCATGGCTTAGGTAAGGCAAACATAGAAATCTATGTGTATATACATATATGTATAAATTCATACACACGCGCGCGCACACACACACACACACACACACACACACACAAACACACACACACATATTGAGTGATAAGAGGCCAAATAAAATATTCCACTTCAAACTACATCTCCTAGAAAGAAACTCTCCTGGAACCTAGTATTTCAGTCTTCATAATGGCGTCACGGCTCAGGTACTGATTATAAGGATATGATAATTCAGGAAATTAAGGAACACATGCAGGCTAGTCTCTCAGCAGGTACTCCCTCCTACAGAACAACTAGCACAGCTGGTCTGCTCAGCCCAAGTGCAGGCACAGCACCCGGCCCCACTTCAAAATCACTCCTCAGCATACCAGAGATTTCACGTTTCAATCTTAGCAAAATAGTCTTCGGAAAAAAAAAAAAAAAAGGTTCCCTTTGAGGTATTGTTTCAACTCTATGCTGGAGCAGACAAGAGTTTTACAAGGAATATATTGCATTATATCATTTCATTATAGTAATTAAACACCAAGTTGAAATTTTCAAGTAATTGTTTTTAATTCAAGATGATCAGTCAATAGGTCCAGAAATCATCACATAATTTCTTTTATTACATGAATTGTCTTTTGTGCAAAATGGACATAATAAGAATTATTTTCTTACCAATATCTGCCAAAAATCATTAGATGTTAATGACTGATAGGTTATTTCTGTACTTTTCTGGGGTTTGTTAGCTTCAAAAATAATTGTATCAGTCATTTTAGGCTGTGTTCTTAAACATGTTGACAAAAATACAACTCGCCTATTAGGAAATTAAACCAATTAGATAACTTTTAAGGCAATACTTAATTCTGAAATTCTATAAATCATGGATTATTTGACTAGTTAAATAATTCATCCAGTCATACCATAATCTTCAAATTCCTTTCCATCAAACTGAGATGGGACCTACCCATAAGTTATAAAACTCACCTGGCCAAGATTTCACAACCAGACTTCTATAGAGTAACTGCTTAATGGCAAAATGCCAAGAGGAATGAGGAAAAAAGAAAAACTTAGTTTAGCTATACACAACCTAATCCATGAATAATTCAGAGTTGACTATAAAGAGCACGAATCCAAACTGGCAAGGCTCCAGTGTTTTTTAAACAAATATGTAAAGTTTTTCTTTAACTTCTGGAATCTTAAGGCATACAAAGTTGCTGCCATTCCTATAAGTCCTTCAAGAACTTAAATTCTGGGAATATATATTTCTTCTCTCTTACCACAGTTCAGCGTTATCCTTAGTGAGGCTGAGATAATTATGGTGAAAGAAAAACTTAGTTTTAAAACCTGTCTACCTCCTCTTGGTATGATATTGTGCATTTTAATTTCTGTTCATCCCCCAGTTATCAGTTTCTGTGATACCACAGAAACTGTAATACCACAGTAATACCACAGAGGGTTTCATGAAAGTAAATGGAATAAGCATGTAAAGAGCTTGGCACTATATCTAAAATCCTAGAACAACCATCAACATTGAGCACATAATATGCCATTTGGATTTACCAATTATGCCTGTGATGAATCCCGTCACATAACCCACCCCCATTTCAGTTCCATGCATAACGCCAGGACCCTCTCAAATTGCCAGTGGTGTTTCTGCTTTGAGCCTCAAAGCTTTCTTTAAAGCCAAGGAAGACAGATCAGCCCATAACTGAATGAAGTTTCCTCCCTGTTGTAACTTTCAACCAATGGGGGACAGGAGTTAGTGGATTAATTCCCCAGCCTCCCTCTTTCCTGGTGGGACAATTCTAGGGTGTCCCTTAGAAAGCCCCCATGGTATTGAACCCCAGCTGGTCACGTCATAACCAGCCCATTAATTTACCCTCTACTGGCTTTTCTCCCTTCCCTCTCTCTCTCCTTCATACCTCACTTTGTTTCCTAAGGTTAATTCTCAAATAAACAACTACGCCCAAGTCCTTATTTTAGGCTCTGCTTTCCAAGGAACTCAACCTAAGACAAGCACATAATATATGCCAGTCACTGTGCTAAGTACCTTTAGGATTGACTCATTTAATCTTCACAATAAACCTATAATGCAGCTACTATTATGAGTCTCATTTTACAAATAAGGAAACAAGCTTAATTGCTTAAGTTCTCACAGCTAGTAAGTGACAGAGCTAGGTAACTGAAGTAACATGAAACAGTAGAGCACCTGAAAAATGCCCTGATGTAGATCCCATTATTTCCCAATGATGCTCAATAAATGTGGTTTAACTGTAATTAGGTTCTGTAACAACCACGGCTCTCTGAATTTTTAGCTACTGGAATTGCTTTAGGGATCACTTTATACTATCTGAATTTGCCACCTTTCTTTTAAGCTAGGAATCAGCAATTCAGTTTCTCTTGGTTACAGTGAGAGCAGAGCAGGTTATAGGGACACTGTAAATTCAACCAGGGTCCTCCTCTCCCTTGCTGAAATTTCCATAAATTGAGACTGTTTGCTAAGTCCCAGACAAACACTATCTCACTTAATCCTGACAATATTCCTAAGAGGTCAGTAATTCTATGTAGACCATAGGGATGGGGGAATTTTAAGTAACTTCCCAAATTTACAGAGGAAGTATGCTATGGTGGAACCAAAATTACCCACATGGGTAATTTTTAGTTGTTATTGTGCCCCTTCAACAGAATTTGACATTTAATCTTTCTGGAAGCACTCTCTTCCCTTGGCTGCCGTGATTACACTTTTTCTGGTTTCCTCTGCCTTGCTGGCTTCTGCTTTACAGTTTGTTTTGAACACTACCCAAAAAATTAAGTATCAGAGGTCCTTTGAGCTCCATTTTAGGCTTCTTGTCTCACCCTACATTCTCTCCCTGGGCAATCTCAGCTATGCTATCAGAATTAATTACTATCTATAGGATGATGATATACAACATTTATATCTTTAAACCTGACCTGTTCTCCAATTTCCTGTTCTTCAGTATTTTCTCACATGTTCAGGTGCCTACCTGACATCTCCCTTTGAGTATATCAATGACAGCTCAACTCCATCTGCCCAAACCAAATTGTTATATTATATTATATATTATATTATTATATATAATATATATTATATATATAATTATTTCAGATCCGTGACTATATCTCTAGTCCAAGTTATCCTTATTTCCTTTGTAAAAATTGCCAATTCTGCCTAATTGGTCTATAGCATCAACCCTGTCCTGTTTGTTAAGTTCTCTACATTGCAGCCACAATGTTCTGATCAAAAGACAAATTTCTACCACTGGCAACAAGATTTTCCAAAATGCTGAAAAGTTCCTTGGAAACAAAATTAAGTAAAATCTTCCCATTTTTCCTATAATACGTAATTGTATTCCTGAAAATTTTAATATATATTGAAAACATGCAAAGTCTGCTATATATTTATAGGTAGATTCTAGACTTAGTAAATATATATAAATATATAAATGTATATAAAACATTATATATAAGAGTGGTATGTGTGCATATACAAGCAACTGAATACTTAGGACATTCAATAGCTGTAAAGGATTGAGAACGATCCTTCTTTGTGAGGGATTATGTCATAGGCTGGCATCTCCCCAAAACATACAATGAGAAACAGACACGGGTATAAGGAAGGAAAAAAGAGAATATAGGGTAAGTTAACCTGTGGGATGTTGCTGTGGGTGAATGGGACCCAGCCCACGGGATTGCCTCTGAGAAACCAGGCAGAACACACCTCAGAAGTATCTTCTACCCAAGGACAGGAAGGCTGGGGCATTCATCCATGGATTCCCATGACCCGCTGGGGTCTTTAACTACTCCCCACCTCGGGGTTGCCCCTGCTTGTGGCTGAGTAAGCTCCTGTGATGCTGGAGAAAACTCTCAGCCAGAGAAGAAGAGATGGAGATGTCTGAGGTGGAAACTGCCTACTTTAGCTGGGAAGAGGCAGATAATAAATGCATTACAAGATAACTAGGGCTGAATCCACACACTAAATGCCAGCGGTGCCCCCAATTCATTGCGACTTCAAGAAAGGTGCCCCCAAATTTTCAAAATATGTCCTGAGGTAAGTTAGCACCCCCTTGGTTAATAAATATTTGATCAATATTGTACAGCTATTTAATAATAAGTATTAGCTGAATGAGTCAGTTAATTAGCATAAACAAGGAATTTTTTGTCTCTCTAATATCTTCTTTTAAAATTCTAGTATAAAATGTATGTTTTGTGAATGAAGTTAATTTACATTTTATATGAAGCACAGTTTAGAGGAGATTTTTTTTTTAAAGCAAGTAACTGCCTGAATTTAGTGTCCACAGTTCTTCTCCAAGTTTAAGTTACTTAAAAGTTTAAGTTATTATTTAAAATAGCTAATGAAAATAAAACTACATCTTTACCTGGGTTATTAAATGAATTTCTATGTTATACTACCATCACCTCCTATTAGACTGGCCTGTTATTAAAACAAAACATTTATTTTGTGCCAAAAAGCTAATGTTAGAGGCAAAGCAGTGAGTTAAACAGTGGATTTTTTAAAAAATAAGTCAACCAGGTGCTGTAAATACATAAATTCCTATAATCTACTGAGTACACATAACCACACAGAGCCGTTCATGATATTAGTGCATTTTAAAAGTTAGCATACACCCAGACACTAACTGATGGGATGCTCATCTGTTCAACCTTCAAAGCATAATAATTAATGTGACTTTCCAGACGGTTCTATCGCTAGGCTTTCACAGAGGGAGAAATGTTTTCCGGCTTCCCTATAAAACATAAGACCCAAAACTTCTCAGTTTCTGCTGCCTGGTAAGAAAAATAGAATTGGTTGGAGCCAATGAGTTTATTTGTTCTTTTAAACCATAGCAGGTATAAATCGACTCTGGTAGCATGTTTCCATGAGGCAAACAAAACCCTTGAGTGTAGGGCTGTGCTTTCTTTAGATGGGTGTTACCTATAACACCTGAACTCTGCGGTGTCCTTAGGCCACCGTCACTGTGGCAGATTTCCAGTTGTGAGTAATCTTCACTTGCTGGAACTTTAAACAGTTACAGATGTGCCATATACGTATGTTTTAATTATGGTAATCACCGTGCCCTGACATTCACTCAAAGAAGGCATTCTATATTCAAAGGCAGCGCTCGAAGTGTCAGAACAGCATGCCCTTACTTGGCTACTTTCTTAATAGCACATTTGCTTCTGTCACAGATTCGGTGTCCTGTGCCCATGTGGTCTGACTAATCTTACTGGTCCTACAATTATTTTGTCACTGTAATGGCTGAAGGGTGATCTATGAAAGGCAGTGGGGTTTTTTCCCCCCTTTTTCTTATTGATGGCTCTGTCTGGCAGAATCTACAATACTAGTGGTTGATATTTAATTTTTATGTATACAAATTTCAAGAGGAAAATTGCACACAAAGCACAAGAAAAATAGAACTCACTATAGGGAACATTAGGGATAGCAGCTATACACTTTTTTGTTATACCTACCTACATAAAAAGAAGAGAAAAAGAAAGAGAGAAAGTGGGTAATTAATAGCATTTTAAATGTGATATTTTAATAAATTAGCAACAAAGCTAATATTCATCAACTGTATGTAGAAAATGCTATTTGTACAAAAATATCAACGACTAGTCATGTTACAATGATGCAGAAGGGAATCCTTTTCCTTTTAATTTTTCTTCAAGCTACTAAATAGATTTGTTCCACCTAAAATGTCTACAATTTCCCACATCTTTAGAATAAAACCATTTGTCGATGGAGTAACTTCAGAAGTAATTTTTTTCAGTACAAGAAATCAACCATCAAGGAACATAATAAAATGAATCTGGAAATATGTTAATCCCCTACTTATTCAACTGTACTAGAGATTTAATATTGATATTGCTGGGAGCTGAACAGGAGCCAAACTAATTCCACAGAAGTGCTCTATCTGCATATTAACTACTGAAAATGCACAGAGACACAATCCTATTTATGCTACCCTGCAGCATCTGATGTGATTTAGGTTTGCAATCTCTTCAGCTTTTTAAATGTGTCGCTATGCCCCACTCCCACATACCTGGAGACAAGTGCGCCTTTCAGTCAACTTTCAGGACATTCTCCATCATACATTCTGCAAATGTAAATATTTAGAGACATGAGAATTCATTTTATTTCACTGGCTTATACGTTTCTTTTATTCCTGTGTTTAATGTGGTATCCATTGAATTACAAATTTTCTGGAGAAAATATGTTGTCTCCTTTATTTACTCAAGTGTAGCTAGATTATCTTTGTGACATACATAGTTACCAGTAGTCTTCTGGAGACTACAAACACAAATTTGAGATTATAGTCTTGACATGACATAAAATTTTAATCAGCAGGAAATAAAAGATAAATGATTTTTCTATTTTCATAACTTCTGAGTTTGGTAGTAATGTTCCATAGAAGGTAACTTTGATGTCTATATAATTTCCAGAAATGATCTTAAAAACTCCAACTTCTCTTTGAAAATATTTAGATGATTACTTTGTAAATTAAACAGTAAATTTTTAATTTTAAAAAAATTAAAAAAAAAAGAGACATAAGAAGATGAATTCACCGACTCTTGGCTGAGGTTTTAAAGTAAATATGTGGCCATATATACACTACTAAATGTAAAATAGATAGCTAGTGGGAAGCAGCCGCATAGCACAGGGAGATCAGCTCGGTGCTCTGTGACCACCTAGAGGGGTGGGATAGGGAGGGTGGGAGGGAGGGAGATGCAAGAGGGAAGAGATATGGGAACATATGTATATGTATAACTGATTCACTTTGTTATAAAGCAGAAACTAACACACCATTGTAAAGCAATTATACTCTAATAAAGATGTAAAAAAAAAAAAGTAAACATGAAAAAATACCCCCAGAATGATAAATAATATATTCTAGAAGAAGGAGGTCATGCTAGGGTATTCCCAGCATTATAATGTAGTAAATATATAGAAAGCTATATAGCTAGACCAGCTATAGAGAGATAGAGATAGTTTCAATAATACCAACTATGTAAAGAAAAGCTTAATTCAATCTTGGATGAAGGGAATGCCAGGTAAAACATCTAGGGGACACAGCCCAAAGGAACATAATCAAAAACTCTGAGATGGGAAGATTCACAAGATTCATGCATACTGAAAGGAGGAATCCGTTTCAAACAATAGTGAAACTTTGCTGTAAATCATATATTTTACCTGTTCCTATAAAAAAGAATTTGATTTGATAATTAAATACGTACACTGTGTTTAAGCATTGCATTCACCTATTGACTAAGTGAGATTCAACAGTATACTGGAATCTCCTGGAATTAGAAAGAAAGAAAATCTACCTGTGTCTCTATTTTCCATTTTCTCTGGTAGAGGAATTTTGTCACAATACTTCATAGCCACAGCTTCCTCCTTGATCTTTTCTACCTTTTCTGTGTGTGTGTGTGTTGTTGTTTTTTTCAATTTCCTTCAAAGAATAGCTAATGAAAAGAATTGCTCTTGATTAAGACCAAGGAAAAGGCTAAGCAATCCTTTGTTGTACTTTTTGAACCAATACACTTCTGACTACCCTCTTTCATACTTCAGGCAATGTAGCTGCCAATCAACCCTTTCCTTTTCATCCAAGGAAGAAAACGTCGCAAAGAAAAAGTTGCATCCCCAACGCACATAGCCACATACAGTACTTCTCTTTGTATGTTTATCCTACCACTCCTTGACAAGAGAGCTAAAAGCTGACTTAATAGGACTGAATCTAACCCTGAAATAAATGAGGAAGAAGATTCTGGAAATATGAGCATTTCTCTCCTCCTACAATTTCCCAAAGTCACTGCAGCATAGGAAACCTCACTACACACTTTGATGTTTCTTCAAGATAAGGGATGTTTAGATTTTCTTCAATATTACAGTCAGAGGGTGTTTCAGTTCTGAAATAATGCTAATTTCTAAGATCAAGTAAAATAATAAGACTATGTGTTAAATTCAAATAATAATAATAAGTGAATACTAGAAAAATTATAGTAAATCAAGACAATCTGAACATCACTGAAGGATGGGGATCCAGAAACTAATCTTTACAGTAGCTGTGCAGTACTTAGAACCTCCTTATAATGAAGAATATAGACAATTTCCTTTGCATATTGTTTTTTCTCTTTTCATTTATTCATCGTACAATGCATATGTATCAATATGAGTAGGTTAGAGCTCTTCCAGGATTGCACATCAGTTTGCTATAATTACATTGTAATATAAATGGCTGAAGAGACTTTGTATGAGTCAATCAGTGACCTTGATTTATTTTTCCAGGTCATGGAGATCCACCTTTGAACCTCATCAAAAATTCCAACTTAATAGCAGGTGTCAGCCTTTAATATTCCTCTGTCACAATCAGATCTGTCAGAAAAAAATCCTACAAATAATAAAGCAAATTGGAGAAAATTTTTATTTTTCCATCTTTATTTTATGAATTATTATTGAAAAATAAAATACAGCTCATATGACACAAGGCAAGGAGGAAGAATAAAAATTTTATATATACCCTTTATACTCTGTACTTTCCTTTGGAAGCAGCAGACTGAGAGAGAGTAATTTTTTTTTTTTTGGATTGGAGGATAGTAAGTAAAGCTTCCATATTCCTGGTTACTTTTCTGAGAACAGCACAGCACTTAAAACTGCATCTGTTCAAGAACGCTACAACCCCTCTTAGTGTTAGAGGAAGCCTTTCAAATGTTATTACATTTAAAGCTGGATAGTACATTCAAGTACTGTCACATTAGAGGAATCCTAGCCTGCTGGCCACCCTTTCGATAAAAGCATGTGATCAAATTTAAGCCCAGGTTGGTAGTGTCAACATTCCCATGTCAAAGCAAATTTGGAGCTGATGAAAACAAGCCTGGCTTGCTTATCAATCTGAGATAAATAAATGTTCCAGCTGGGCACACACATTTTAAATAAGAATTTGATAGAGACCCCGCTTTCTAGAAGAAATTCACCCAAGCATTTTTAACTTGTAGTTATCTGGGCCAGCTCTCTGTGATGGGCTGCAGTGAGACAAAGACATGGTGTGGGGCTGCCAGGTTGAGGGGAAGAGGAATCAGTGAACCTAAAATGGCAGCAACATCCATTGAAGCTGGGTAATTGTATTTGCCCATTCAGAAGGGACCTCCTCAGCTCCAGGCACACACCCCTCTGAGACCCCAAAGAGCCAAGCTCATGGAATTGGAATGACCTCTTTTTACCAGATGACTCGAGGGTTATGATGCCTCTTTTACATGTGGGGGGGATAACCAATGGGGAAATTCACTCCCAGTTACTGTTTATCTCTCATTCATTGCCATCCCTCTCCTCTGCACTCTGTTCTAAGGCAGGAGACCAGTGTGTGACATTCGGGATTTCAAGGAAAGCTACACCAACTTCTGCTCAGGACGCTTAGCTAATCTGAAGAAAGTGATGGCAAATTAGAGATTGAATATAGCTAGCAGTGTGCGATGAAATGTTTAACAACCATCTCTCAGGGGTGTGGGAGTCAGGGGAAGCCTGGCAATTTCTGTGATATGGCTGATTTCAAACTACCAACATGATGATGTCACTGGGAGCTGAGAAAATATGCAAGTAGTTGGCTCTCAAGCCGGCTGCCAAGCACCACTGACTATAATTCCAACAACGCAGGAAACCATTCACTTCCATCCCAAAGTTCCTTATTTCTGAACATCAAAACCTGGTTGACTCTGAAAATTTCTATATGAGAAGTAGCAAAAAGAAATTTGTATAAAATAGCATCAATAGAACATGCAATAGCAACAGAGCTTTAAGAGGTCCCTGCTGGCCAAATGTAAGACCATTTTACAATTTTATAAAATTTTGTTTTTGTATGGGGTTATAAACCACTGAATAAAATAAAAAGCCATGAGTCCATATTAAAATAAATAAATAATGAGGGAGAAGGGAAAGATCTTCCTTACAGTAGAATACCAACTGATAAATGCACAAGAAATGATGGAATTAGAAAATCACCTCCATCCAATAACCATGGTCATTGAGGAAGAACAAAAAATCTGTGGAGGGAAAGGAATATTTACATTGTCTCAAAATATCTTCTCACATATGACATATTAATGACCACTTTTTAAAGTGAACAAAGGATACCATCCTAAAGGAATGATCAAAAGTTTACATCACCAATAATATAGATAAAAGCAAAACAAACAAATAGACAACAACAAAATCAAGATATGCCCTAGATGTGATGCACTGTGAAGGATACAGTACGACTTCTGTGAAATTCTTGACAAATGCATAAATGGAATCAAATCATGAGGAAAAATCAGACAAAACATCAGACAAAGCCTTCAGTTATTCTACAATATAACTGGCATGTACTCTAAAGTATGTCAAAGAATGAGTGAGAGGAAAAAAAGAAGAGTGAAGAACTATTCCAGATTACATGAGTCTAAAAGAGAGATGATGACTAAACACAATGAGTGATCTTGCACTGGAAAAAAAAGCTAAAAGGACATTATTGGGACAACTAGTGACATTTGAAAATCGACATAAATTGGGTAATTAATGCATCTTTTTTTATGGAAAGGCATGTTATTTTAAATATAGCTGTGTGTACATGTCAATCCCAAACTCCCAATCTATCCCTCTCCCCTCCCCACCCTTCCCCCTTGGTAACCATAAGTTCATTCTCTAAGTCTGTGAGTCGGTTTCTGTTTTGTAAATAAGGTCATTTGTATCTTTTTTTTCAGACTCCAGCAAATAAGTGATACCATATGATATTTGTCTTTCTCTGTCTGACTTATTTCACCTAGTATGATAATCTCCAGGTCCATCCATGTAGCTGCAAATGGCATTATTTCATTCTTTTTTATTGGCTGAATAATATTCCATTGTCTATATGTACCACATCTTCTTTATTCACTAATCTGTCAATGGACATTTGGGTTGCTTCCATGTCTTGGCTATTGTAAACAGTGCTGCAATGAACAGTGGGGTGCATGTATCCTTTCAAACCATGTTTTTCTCTAGATATATGCCCAAGAGTGGGACGCTGGATCACATGATAGGTCTATTTTTAGATTTTAAGGAACCTCCATACTGTTCTCCATAGTGGCTGTAACCAATCTACGTTCCCATCAACAGTGCAAGAGGGTTTCCTTTTCTCTACACTCTCTCCAGCTTTTATTGTTTGCAGATTTTTTGATGATGGCCATTCTGACTGGTGTGAGGTGATATCTCATTGTAATTTTGATCTGCATTTCTCTAATAATTAGCAATGTTGAGCATCTTTTCACGTGCCTCTTGGCCATCTGTATGTCTTCTTTGGAGAAATGTCTGTTTAGGTCTTCTGCCCATTTTCTGATTGGGTTGTTTGTTTTTGATACTGAGGTGTATGAGCTGTTTGTAAATTTTGGAGACTAATCCTTTGTCGGTCACATCATTTGCAAATATTTTCTCCCATTCTGTGGGTTGTCTTTTTATTTTGTTTATGGTTTCCTTTGCTGTGCAAAAGCACTTTAAAATCATTAAATTTCTTTATTTTGATGATTTTGATTGTGGTTATATAAGAGAATGTTCTTATTCTCAGATAACACACACTGAATATTTAAGAATGAGGACATGATATTTTCAACTTGTTCTATATACATACATATGAGAATGGTATCTAGATCTAGGTCTATCTATATATACATATATATATAATTCTCTCATATATGTATGAGAGATACATGAGAAAATTTAGAGAGAGAGAGGAAGGAAGGGAGGGAGGGAGGGAGGAATAACAAATATAGCAAACAATATTTCACGAATCTGGATGAAGAGTAGACTTGAATTCTTTACCCTACTTTTGCAACTTTTCTGTTAGTTGGAAGTTAAAAAATATTTTTCTAAAAAAAAAATCAGCAATGGACTCATTTATTTATCCATTGAGTATGTCCTATATGTTCACAGCAAGCCAAACACTTTGCTGGGCTTTGGAAGTATAAGGGAACACCTTCACAATACACTGTAGGAAAAATTAAGTATGATTTTATAAATGCAATAATGGAGTGTTGCTAAATAAGAAGATATAATGAGTCACTTGACTCAGTGCAAAGGGTGGTAGTGGAAGGGTAGGCAAGGAAGGTCTTCCAGATGTGCTGATGCTTGGGCTGATTTTTGAAGGATGAGCAGAAGAAATCCAGGTAGACGAGTGGGGAAGGCAACCCAGGTAGAGGGAACAGCACAGGCAGAGACATGAAAGTGTGGAACACTTGGCAGAACAGTGAGAGTTAGGGCACAGGGGTAGTCACTATCATATATCATAGGCTTTAAACTCAAACAGAATTTTATTTGAATACCATTTCTTCTATTTATTAGCTATATGTTAATGCTAATTTACTTGCTCTCGCTAGGCCTCAGGTTCTGCCTTTGTGAAGTGGGAAAAGTATTAAGTTGTTACTCACAGGGTTGTTTTCAGGATGAACTAAAACCATGTCTGTAAAGTACATGATGCAAAGTAAACTTTCAAAGCATTTTAGCTGCTACCGATGTTATTGTGTTTGTGTCAGATTGTTAGAAATAACCAGAGGCAAGAACACATGGTGGGCAGTACAAAAATAAACTCCTGCCTCGGTTATAAAATGCATTTGAGACTACAATAAACAAAGTTAACCAGCACTCTAAAGAAATTACCAATAGTGGTATATGCGTCAATTTGTACATGGTGACACGGGATGCTAAATAAACTGTGGGGATGCTAGTAAACTGTGATGGTTATGAAGAACTGGAGTTTTTGTTTGTTTACTTTGTTTTGTTCTGTTTTCCCTGAACCAACAGAATAGTGCATTTTCTTCCTGCCTTTCACCTTGCAAACCAGAATCACTGGCACTGCTTGACCAGAGCTTGCACAAAGGTGCAGTCATGCAGATGCAGGGAAAAAAAGGAGAAAAAGACAAAATCTAGGGTTGTGTGCGCAGTTATTGGGAAGCAATAAATGTCCCTATCACTCCTCTTCTTGTGAATAAGCTGGTGACCCTGACTCTAAATAGAGCAGCATAACAAATCTTTACTCCAAACTTTAGAGCAACTGTAATAAATGGTGGAGGGAGTAGATCTTTGTGGTTAAGACCTTGGGCTCCAAAGTCAGACTAGATTTAGATGCTGGCTCTGCTGCTTACCAACATATTGACCTTGGCGCATTTATTTTATGCTGTACCCAGATCTCTCATCTGGAAGAAAAAAAGGAGACAGAAATGAGCAACTATATGTCATTGTGTTCCTGTGAAAAACAAAACGTGTGCAAAGCTCTTACTTAACGTATAGTGCTGAGGATGATGATGAGAACGATGATGGTGGTGGTGAGATAAGCAATGGTGGCAGCAGTTTTCATGTGGCACTAATTTCAGTTTCACTAATTCACTCATTACACAGACATGCATTTTTATTCAGTCTATGTGTTAGACACTAGTAAGTACTAGTAATAGTAAATAGGTAGAGTTTTTGCCTCATGAAAGCAAAAGAAAAGGCAAAATAAACCAAGTTCTTCAGTTCAATATAAGAAATATGTATAACTATATGCAAGATATGACAGAAACATACAAGAGAATTGCCTAAATAAGACTGAGCGTTTAGAGAAATCTAACTGGGAGAGGTCAAAGTGTAGGAAATCTTTCTAAACTCAGAACTAAAGTTAACTTCTTGAAGAGTAGGAAACTGTAGACAGTATAAAGATACAAACACACGAAATAGTAAAATGAACACAGCACTGCAAAACCAGGAATCAAGAATTAATGGTTGAATGACTGATCCCTAGCAAAGGCATACTTTAACATGTGGGAAAACAGAAATCCCTCATATTAGCCTCTGAGAAGAAAATCATGGCAGATGCGTTCATCTATCCCAAGGGAAGTCTGGTTTTACTCAATATGGCAATCCCAGATTCCGTTTCAAGAACAGCAGCCCATGAAAAAAGGTCAGTCTTCGAACATTAGTCTCTTAGACTGTCAGAGCTGAGAGAGCAGCTAGGTCAGCTTCCTAAATGGCAGTCACCACCACAACTGCATTAAAACCATCTGGGGAGTTTTGGAAAATACACATTCCTGGGCACCACACTCAGACATTTTGCAATTGTTGGTCTAGGATAGAACCTAGGAATTTTCTTCTTTGCTTTGACACACTGCCCTGGTCATCATCTTCACCATGTTATTCTGATGATACTAAGTCTGTAAACCTCTCAGTAGTCACCCCTCCTTCTGTGAGCTCAAAGAGGAGAAACTTATATCTTTAAAACCTTAAAATCAATAAATGGCAAAAGTAGAACCAGAACCCAGATTTTCTTACTCCCCAAACAGAACTTTTCCTACTGGATTTAGGGAATTACATAAGGCAGTACTACCTTTTCCACTGGCTTTTTCATGATGCCAATCAGAGAAACCATTAGAATCATCCTTTTGGATTACAGCAGAGCTTCAGATCAGGAATCACAACATAGCAGGCCGTGGGCAGCTTCTGGCTGCCAAGCCGTTTCACATATACTACACATAATTTTTTAAATGATTTGTAATGACACTGCACACGCCCTCTCCAATTGTCTAAAAGATGCTCCACAATTATTCTATGCCCAGATGTTTCCTTTATAGAAATATTTGGTCCAACCTCTTGAAAGCATCTGAGTTATGATCTAGGTGCAAAAGAGCCATTAAAAGGCAAAAAGCTTTCCCAGAGGGTAACTCACTAGCACCTTCTGAACACATTAACACAGATTATTTAATCAAATTACCTAAGAATTTCTTGATTTAAAAAAGAAAACAAAGCTGGTAACCAAGCTGCCAGAACAAAGCCAACAAATAAACCCCAGGGTACCTTTCACAGCCAGACCACCTTTCTCCACTCTCCACTCTTCAGCCTTCTTTGTACCGGGTACCTCTTTCTCTCTAGGCATAGCTGACTAATTCAGGGCGGGACACCTAATCCAGGGGCTGCATCCGGTCCATCGGATTCTCTCTCTTAGAAAACTGTAATTGGTACAATCCGATCAATTAAATTCAGGTACTAGACTTGTAAAGTGAGTAGAGACCTCTTTGATGAGCAAGTGAAGATGAGACTGTCTCTGCAAATAAGCAGGCTATATTCTCTAAACATAAAGAGGAAAAGACCTGGGCTTCCCTGGTGGTGCAGTGGTTGAGAGTCCGCCTGCCGATGCAGGGGACACGGGTTCGTGCCCCAGTCCGGGAACAGCCCACGTGCCGCGGAGCGGCTGGGCCCGTGAGCCATGGCCGCTGAGCCTGTGCGTCCGGAGCCTGTGCTCCGCAACGGGAGAGGCCACAACAGTGAGAGGCCCGCGTACCGGAAAAAAAAAAAAAAAAAAAAAAAGAGGCAAAGATCCATGGAGAGAAGAGATGTACACACATACAGCCCCAGAGAAAAACAGATGGAGAGGATAATTGCCTTTATTATAGAGAACTCCCAGGTCCTGTTTCCAATTCCACATAAGGCATGGCTACAATTTCTGTTCTTGGCTTTGGACAGATGGCCATTCTCATCTGCTTAGATTAGTTGTACACATTGGGTTTAAGTTTCTTGCAACCAAACAATCCCTGGAAAACACAGCCACCTAGGGATAAACTTCAATCATAGAAGACAGTTGGGTTAGTGCAGAGAGGTCGAGTTTGGAGCTCAGTCCAGAGTGTGCATATCCGTAGATAGTGGGGTCACTAGGAGGGCTTGGAAGCAATGGATTTGTGGGAGCCAGGAGGAGTGAATTGGGAAAATCAAAAGGAAAGATTCATTCTCATGAAAAGAAAATTTGGACAGAGGAAGGTGCCGGTTATGAAAGTGACGACAGCAATGACAAATTTTACCTACTTCATAGTTTTAACACGTTATCCCTGAGCCTATGAAACACTTTTTCTTTTGGATTCAAAAAATTTGGATCATTCATGTCTGCCAAAAGAATGAAACATCTTTTCAAGGCCATCAAGAGATGCAAGATTGGGGGTATCTCATCCACTAAATTATTTAACAGTCTCCCTAAGTGAAATAGACCATGGCAAAGACAGTGTTTACTTATTTAGTTGTTTCTAAAACATTACCAAAAGGTAGTTTTATTTTTGACATTTTAGCTATGACGAACTTCGAAGTATAATCTGAAGTATAAACAAGCTTATTTGGAAGCCACTGAAGTCCTGTGTGTGACCCAACCATGCTGCAACCACTTTAGAGACCACACAGCTCTCAGTAGGCACTGTAAGATCAGACTGCATTCCTTTTCGCTCTTTTTAGCTCAAACACTCGCTAACAGATTCCTAAGCTGCAGAAGTCAATTCAGATACTCCAAGAGTGAGTATGTGGGTTCTGTAACTCTGACCCTAAGAAAATACCCAGTTATTCATGTTCTTACTACAGATCTCCCACCCTTGTCTCACACCACAACAAAGGTCTTTGTTCCCCTGCATCTGCTTTCAAGTTCAGTCTTCTTTCTTAAATGCACGAGAGAGGCAGTAATGAAGAAGAGACAAGATTCCTTCAAGCTCATGCTTAGCTTCCTTAGCCCCAAATGAGAATATTCTAACTCTGATCCTTGTGGTACAGAATGAAGAATGACTTGCAATCTGCTATTTGGACTTTTTTATTATTTGGCTATGATCAATTGATAAGTTCATTAGTAAAATTAATAATCTTGGATAAGGAAATTTTTAGTGCTAGCCACAGAAAGTCATTCATTTACCTTTTTATTCTTCTGATATTAAATTTTGCTATAATTATGAATACAAAATTATGTTTAGATCTGAAACTATTATTTTATTATAGAAATCAAGAAGATAAATGTAGTTCTAACCTGTTAAAGTCCTTTCAAAATCTGAATGCAAAATCCAGAGGAACTCACTATCACCACTGTAATGCTTACTGAAAATGAATGCTTAACCGTTGTTTCCTTAGATTGAAGGTACATTCAGTAGTGGCATAGAAATGAGCGGAAGGCAGCTTATGGTAGTTTTAGTAAACAATAGTGCATTTTATTATTCCAAGGTATAATTTAAGAGTGGCAAAAAAAATCTGCCTGTGCTTCTCTGGCGGCAATGAATGCACCAGTATGTTGATTTTAATCTAGTAAAGTGAAAATGCCTTATAACAAAATTGTATAGTATTTGCACACACAAAAATTGCTATCTGAAAATATTTGTAAAAACCTATGTTATGCCTGAATCTAAGTTGAATGCATAATTTAGTACTTATTTTCAGAACAAATAGCCTGGAAAAATTTCATGCACAATTGATGATAATTTGAGTGTGCAATCCACGGCTGGAGCTCATTAACATATACATTCTGTCTAAGCTCTGTGTGCAAATTTAAATTGTAGTTTTCCAAAAATGGCTCATAACAACTCCAAAACATCAAAACCAGCCATTCTCAGCACCAGTGGTGGAGCCTGAAAACCTCCACATGATAAGCAAATATTTTGGAAGATAATTCCTAACTCTGGGAAAAAGATCATAACAATACAGAATATATTTACATTCAGATTATGTTGAATACAAAAGTAAAAAAAAAAAAAAAGGAAAAGAAAACTGCAATAAAGAAACAGAAATTTCACGCGGGAGTAACAAGGGGGAAAAATGTGTATGTGTGTATAAAATTCCTGGTGACAAATCCCAAAATATTTGTTTCTATTTTCTCTTTCAGATAGTAATTGTTTTAACTTCAAAGTGGATTTTTAAAATTGGTTTATATATCATCACATTAGCAAAAACTTTTTAAAACAAATAACATTAAACTATTATTTTTCTAAGGAAAATTTTATATATGTGTATGAACTAGAAATCCCCAAATTTCTTTTTTAAATCTTATTTTAATGGGTATAAGTGTAAATGTTGTTCTTGGGAAGACAAAACAGGCTTAACTATGATTTACACACGTTTGACTGCCATATCTGACAGATGATTAATTCTTTCAAGTTGATCATGGTGTTGTACAAACATTCATTTGTCTTAACTGAGTTGTAGTTTTATCAGTTATTATAAAAGTAGTAAAACATATTATTTGAAATAAGCAGAATATTTTAAATAAATATGCTTTCCAAAATTTAACCAAACTCTAAAGCATTGTTTTACTATATATAGTATTATATCATAAAATACTTTAAAATGGTCATATTTTCTATATGAATTTTACACTTCTTCATCGAAATGTATAACACTGGGTATTTTTTGTAATTTCAGTATTTTCCATAATTAAAAAAAATTGATGATTCATGATTATTTTATGTTGGACACAAAAGTGAACATATCTTAATAAATCCTCCATAAGCAAATAACTGATAAACCAATGAAACTTCTCGAGGAAAATATTGTCTATAAACCAGGACTATATATTTAATGGTACAGTTTTGCAAGAGTATGCTTTTCAGCACTGATGCATTACATAAGAGGAGTTGACAAGGTTAGAATTTGTGTTGCTAATGGAAATTATTTTTTCAAGAATTAACCTTTAGGCGATAAAGAATGACAGATATTCAAATATTCTCAAATGAGTATTTAAATCGAACATTTCTATTCATTCCTGCCCCCCAACAGAACTTCCATTCTGGATTCCAGCATGTCATACACACAATTGAATTCTTAACAGCTGCCATTCAAAAGAACTGCAGAGGACCATTTGAAAGTAATATTTTGCTCTGTGTGACATCTCATTTTTTCCCCTCAGAAATCATAATTTTTTTACACACCTCATAGTCTTCCTAACAGGAAACCAGCTCTGCCTGTCATTTTGACTGGGAGGAACCTTGTTTTCCAGGTCACTTGCTTGAATCCTGGAGACAAGATATTCATGAGGGACCTGGATGGGGCATTTACATCTCCAAGCAGAGTTTTCCTCTCCATTTGCCAGCATGCCAGGTCAGTGAGCTGCTCTGTCAAGAGGGAAGATAATGGCTGCTGCAGTGCCCCCTGCTTATTACACACTCAGTGCTTCTGACCTTCTTGGGAGACCCCCCCACCAAGCATTCTGATGCAGGGCATTTCCCTACTCTTTAAGACCCTGTCACCCAGATCCTCCTGTTTGAAATACAACATTTTTCATAACTTTGGAAGAGGCAACTTCTAAATGTCAGATTTCATAATTTTTCCTTCCGCTAAAAATTTCTTGACTGTGCAGAAGAAAAACAAAAATTGCTCGTTTTTTAAAATGTAAATTTTATTTAAAAAACACCCCAAATCAATGCATCCAATTCAGTAAAAAATAAAGTAAAATAAAATCATCAGTACAATTGAAAATAAAAAACCTCATATTTTGTCAATATTTATTTACAACTTGAGCTAATCCTCCTTAAAACAAATATCCTGTATTTTAGACATAAAAATAGCAAAACTTTAGTTTTGAAGAAGTTAAATTATAGATTTTTAGTAGGTAGTAATGCTGTTTTAGGACCTGGCAAAATTAGAAGTGACTCCTCTTCCTGTGCTTATGCCTTAATTTGATTGTTTTCTTGGCAATAAAATGGATGTTTTGAGACGTGAAGAATAAGCGAGGGTTAACTGCGTCCTCATTTTCTATCCCAGACATTCCGATGTTACCTGAAATAACTCTACTCTCTACCTGATTTTTCTTTTATTTCTTTGAACAATGAAGCAGTCTAGCACCCCTCTGATCATCTGTATGAGTGGCTAGTAAAGGATTTACCTGTAAGTGGAAACAAAGCTGGATGACCGCCTCAATATGGGGAGGGGAGTACCACTTGCTTTGGATCAGAGGTGGTTTCCAATCAACAGCTTTCTTACCTCATGTATGATACATTCAATGGTGACAACAATAAACAAGCATAATTTCTGGGCAAGGGGGACTCTCACAAGAAATTTTTGAACATTCCATATCCCCTCTCCTTATTTCAGCTACAATGTATGTTGATAAAAAAAAAGCACACGTGTTCCAATACAACTTGTAAAAACCATACAGATTGAATATTTTTTCTCTAAAAGGGGAAATATAATCTACTGATGCTGGAGGAGCACCCCAAAAATTTCCCCTAATGTGTTTTGTAGATTTCTTAATTTAAAATTTTTAAACTGAATCTTCATGATGTGCAAGAATGTTCTGACAGCTATATAGGGTAACAACAAAAAGTACCAAGTCATTACATTAACATGAGCTTACATTTTGTTAGGTGTACCGGTGTGGTAAATATTGAGGACCGCTTTGATGGATGTAGAGATTAAAAAGAATGTATTACTTTTTTTAGGAAGAGAAAGTTCTGAAACTCCAGCTGTATGCCAGTTGCCATGGGACATCTTCCATTGAGATCTGGTATGTACTACGAGCACACAGTGGTTGGCTCTGCAGATGACAAAACACAACAGAACAATACAGATGAGATCAACTAGCAGCCATCACCCACACTGAGGGACCAACTTCCAGGAGAGGTTCAGACTGTACTAGAGGTTTACCAACATTTTAGTCTCAGAACCCCTTTTACTTTTTTATTTTTTTTGCGGTACGCGGGCCTCTCACTGTTGTGGCCTCTCCCATTCCAGAGCACAGGCTCCGGACGCGCAGGCTCAGCGGCCATGGCTCACGGGCCCAGCCACTCCGCGGCATGTGGGATCTTCCCGGACCAGGGCACGAACCCGCGTCCCCTGCATCAGCAGGCGGACTCTCAACCACTGCGCCACCAGGGAAGCCCCCCTTTTACTTTTAAAATATGTTTAACACCCCAAAGAGCCTTGGTTAATATGGATCATACCTATCGATAGTAAATGCATTAGAAATTAAAGCAGAATATCTTAATATTTATTTATTACTTTAAAAGTAATGGTAGGGCTTCCCTGGTGGCACAGTGGTTGAGGGTCCACCTGCCGATGCAGGGGACACGGGTTTGTGTCCCGGTCCGGGAAGATCCCACATGCCGCGGAGCGGCTGGGCCCGTGAGCCATGGCCGCTGAGTCTGTGCATCCAGAGCCTGTGCTCCGCAACGGGAGAGGCCACAACAGTGAGAGGCCCGCGTACCGCAAAAAAAAAAAAAAAAAGTAATAGCAGTAAACCTATATGTTAATATAAATAACATGTTATTTATGAAAAATAACTATTTTCCCAAACAAAAGAATTAGTGAGAAGAATGGCAATTTTTTAAGAATCATTTTAATGCCTGGGTTAATAGAAGACAGCTAGATTCTCTTATCTGCTTTAGCACTTGGTCTGATTCAATGTGTTGACTTTTTTGAACTATATGAAGGAAATCTGGTCTCACACAGATATGTAGTTGGAAAAGTGAGGAGTATATTAATAGCCATTTCAGATAATTCTGTACATTTTTCATTGACACTATTCCAAAACTCAACTTGTGGTAATTTCTTAATGGTTGATTTCAGTGTGGACTCTGAACACAGAAAAACTTTTTATACATTATATTAAAGTCACTAGTCTATTTTTTTTTTTTACTTTGAATGAATCTTTTAACCATGCATAATATTGTAACATCATAAACTGGTCTTTGGAAAATATTAGTCCACTGACTTATACAGATGTTACAAATATTGACACATTTAATTATATAATACCAAAAAATTCCATTCATAAATATCACTGCAGATCACATTAGAAAAGTCTTTAAGTGTTGAGAAGGCATCAAATCCAAGGTGGGGATACAAGTTTTAAATTCAAAATTTTGTTTGAAAGCTCAAATTTTATCATTGGCAACAAATACTCTCAGTTTTTTCCCCTGAATTGACAGGCTCACTTTGTTAGTTTTTGAGAAAATATCTGTCAAGTGCCTAAGTCTGCATAACCATAGTTTGTCAGTTGCTCTTTAAAGTATAAATGGTACTCCCCGAAAAAAAGTGGCTGATTTGGCTTGTAACTTGAGCGATCACATAAATTCTTTTCACAAAAGAACTGTCATAATGTATGTAGCGGAAGTACTTTCCATGAATTTCTCAGTTTGTCACATAGAATATTTAAAAAGTCTTAAGGATAAGGATTTAATAACATTATTAATTTTTATCCCTTCATCCAGGATATTTTTTTCCTGAAATACCTATTTTTATTTTTTTAAATTTTTTTTTAACATCTTTATTGGAGTATAATTGCTTTACATTGTTGTGTTAGTTGACGCAAGAGGGAGAGGATATGGAGATATATGTATACGTATAGCTGATTCACTTTGTTATACAGCATCCAGGATATTCTTTAAGTGAAACTGGCCACACAGTTTGTCATCACTGCCTTGATTTATACTATGGTACCAGCAGTTTCACCCACAATTTCTTTTGTATCATCAGGGCAAATGTCAACACAGTGAAAAAGGCAAAGGATATCTAGTGTTATTGGGAAAACAGTTTTGACCTCCAGAACACAGTGAAAGGGTCTCAAGTAGGAGTCCGCAAATAGCACTTAGAGAACTGCAAATTTTACAAATTCACTTGCTTCCCTCAGCCAATTCTAAGCAGTTCAGAAAAGCCAATGAGCACATGTACTCATTGGGGGATAACAATAGGAACTAACATTTATTAACCAGGTACTATATTTAAGTGCTTAACAGAGATTATCCCATTGAATTTTCACAACACAGAGATAGGCATTTACATTATCCTCACTTTACAGATGAGAAAATGAAAACACAAAACAGTTAAGTAAATTTCCCAGGGTTGCATAGCTAGTAAGTCTTGAAACCAGGATCTGAATCCAAAGTTCAAGTCTCAGCCTATGTTTTCAAATACCACAGTACACTGACACTAAAGGGTAAATGTACTTTGAAAACTTAATACATATATTTGAAATATTTGAAATTTATTTTGAATATTAAGATATCAGAGAATCATTAAATATTTGCTAACAGTTATAGGCATTTTAAATAAAGTGTTCATGGCATTCCAATTTCTGAGTGCTTACAAGAAGGCGGCTTAGATGTAAGATCAGAAAACTCATAAAGTTATTTTATGCATATTTCTTATTCTAACCATTTTTTCAGCTTTTCTTGGAAGTTTGAAATGGAGTTTTGTTTGTAGCTCGTTTATCTTGTTACATATCAGTAGAGGAGATTTGAAACTGTTTTTGAATCTCAGAATAATTTCAAATTATTTCCATTTTTATATGTTAAAATCTACTTAGATTTTTCAAACATCAGATGTAAATTCTATATAAAACAACATACATATGGGCTTCCCTGGTGGTGCAGTGGTTGAGAGTCCGCCTGCTGATGCAGGGGACACAGGTTCGTGCCCCGGTCCAGGAAGATCCCACATGCCGCGGAGCGGCTGGGCCCGTGAGCCATGGCCGCCGAGCCTGTGCGTCCGGAGCCTGTGCTCCGAAATGGGAGAGGCCACAACAGTGAGAGGCCAGCGTACCGCAAAAAAAAAAAAACCCAACATATATGGACACATACACACATCACAATTAGTATTCTTTCATTCATCTGGTAAATATTTGAGCATGAACAATTGTTATGGACTGAATTCTGTCTCACCAAAACTCATATGTTTAATTCATACACCAAATATGACTGTATTTGGAGATAGGATCTTTAAGAAGGTAATTAAGATTAAATGAAGTCCTAAGGATCAGGCCCTAATTTGATAGGGCTGGTGTCCTTATAAGAAGAGGAAGAGATACTAGAGCTCCCTATTTCTCTACACACACACACACACACACACACACATATACATATATATACAGGGAAGGTCATGTGAGGACATAATGAGTAGGTGGCCATCTGCAAGCCAGGAGGAGAAACTTCACCAGAGCCAATCCTGACAACACCTTGATCTTAGACTTCCAGACTTTAGAACTGTGAAAAAATAAATTTGTTATATATCATATGACATATATTAATTTCCATATATCATATGACATACATTAATTTCCAGATCGAGTCAGTGGTGACATTAATACAATACACGATGAAGAAGAAAAAAGAAAAGCAAATTCCCTCTCCCCCTCTCTCTCTCACACACGCATACACACATAAATACACACTCACACACCATGCCACCCCACTTAAAAAATAATCCTTTGGTCAACATTGTTTTTCCAGGGTCAAGACTTTAAGTTAAGCATAATTTAAAAAGTAAATTAAAATGTATAGCCCAAGTTTTCTGATCTATGAAAGATCAGAGGCTAGTACTCAATCCAAGTACTAGTGTAGTGAAATCAATAGAGGATTTTGAATTGAGCACTGGATTTGGATGCAAATTTCAAACCCTGAGCACATCACATACCTTTTCACTCTCTGAGGTTTCAGTATATTCAGGAATAAGAATAATATCGTTCTCACTGGGCTATTGTGATAATTAAATGAGAAAAGAAATATAAAAGCATACCTAGCTTTTCTGACAACCTGTCAAACTCAACCTGAAGAAAAATTAGAAAGCTAGCATGATGTTCACTGCTCCCTTTCAGCACATTCCTATCCTCCCAGAGGCCCACTGCCCAAGTGTAGCCTCTGCCTTTGTGTCTCTGAGCTGAGATGCTCTAGATAATTGCTCTGAAGTCCCGAGTTCAGTCACCATAAAGCTTCTAGCATTTTATTTCCAGATAGAAGGTTACTGTCTAGTTATGTAATTATCCCCTTAGCCTTAGGTCTGGCTTTGTCTTCCTTTTGAAGTGTAGAACAAATAATCTGATAAATTCATTTTTACAAATATCAGAAGATGAGAAATTTTCACACTGAACCCAAAACAGTTTTGACTGGGACACACACACTCACACAGGCACATGTAGCTAACCATTTTTTGTTACCTCATATTTAATTTTAAAGAGTAAGTGTCCTGATTACTCTGTAGTGTGTTTTCTAATTAAAGCTTTTTCTACTTCATCTAGGATTAGCTATTGAATTTAGTAACATAAGTATTTGTTCATTTAAAAGTATTTTTCAGTACATCAGTTTAAATATTAAATAGTTGTACATTTTATATCCTGTAGGTAAATCTAAGTAATTAATAATATTAAAGCTTGAGGGATACCAAAACTATTTGCACATTTTCGCCAAGAGTTTCATGAGTAAATAATGCTTAGTAAAAACCATGGTACTACTTCAAAAAACCTCCTGGAAAGCTCTTGTCTGTTCAACGCCCCTAAAGCTTTATGTTAAAACTACAGGATGGCTGCTCTGACAACCCTTTTCCTAGTTCCCTACTTCAAGTCTAAATAGAAGTCCCAGGGAGTTCTTCTGTACTTTCCGTCATTGGATCTTTTGAGCATAAAGAATTATTTCCTCAGTAGGTTCGCTGTGAGGGAGGGAGATTATATTCTTGAGCTTCTTCAGGTGAAGTTTCCAATTCAACATAGTTATCAACATGCTGCTGAACAAATGTGTTTCAAACCCTAACTACAGGAACATTCTCTTTGTTCCTGTATATAATTTAGTTTCCACTTCCACTGGGCTTCTGAGGGAATGATACTGCAAGTGGTAGAAAGAGAACTAGACTCGAAGGAGACTTTGGATCTAGGTCTCTAATTAGTCCTGTGGACTTGGGCAGTTAGACCACTTGATACTCTGCTTCCCTCCTCAACCCTCAAGTCAAGAAAAAATGCCTACCCTGTCTATCTCTCAGGTTGCTGTAGGTTCCAAATATTGTGGACACATGTAATGAATTCTACGCAATATAATCATGAAAGAAAGTATTGTCATCTTCTTCATTACATATATTATGACTAATTTACAAACATATATGAATCAGAAACTGATAGGAACTCTGATATTAAAGGATTAAGTACAACCCTGATGACATCTAAAACCCTGACAGTAAAATCAGTAAAGCTTCCTATGTCTCATGTTATGAAAGTTTTGTCTTGGGAATGAAATAAAATCAATGAAAAAAAAGTTGATTTTTTTATGTCATACAGACTTCTTTCAAGATTAATGTGATTTCATTTAACCACTAAATAACATATAAAACCAGTCTTTTAAAGTTGTATTTCCTCATGTTGTCTTTTTCTAAACTCTTTACTGACTAGGAAGAAAATCTTAGGAATTACTTGAATGACAACTGGCATAAGTTTATTTCCTAGTATATTCTGTCCACTCTTTCACATGAATTTGCACCTTTCTGATTCTTTCAAAATGATAGTCCCATAACCATTAGAAGACAATTCTCTATGGTTTTCTCCTTCAGCTACTTACGTTACAAGTAGAGATACTAACTGCCTTTGTTATGAACGATATTCCAAGCATATTTTTATAAAAAACAGTCTTGAAAATAAAGATAGTACTCCTTTCTGGGGAAAAGGGCAGGTTTGTTTCAGCCCTGTATACTAAAGATAATATCTCCCTCTAGGGCAAAGGTCAACTAGGCTTACTGCTTATTATAAAAGAGTTGGGTTCTCTAAGCTCAGAATTCCCCCCCATCACACAGCCCACTACATGTGCAGATGTCATCTATCCCTCTCTGCAATGCCCTACTGCACAAAGCCCACTACATGTGCAGATGTCATCTATCCCTCTCTGCAATGCCCTACTGCACAAAGCCCACTACATGTGCAGATGTCATCTATCCCTCTCTGCAATGCCCTACTGCACAAAGCCCACTACATGTGCAGATGTCATCTATCCCTCTCTGCAATGCCCTACTGCAACTGGGGCTCAGAAAACTAGTGCAAATGCTGATAGTCTGGGTACTGCTATTGCCATTGAGCAGTAAAGTCCTTTGACTCTGATCCAGGAGTCTCATTCCTTCTATCACCACCCATGAAACTGTGGCGGGCTAACTTGTTAGTGTACAAATAGGGTAGAATTTTAGATTTGTCACAATTCTTGAAAATAAAAATGCCTGATAGAAGGATAATATAAATGCTCTTTCTCAATATTTTCTATCACTGAATTCCATTGGTGAGTTACCAGAAAAAAAACTTATTAAATCTAAGACATTCCCATACTCAGTGACCAAGAAGGTACTATCATAGTAAACTTTCACCAGAGTCCAGCTAATAAAGCCTGGCATATTTAGCTAAGCAACTGAAATTTCCCAAATTGATATCCAGGGTTCAGTTAGGTCATAGGGCTGCCTGGTTTCTCCTAAGTATGTTTATTCTTCTGACACTATTGTACAAGAGTTGTCAATCATTTTATTTCTGTCCATACTTTTTAGTGAAACGTGTTCACATAGGCTCAGAAGAAGCATCTATCTAGCAAAAAACTCTGCCCTACAGGCCACAGTCATTTGGGCTGGGGTAAACAACTAAAAAGAGCCTAGCCAACCCTACTGTCCAGCCAACGATCTTGGAAACAAGACCCAGGAAGCGCTATTTTTATTGTTGTGAGGTTGTGTTGAAAGGTCTTATTGACCGGAAGACTGAGAATACCATTTGAAGGTTGTCATGGTGAGATATACACACACAAAATAGCAAGAATTCAGTTTTTGGACAGATGAAAATGAAGCAGACACATAAGTCTTGACAAGAGACATGTAAAGCCCAAAAGAGAGACACAGAAGCCAAGAGAGAAAATGCCTACTATCATTCCATTTCCCATGGACTCTGGCTCTGCTTCTTACTTTGATGCCCATAACATCCTTCTGCATTCTGACAAGAAATTTCCTTTACTCAAGGGACAAAAGAACTCCTGGTTAACTGTGTTAATTTTATTCATTTATTAATGTTTCCATTATTTTTACTTTGGCACAAATATTTTATTTAGTGGCTTTCTTATAATTAAAATAAAGTAAGTCCAGTTCTGAGATTGTCCAGAACATGTCCTTACATAATGGAAGAGTATGGTAAGTTGACAGAATACAATGCTCACATAACAGCTCTTATAACCTAATCCTGAATATCACAAACATGGAATTTCACAATGATGGGAAAAAGCAAAGACCAGAGAATTGGACAAGACTTGACTTGGAAAAATATTAGCTGTGTTTGCATTGGCTAATAATGTAAATTTTCTGAGTCTCAATTTTTTCACCTGTACAAATAAAATATTAATGCTTACCTTACAGACATCAATTTTTGTAATAAGGACTAAAAATTATTGATGTGGTAATGATGTCACAACTCCCCAGCCATCTCCATTTCTCCCCATTCTTCCCCATCCCTCCAAACCCCTCCCCTCATTGTCTACTAGACTAGACTAGTACTGACGTTAATAGCCTGGTTTTCCCTTCTTGAACCTGGTCTGCCTTACGACCTCAGGGTGAATCTGTCTTTGTAGGACTGTAACAGGGAAGAGCCAAAACTGACTTACACATTGGATCTGTTTCTTTTACTTTAACCTTTGCTCTCCGCTGCTTCTATTCACTAAAACGATACTGTCTGTATGTAATGGCCTGCCTCGGGGAACCCTGCCCCTCTGCCTGAATGTTAAACCAAAGTGCTTTTGTTCAGGGAAGCATCCTGACCCCATCCACCTGTGGACGGCTGCAAGAAAGAAGAAATTAACACATCCCCCTCCTGAGGCTGGCCATTCCAGGGGACATTTGCAAAACTTATGGCCTCTTTACTTTACTTCCTCATCTCCTCCCCCTCTCTGTTCTATAAAAGAAACTGGCATTCAAATCCCGATAATATGGTTTTTTGGAGACATTAGTCTGCCATCTTCTCAGTCTGCCAGCTTTCCGAATAAGTCATGTTCTTCGCCTCAACACCTCAACTCCCGATTTACTGGCCTGTTGTGCAGCGAGCAGAGCGAGCTTGGACTCGGTAACAGGACTAGATACTAGACTTTGATGATGAAGACTTATTGAATGGACAAAGAAGGCCAGAACCCAGGAGGCAGAAGATGGGAGAACTAATTATGCAAAAATAAATAGTGACAATCTAAGTAAAGAGGGAGAGATAAAACAAGAGGAGGGAGAAAGGGTAAAGGCATTGTATTCCTGGGGAGTTGTAGCAAATTGATCTCCGGAGAACGTGGAAGAAGTGCGAAAAAATGGAGAGAGGAGAATAGAAAATGGGAAGGCATTACTAGAATTTACCATCCGGGTCCTCAAGATGTGTAATTAAAAAATGAAACTGCCTCTTTCATTTGGAGATAGTGGCAGGAGGAGGTGGCTGTTGAAATGTGGTTCTTTGATTACAACATTATCCTAAGTTGGAATCATATAGATCCACAGCAACAGTATTTATATATAATTTACACACAATCTATTGCACCATGCTGTCAATAAAGAGTGCTATCTTTATTTTTCCTGCTATTCCAGATTCAGTATGAGTAAGAGGAATGTAAACTATAAAAGAACTAAGTTCCACTGTCAAAGGCAACACATATTTTTGCATTTCGCTCACTCCTTGTAAGAACAGTGGTGCAATACCACTGAAACCTCTTGTTGTCAAATCAAAATGACTTTAATGTCTGTATAATGCAGACCTCCTACTTACCCAACAGTTCCTTCCTTTGAGTGCTGTGAAGAAGAAGCTAAATTAGGCATTCAGTGAGAGTTACACTAAGTCTTTACAGATAGAGCATAACTTAAACAACTACTAGGTAGCAGGTACTATATTAGGCACATTGTATTTCATCCCATGTATTTCTCAGAACACATGAGTTGGGAAATACTGGTCTTATGATCATCTCCACTTTACGATGGAGAAGATGAAACTTAGAAAAGTTAAATAGTAATTAGAGTAGAGGCTACTTAATTGTGATTCAGGATAAAACTCAAATTTACAGCAAGGATCTGTAGAGCAAACCAATACTGGGCTAGAAGCCAGGGCATATTCAAACAGATTAAGTCCAGGAGAAGTGGAGGATTAAATGAAAAGCAGGAGACAGAATGAAGAAGTTCTGTATTCCCCCAGGCTTACCAGATCTGATTACTCCAGATGCCTACTGGCTGGTATAACTGGAGATCCCAATATTTGTCTAGGATGGCTCAGTTTAGTCAAGAACCGGGCAGAATGAACCTGAAGTTTGACAATGTTAGTGTCAGCAGGTTGCTGGGTCCTGAGCAACCAAAGATGGACACTAGAACTTTATTTTCATCTGAACACCATGTCTTTTAAAGATGTTTTAACAGCAGAGTTTATCTCCCATGACTAAACATTTTAAATATTTATGTCCTTAGAAGTTTGGTTCTTAATAATGTTTGTTGATCTTCCAGGCATTATTGAAGATTGTATACTTCATTCTCGTGATGAAATAGTCAAGACTAAGTACAATGTTTCAGTGTGGTTTTATATTTCCTGTCTTCCTGTCACAGATAAACTTGCATGTCTGGCAGCAATGTCAATATCATCTCATAGACAGGCATTAAACACAGGGGAGATGGTGAGCCATCACTTAGATTAAATTCCACAGGCTTTTTCCCCCCATTATAAATCTAAGCCATCTAACCTTAACAGCAGGTGCACCCTCTTTCAAGAGACACAGGATTTGGTGGACAGACTAGCCCTGCATGATATGTACAGACTCTATTTTATGGCATCCCTTTACATAGCAAGGGCTGACTACAAATTACTTGGTATGGCCAAAAGTAGGAGAAAACACTCATCAAGCAGAAAGGAAAGTTTGCTTGTAGAAATTAAGCAGCTCTTGAATAAACAAGCAGTAATTGCTATAGTAACTTTGCAAATCACAGAAACAATAGGACTACAATTTTTTTTAATATTTGAGAATGTCAGTTCATTGCTTCCTGTTTACTTGCAATTATTTGAAAATAACCTGGATAACTTTATAATCAAGGTATTTCCTCTTGGCTCCCTGGTATACATCAGACTGCCTGAGGAGAGGATTGACATCCTAAGGTGTCCAAAGCATAATCAGTCTTAAGAGCTGCTAATGTTAAAATCCTGACTAATGTTAATCAAAAAGTTAAAAAAAAAATAAACCTTAGCTTGTTAAACACATACACTCACACACAGACACAGTTACACTCACACTAAGATCACATTATTTTTTAAAACACAGCTGGTAAGTGATGCTGCCTAATTTAAAATTATTTAGGCCCATGTCCATGTTGCAAAACTGCATTTGTGTGTGTGCCTATGTCTGTGCATATGTGTTTGTTACAATTACTAGTCAATATAGGCTGTTTGAAATTTTCTGAGTAATGTCCAGTTTTCTAATACTGTTTAGTTGGCAAAAGTCAAAACATCAGAGGAACACATATACTGTTTAGGTAAGGACAGTTTAGTTAATGAAAAAATAAATAAATAAAACTTTCTTCACATTTATTATGCACCAGAATTGATTGGGATGATTTATTTTATGACTACAATCTCTGGAAATGTGTATAATTCTGCTGAATATTATATTAGTTATATACTTTATGTGTCTAGGTATTGGTGTGTTTAAGCACATATTCAGTTATTAGGGAGATATTACATTCAATTGGATCAAAGTAGACAGACCTAACTTGCCTAAATGATAGGCCAGAGAAGGACTAAACCTGTATCCTGCTAGTGTAACCCTTCTGTGGGCTCTGCGCACATTCGTCTTCAGCTATGCTCTGACACAACTAACCAGGGCATCCCTCTGCCATATTCTGCACTGCCCTTTTCACCTGCCCCTGCCCCAGAAAATATTTTTAAGCATATTTGTATCCCATTATCTTTCATTTTGCTCAATACATAGTTAAGTGATCCATAAGTTTTAGGTGAATGAACAGGGGTGATGTTTAAAAAATATCAATTTGCTTCCCTTTCTTATTTTTCTAGATACTCACCAACTCTTACTGTAGTCTACCTTAAGTATCCATTTGCCAAGATAGAGATGAGACCATGTTACAGAAGAAATTGGGGAGATGGCTCAGAAAATATTCAGGGACCATCACTTGAAAAATAGGATTCCATGGCACAATCATAGCTTTGCAATCTAGGTTACTGTTGAGATAGGACCTCTTGGTTCTTTCAGTTCTCTCCTACGGTGCCCTATCGATACTATGTTTTGAACGTCATGCTCATTGTGTTCTCCCTTCAGGTACACTCCACCATTAAAGCTTAGAGGAGTCAGAAAAAGGAGCCTAAGAGATGGGAAATAAAAATAAAAGATGCTTTGGTTGGATGGGGGGTGTTTTCCAAGGGAAATTTTGTGAAGAGGTGAAGGAAGGGTTTAGCCTGAGAAGAGAAGGCGGCCCTTTGAGTGAGTTGAGCTGAATACAGAGAGAAGAGGGTGCGTGTGCTACTAACTGCTTTGGGGCTCAGGGAGGGGTCCACTTTCAAGTGGCCCTGCCTCAACCAGAAGAGAGAGATGTGTCATGGACAGTTAGAGGGAGCTCTGATCTAGAATATTTTAGAATCTCTGTTAGCTCGTAGTTGACAAGAATGCTGAGTTGAAGCCAGATGGCCTGACTGGCCCATCACAGAGGAACAAGTTGACCCCCTGGAAAGGCTCTGGGTAGATCACTAGTTCAGGCCATGGGGTGAACTAAGTGGTAGGTGCTTAGGGAATGACATACCAAGAAAAATCAGGTTAGCCAAGAGCACTGGTCAATGCCTACTGCAGGCACTGCGAAAAGAATGGACACCAAGTTACATGAGCCTCAGTCTTCGTGATCACACACTGGTAAGATACTCTAGGAAGTACACCCATATGAGACAGGCTGCTGGTTTTCATTATTATTATTCCCATATTAGAGTTGAGGAAACTGCAACTAGGTAACTTTTCCAAAGCATAAGCCTAATATGTAGCAGAGCTGAAATTAAAAGCAAGGCAGCTGGGCTCATGGATTAGTTTCATTTTAAATTAGTGTCTCAGCTGGGACAATTAGAATCTCGACTGGGAATTCAGGACTGCAAGCAATCCTACAACACTTAAGTTAGAGTTTCCACTCCCTGAGACAACTTCTTTTTCTCAAAGGCTCGTCATCTCTACTGTGTTATCTAATGCTTTCCTTTCTCCTGAGTTAAGTCCACCGGCATATCAGCATTCTTTTATTCCCACCTTAAAAACATACAAACAAAACCAAGCAAAACAAAAAAAACTGTCTCTTGACTCCTACATTCTCTCTATTCAATACTCAAATTATCTGCTTTCCTCTACAGTAAAACTTCTCAAGTAAGTTGTCCATTTTTAAGATCTAAATGTTTATGTCCCCCTAAAATGCATATCCCAAAGCCCTAACATCCAATGTGATGGTATTTGGAGATGGGGCTTTTGGGAGACTAGGGTTCGATTGAGTCCTCATCATGAGATTAGTGGCTTTATAAGAAGAAGAGAGAAAGATCTCTTTCTCCCTCCCTTTCCTTTGTTCTCTCCCTCTCTCCCTCCCTCCCTCCCTCCCTCTCTCTCTCCACCTACTGAGGGAAGGTCATGCGAGGACACAGAGATAAGGTGGCTGTCTGTAAGCCAGGAATAGAGGCCTTACCAAGTACCGAATCAGAGGCACCTTCCCGGATTCCAAATTATGAGAAATAAATTTGTTGTTGTTGTTTTTAAGCTACCCAGTCTATGGTATTATGTTACAGCATCCCAAGCAGACGAAGATCTCCATATTTACTCAATTCTAGTAGCTATCCTCATCAGCACACACTAAAACAGTCCTTTCCAGGATCATCACTAGCATTCCTGTTGACACATTTGAGGCACCCTTCTCTGTCTGCACCTTATTGGACTTCCTGCTGCATTTAACACATTTGTCCACACCCGTCTTCTTGACCTGCATGGTACTTCTCTTTTGTGATCTGTGACACTGCCTTTTCCTGTTTCTCCTCTTATACACTCACAGATTTCTGTCAGCCTTCTATTTTTTTTTTAAATTGAAGTCTAGTCGATTTACAATGCTGTGCTAGTTTCTGGTGTACAGCAAAGTGATTCAGTTATACATATATAAATATTCTTTTTAATATTCTTTTCCATTATGGTTTATTACAGGATATTGAGTATAGTTCCCTGTACTGTACAATAGGACCTTGCTGCTTATCAATTTTATATATAGTAGTTTGTATCTACTAATCCCAAACTCCTAATTCATCCCTCCCCTACCCCCTCTCCCCATTGGTAACCACAAGTTTGTTTTTACGTCTGAGTCTGTTTCTGTTTCATAAATAATTTCACTGTGGCATATTTTAGATTCCACATATAAGTGATATCACATGGTATTTGTCCTTCTCTGTCTGACTTACCTCACTTAGTATGATCATCTCCAGGTCCGTCCATGTTGCTGCAAATGGCGCTTTTTTTTTTTTTTTTTAGCCTTCTTTTCAAGCTCTTCCTCAAGGCTCATTTCGGACTCTCCTTTTCCAAGTATATACTTTTCTTAGGTTATCCTATCTAGTCCCATTATTTTAAATACCTATGTATATGCCAGTGATTCCAAAATGTATTTCTCTAGACTAGCCCTCTCCCTGAATGCCAGTCTAGAATATTCAGTGGCCCACTAGTATATCCAACTGTCATAATGATATCTAATAGACATATCCCAGTGTCCAAAATGGAGCTCATTTATTTCATGGGGATTGAGGGGCTTCTATTGGCATGAGCAGAAATGATCATGTATCACTTTCTCTCAGGGGAGGAACTTCCACTGGTAACTTGGTTTTACCCCCTATGCTGATCACAATGCTATGTTTTTTCACTGTCTCCATGGCCTCAGATACGCTATCCTTAATTCTAGGACTGCCTCACAGATAATATAAAGTTTTCTGCAGGCAGGCATATCATGGGAAAGTCATCAGGAAAATCCCATCATATGAAGGACTTTCAAGATGAATAAACAATGGAGACTGTGCTGTTTGGATTTTTCATTTTGTTATCCCTAGTTCTCTGACCCTATTCTTGGCTTGAAAACTAAAAAAAGATGAGTAGTTCCTCCTGCTAGTTTAACAAGATTCTGCCCCATTCCTGTCTCTTCAGAGACAGCCCCCCACACACACACATTTCTGCTCTTCTGTTCCAAGTTTTCCACTGCTCAGTTCTGGCAGTTGCTCTCAGCACACCACCCCTCTCTTCTGGTTTCTCTCTTCCATGGCAATTGCTCAGCTTCAGATTTTCATCCATCTATCCCAAATGAGCAAGGCTCTTCCCAAAGACACCTGTGCTCAAAATTCACTTGGTGGTCTTTTCTCAAGCAAATATTCATCCCTTGGTCTCTGGAGAACTCAATGTCATTCCTTCCTCAATAATGCTGGGGACAGCTCTTGGCACAATATCTGCTGAATTCTTTACCTAACTGCTCAGTGCTTCCCACAAATCTTAGAATAAGTCTCACAGCACAACTTATTCCAAAATTACACCAAAATACATCTCTTGTCCGGCTACCTTCTTCTGAGAGAAGGGATCTGAGATATATGAGAAACACCTTGGTTTCTAAACCCGTGAAATATATGAGAACACCTCTGAGCTCAGGATGCTATATTAAATTTTGTTAATTTTACCTCTTACTTCTTTCACCTGTTTCTCTCCACCTCACTACCTTAGCCTAATTTACCCTTGGTTCAGACATTTATGTATCTATAGTCATTTATTCATTCATTCAACAAATATTTACTTAGTTCCTACTATTGTACAAAGCATGGTAAGCTGGATGCAAGGAAGAAAATGGAATAGAGGCATGATTTTTTCACCATGCAACTTATGTTCCAGCATCCCAGATGGGTACGTGAACAGGAATCAAATAGTTGCAGAACTGAATGAATAATGACATATTCAGATATGTGCTTTGAAGAATGAGAACATTTAATGAGAGAACGTAGCCTCAACTGGAAGTGAAGGAAGACTTGCCAGAGATAGTCCTGATAGAGCTAAATGGTGAATGATTAGGAGATAACTAGACAAAGAGCAAAAGGAAAAGTGTTGCAGGAAGAGAGACTGGGATGTACTGATTCCCCTAAAAAGGTGAACTAAAAGAAGCCCAGTGTGACTGGACATAGGTAAAGGACGTGTATGTGAAACACAGGACTGGAGACCTGGGCCAAACCAGGTATCAGGCCAGGTAGGACCTGTGAGATTTTGACCTTTGTCCCAAGAGCAATAAACACTTATTGAAGACCTTTGATCAAGGGGTGGAGGATGGGGGAATGGAGGGTGATGTGATCAGATTTCCATTAAGAAACCACTCTAGCACATACTGGATAATGGTTTGGAATGGGGTTAGAGTTAGTGTGGGAAGTCCAGTTAAGTGAAACATTGGTAAATTAGGCTAAGGTAGTGCAGTGGAGAGAAACAGGTGAAAGAAGTAAGAAGTAAAATTAACAAAATTTAATATAGCATCCTGAGCTCAGAGGTGTTCTCATATATTTCACAGGTTTCTTTCCATTTCAAAATCAGATAGCCAGGAAACTTAGAAAACTTTGTTACCACACAGATCAAGAATCCTACTAGACAAAGTAATGTGAGTTTCCAAGAAGCCACAATTATTCTCTAGAGAAGGGAGACAAAGTCTCCTCTAATAGTGTCCCTGGATTACACCTATAATTTTCACTACAGAAAAGAAGAGCTTCTTCTTCATAATCAACACAGTCACAGTTTTATCATCCAGCACTGAACCAAAAAACTAATTGATTTTTTTTTCCAGTAGAAATATATACCTGAATATACCACTACAATCCTAGGAATGAAAGGGCAAGCACTTTTAAATTGCATAGCTCATTAAATGTTAGTTATGCCACCTTATCTGAAAGCATTAAATTTTATGAAAAATATACAAGGGTTGTTTATCAGAAACCAGAGAATTGTGTTTCATTATGTGACCTAGGAATGATGATTTCCACTACTCTTTGCAGTGGAACAACCCATCCATTTAAAGAAAACATAAAAAGTGCATGATATCTCTTGCAACATGCCAGTGACTAATATTTTCCCCTCACTTCTTTTTCACAGCAAGAAAACAAGAACAGCCTCCTTATACCATTTTCAAGTGGTTTTAAAAGCTCTTTAAACTACTCAGCATATTAATGATTTGCTATTTATAAATTACACCCATTGAAAGGCCAAAATGACAATAGAACATTGAAACTTGTCTCTGTCAGAAACTTGCCTCTCCCACATCCAGGAAGAACAAAGACAAGGCACTCTCCAGCTGACACTACTGTTGTCAGAAGTTGAGCTATGAGACCTTTAAGACCCTGAGTGACGAGCAGGCTTTTTTTCTTTTTTCAATAGAAAAATCTTGTCTGAGTTCATAAGTTAAGAAAGAATTTAACTAAAATGTAACTCTTCCAACAGATAATAAAAATGGGGGGGGGGGGGGTTATCGTCCTACGTCTATGCCCTTTTCCTTTGTTTATTTTAATTATTAGGTATTTCAATTTATTATGATTCAATCCACATATCAATGCCATAAAGCCACATAACCTAACAAAAAATGATTCAGCAGGCAAATTGCAGTCTATTTTGCCAGAAGCTTAGAGAAGCTAAGAAAATAAAATGCATGTTTATAGCACGTTACTCACCCATATTTACAGATCTTCACATTAAATGTTAATCTGTATTTCAAAATAGTTTTAGAAAGTATATGAAATAGCTGACAGTTTTTGTTTGGCTGTTTTCCCATCAGAATATAATCACTTAAAGAACAGTCCTGCATGCTGCTGTCACAGAAATGGCAGCAGAGGGGAACAAGTGGCATTTGCGCAAATGAGTACACATTCATCTACTTATTTTAAAAGGCAGAATACAAGCTCATATTCTGAAGAACTCGTTGCTGATTGTTGTTTAAATAATCTGTATTATGGATTATGACAAGTAGGATAAATTATAAAACTTAGAATTGTAAAGGTATCATTTACCACTTAAATAATAAGTACTATGGTTGACTGAAAACACTTATATTGATAGTTGGAAAAAAGCAGAGATATGGAATGAGTCACTGGTATGCTAAAGAGCAGGAGTCTTTATCCAGCAGTTCTCAGTCTGCTGGGTTGTATCATGATGCTATGGATGCTAGAAAAGGGGCTTCTAGATGGAGGGCGTGACTTCCTCAACTACTCTGAACTCAAAGTGACCTCTCTTCTCTGACATTCTCTCTAGAGAATTTATAAACTACAATATATTCCAAAAGTTAACAGACTACGTATTACTATATCATTGTTCTTTGATTCATTCACATTCATAATAACAAAAGATAGGAATTCGTTAACAGTTCAGTGTTTGTGGCTCTTCTGTGTTGTGTGTTCTATAGGCTTGCGTGTGACCAGGAGATAGGTCCTAAGGGAATATGCTCTTTTAGGATTAGGATGCTGTGAAGATGGGGCAGAGCTGGAAGAGTATAGGCTGATAGAACCCAATGATCCCATGCACCACTAATCTGTGGCATAAGAAGCTATGTGAGTTGCGAACGGAAATGAAGGTCACATTACACACTCTGCCACACAGGCAAGGAATCAGAGAAAAGCATTAGTTCTTGAAACGCCAGTCCTCAGCTGTTTGCTCCAGCAGATGGGAGAGGGACCTCCTGGTGACAGCCAAGTCCTCCACCATGTTCCAGTGAGCAAAGGGGAGTTTGAGAACAAAGGATGCCTCAGGCTGTACTGGGCAGGCTTAAGGAGTGGCCTGCTGATATCTACAGATCCTTCCTCTGTTAAATGCTGAGAAAGAATTCAAAACCTTCAAGAAGTCAATTGCTCACAAACTAAAAGAGAAAAGCAGTCTAATTCGATGACGCTAGTGAGAAAGAATTCTCCCGTGATCATGGAAGCAAGATCACCACAGGTGGAGGAGGTGGTCCATGAAGGGCTTGCAGTTGAGTCCACACAACAGAAATGACAGTCTCAAGAGCTGGTGATAGATATTAGATACTCTTTTTAATTTATTCTCTAGGCTGTGTATCCATGAAAAAGGCTTTTTGGAAACACAGATAATGAGGGAAGGTAAGAATGTAAGAAAATCTTATTACAGGAGTTAGTCCTAGCTGTTTCTATGTGTTTGTTCTACCTTATCCCAGTAGGGGTCTGCTTTTCTCCCACGCGTCCATATAACCTTCAGCTGGCTTATAGTTTGATTTCCATGGTAGCAGCTCCAAGACAAATGCTTCCAGACTTAAAAGCTCAACACTTCACCCTGATCTCAAGAACAGTTAGCCAAAAATTAACATAGCAATTAGAATATTTGGGCTGATAGAAAGCAGGGAAAAGAACACTCCCATGTAAGTGAACAGAAAAATTATAATCAGGATTCCCAATTGAATTATGAAGAAATGCCCTATTGTAAATGAGTTACATCCAATTTGCTGACTGCACTGTAATGGCAAAGTCAAAAATATCAGAGTGATATTTTTAATATTTCAAATAGTAATTTATAGATATGATGTTCTCCATATCACCCAAGCACCATGGAAATTTTAGTTTGTATTGATGTGTACTGGCCTAGAGTGACAGGTTTGAATGAGAACTTCGGGTTTAGATGCCAAATTATTTCATACAACCTAATTTTAAGGTGAAATAGTGTCATTATGGTTAGGGCCCAAGTTCCAGAAGCAGTATTTTGCCTGTATAGCATTGTGCAAATTACTTAATCATTCTTAGTATCCTCCCTGGTAAAATGAGGAGGGCAGCAATGGTACCCAACTTACAGAGTGCTATAGGGATTCAACGGCACCAGGTAACCAACCACTCAGGACCTGCTAGCTGCTGTTATGCTAACTCCTGCTATGGTTTTTTTCAGCATGTAAATTTAAGCTAGTCCCTTACGGATTAGAAGCCTCATTTCATCAATTCAGCTTAGGTTTTCCTCTCTCTTTTCCATAGGCTTCATGGAACCATCTCTATTTTAAATATTTTATAGGCTTCATACTCTAAATAAAATATATAAAATGCAAGCAATTTTATAAGAATCAAAGGAAGTCCATTATTACTCATTTCACATTAATTCAGACCAATGACTTTACTAAATAATCAATTGTGACGAACAGAGGAAAGAGAATCATTTCTTAGTGCTTCTATAACTACCCAAATAGTCAATTTGACTGATCTGAAAAATAAAGAATACTTGGATCTTTTTCACTAGAGCTTATTTTTCACTATATATACTAATTTAAACTTTTTTATTGCATTGGTTATATCACAGTTTCGCTATGTTTTACTACAATCTGATTTATACTTTAGACTGCTCTGTCCAACAAAGTAGCCACTGTGTATCCGGCTATTCAGTACTTGAAATGCATCTAATCTGAATTGAGAAGTGCCAGAAGTATAAAATACACACTGAGTGAAGATTCAGTATTTTCAAAAAGTGTAAAATACCTCAATATTTTATATGGAATACACATAGAAATGATAATATTTTGCATGTAGTAAGCTAAATAAAACATGTTGTTAAAACTAATTTTACCTGTTGGCTTCTATTTCTCTTTTTTTTTTTTAATGGGGCTTCACGAAGACTTAAAAATTACACATGTGGCTTGCACTTGTGGTTTGCATAATATACGTACTGGGTAGTACTGACTTAGAATTTCTTTTGCTGCTTGTTTAATTAATATACTTGATAATTGCCAGGTAAAGAAAATAATATTTTAAATCTTCTAAAATGTTGTTAATCAGTGTTTCTTTATTCAACATCCATTCCTTGGATACTGATTCTAAGATTGCCCTCTCTTAGGTGTTGGAGCAATAAGCAAGTGGGAGCTTTGCCCAGACTTGTTTTGTAGTTAATTCCAAATCCTAAACATAAGCTCAAAATGTAAATCCACCTTTGACTCACTTTCTAACACAAGATACTAAAATAAAGTCTATATGGTGAATTAGAGGATGATAACTCACGTAAGACTGGGGTTGAAAACAGTAGTATATGCCACCTGCAACCTGAAATCAATGAGTCAGGAGGAGCGATCCTCCAAAATGCAGCAAATCAGGAAGTTCACCCAAAGTTAATTTTGATTATAAGAGTATATGACTAAGTTTTTTTTTATGAAGTATAATTGACATACATTATATCATTTTCAGGTATAAAACATAATGGTTTGATATTTGTATATACTGCAAAATGATCACAATAAGTCTAGTTAACATCTGTCACCATATACAGTTACAAATATTTTTTTGTGATGAGAACTTTTAAGATTTACTCTCTTAGCAATTTTCAAATACACAATACAGTATTATTAACTAGAGTTGCCATGCTGTATATTACATCTCCATGACTTATGTATTTATAACTAGATTTGTACCTTTTGACCCCCTTCACCCATTTCACCAACCCTCCACTCTCCGCCTCTGGCAACCACCAATCTGTTCTCTGTATCTATGAGTTTGTTTTTGTTTTCAGATTCCACATATAAGTGAGATCACACTCTATTTGTCTTTCTCTGACTTATTTCTCTTAGCATAATGCCCTGAAGTGTTATCCGTGTTGTCGCAAATGGCAAAATTGTATTATTTTTTATAGCTGAATAATATTCCTAAGTTTTAAATAGGGGGGAAAGTCTATAGATTAATAACAGTATGGATGTGCTTTTGTCAACGTCTTTTTTAATTTATTTTGACTTTTAACTTACTCTACTTACTTATATCCTTCTCAGCACCTTCAGAACTTGTGGTAGATAGAACAAAGAAATTTGCATTTTTAACCAAAAAAACCCTATAAAATATGTATATTATATATATGTATAATTACATTTTAACTATATATGTATCTATACACAGTTTTTTATTTCTAAATAAATGCAAAACATTTTATAAGAATTAAAAGTTTATTATTAGTTATTTCAACACTAATTCAGACAAAGGACTATAATAAATAATCAATGGTGACAGAGAAAAAAGAATATGATTTTTTATAGTGTTTCCATTATTTTACACTGAAAATATTGGTTTCTAGTTACATTTACATAATTTATATAGTCTTTATTCTATATTTTACCTATGATAGTTTTAAATCAACATACTAACAATAAGACAATCTAAATGAAGCTTAAGAAAGGGCTTTTTATGTCTTTTTTTTTCTGGCTGTGCCACGCAGCTCGGGGGATCTTAGCTCCCCAACCAGGGATCCAACCTGTGCCCCTGCAGTGGAAGTGTGGAATCCTAAACACTGGACCACCAGGGAATTCCCTAAGGGAGGGTTTTTAATTTTTGTTTTGGGCTCTATTTGTCCTTATACCTCACTAGAGTGTAAAGTTTCATATTGAGCATTTTAAATAGTTTGAAGTAATTCTTTTACTTTGTGGTTTTGACAACTTGGTATACAATTAAGTTCGTTTATTTAAGCTGGCTTTCAATTTTTAAAGATTGCTTTTATTTTCTGTCTTTAACTTTATAAAATTACATAAAACATAAAAGATTCCAAAAGAAAAAATAATAAGCTGTGTACACAGAGGTCTTTATTCATCTGCCCTGTATCCCTCTCTCCCTCCTATAAGCAATAATTTTTATTACATTTTAATGTATTCTTTTTTTTTTTTTTTTTTTTTGTAGCCTCTCCCGTTGCGGAGCACAGGCTCCGGACGCGCAGGCTCAGCGGCCATGGCTCACGGGGCCCAGCCGCTCCGCGGCATGTGGGATCTTCCCAGACCGGGGCATGAATCCGTGTCCCCTGCATCGGCAGGCAGACTCTCAACCACTGCGCCACCAGGGAAGCCCCCTTAATGTATTCTTTAATTGTTCTATTTTGAAAATGAAATGCCTGTCAATATTAATATTTCTCTCCTTCCTTAGTCATATATTTTATCTTTTATTTTTTCATCTAAAGTCCATCCTCAAGATCATTTCACATTAGTACTTGGATATATTCCTTGGTCCTTTTTACAGTTTCACATATTGTATGTTGTGGATTTACCTTAATATGTACAACCAGTGCTTTACATATGGATATCTGATCGTTTTCAGTCTTTTGCTAAAATGTTATGCTATATAGCCTTAAGCATATTCTTTCGAACATATACATAACCACAAAGAATATCACTTCACATTACGTATTTTTAAACTCAAATATGTATGCAGTTCGGTTAATAAAGTGCTATTGTCTCTTGCCCATAGCTAATATTTGGAAGTAAAATCGTCTGATAGAATACTTTCTAACCTGCCATGAACCCGAAGCACTGAGGAGGAAGTTGGAACACACTGGAATCAAATCAAATCAAGTGGAGGGAATGGAAATTAAGCAAGTCCATATCGGATGTCTTTTCAATAAAAAAATGGTCAGTTATGAAGAGTAAGTTTTGTTTGTTTTGGTTTGGATTTTTATTTGAAAGAAGTAGGAAAGAGTTTGGAGCAGGTTCTTTGGAGAATTTGATTGGGAGGTAATTTATAGGTAAATTTAACATTCATCTCAAATAGAGAGCCTAACTGAAACCAAAACCATAAATTTATGCTTCAATAAGTCATCACAATTCCCCCATTTCTCAGTGTTCGGAAACACCACAGAATAGATGAGGTGGCATATCTAGAGCTGTGTGAAGAACAAGGTAGATGTGTTGTCCTGACAAAAACACCAGGGAATCATGGGCAGCTTGAAACACATGATTGAGTGGTTGATCGCGGAACAAACTGAGTAGAAATGAAGTGGACCGTAAGGGGGCTGGTGGGTGGTACAAATCAAGAGATTCAGTGCCTCCATGAAGGAAAAGAGGAAAATACTACTCCATGATTAAACGTACCTGTGAAATTAAAAGGACATTTTTCTCATGAAACGAAAACTACTGTAAACGATCAATTTTACTTCTAAAGAAATTAGCGAAGGACTTACTACATGTCCAGATTGGAATGCTCTTTTTTAACGGACACAGATTTATCATTGTTGTATAGGCACATATGTGTTTTGTCATAAGAAATTTATCATGACATTTAAAAGTC